>NC_140215.1:6112197-6457197 GCF_951802725.1 Rutilus rutilus
ATTTGCCCTCCTGTTTTTGTTTTCATGTTCAGCTTTTGAAGCTTGACAACTTTGTAGACAGTAATTAGGTTAGTTACATTTGCTTGGAAGTGATAATTATTGTCACCAAGCCAGGTGTAATGGCTTGGAATTCTGTTGCTAAACACAGGACGCTCGTGCACAAACTGCAACAGCTCATTCTGCCAAACAACTTGTTTCTGAACACAAGCACTGCATCCACAGGAATTTCAAAAACTGCATATTTTATTAAAGCTGATCTCCAGAAATAGCTAATCCCTATTTTTAGTAAAATTTATATATATATATGATATAATATTTATAAAAACATTATACACTCACCTAAAGGATTATTAGGAACACCATACTAATACTGTGTTTGACCCCCTTTCGCCTTCAGAACTGCCTTAATTCTACGTGGCATTGATTCAACAAGGTGCTGAAAGCATTCTTTAGAAATGTTGGCCCATATTGATAGGATAGCATCTTGCAGTTGATGGAGATTTGTGGGATGCACATCCAAGGCACGAAGCTCCCGTTCCACCACATCCCAAAGATGCTCTATTGGGTTGAGATCTGGTGACTGTGGGGGCCATTTTAGTACAGTGAACTCATTGTCATGTTCAAGAAACCAATTTGAAATGATTCGAGCTTTGTGACATGGTGCATTATCCTGCTGGAAGTAGCCATCAGAGGATGGGTACATGGTGGTCATAAAGGGATGGACATGGTCAGAAACAATGCTCAGGTAGGCCGTGGCATTTAAACGATCCATGTTCTCATTCTGTTTACGCCAAATTCTGACTCTACCATCTGAATGTCTCAACAGAAATCGAGACTCATCAGACCAGGCAACATTTTTCCAGTCTTCAACTGTCCAATTTTGGTGAGCTTGTGCAAATTGTAGCCTCTTTTTCCTATTTGTAGTGGAGATGAGTGGTACCCGGTGGGGTCTTCTGCTGTTGTAGCCCATCCGCCTCAAGGTTGTGCGTGTTGTGGCTTCACAAATGCTTTGCTGCATACCTCGGTTGTAACGAGTGGTTATTTCAGTCAAAGTTGCTCTTCTATCAGCTTGAATCAGTCGGCCCATTCTCCTCTGACCTCTAGCATCAACAAGGCATTTTCGCCCACAGGACTGCCGCATACTGGATGTTTTTCCCTTTTCACACCATTCTTTGTAAACCCTAGAAATGGTTGTGCGTGAAAATCCCAGTAACTGAGCAGATTGTGAAATACTCAGACCGGCCCGTCTGGCACCAACAACCATGCCACGCTCAAAATTGCTTAAATCACCTTTCTTTCCCATTCTGACATTCAGTTTGGAGTTCAGGAGATTGTCTTGACCAGGACCACACCCCTAAATGTATTGAAGCAACTGACATGTGATTGGTTGATTAGATAATTGCATTAATGAGAAATTGAACAGGTGTTCCTAATAATCCTTTAGGTGAGTGTAGTTATCGTCCTCGGTGTGAATTGACATTAGTGTTAGATGTGGTCACTTTAAATTGTTATTGAACTCAAACGAGTCATGTAAGGGTTCCTCAAAGACTTTTGTGTAACATTGGAAAGAGAAGCATGTATACGGGAGGATTAGGACAAAATAAAGACACATTTTCTTGGCATGGTGAACAATACAGGACAATCTAAATGATCAGTGGATCTCTGTACTGAATGAAACTCTATAGTCCTCTGAGTATTAGATGGGGGAACCTGAGAAACAGCGGTCACCACAACATCACTTTACATTCACATGAGGGTCAAGCTCCATCAGGCACGTTCAGCTAAGAATAAGTGTGTGTGTGTGAGAGAGAGAGAGAGAGAGAGAGAAAGAAAGATTTCACCAATACTATGCGTGTATTGCATATATCAAATGTTTTGACCAAAGACCTATTAAGATGTCATGTCTGGTGATCTTGGTATTATAGCTACAACTTTAATTATCGTTCAGCCAAAGATAGTAAAATGAACAGTAAAAGTAGTAGGCCTATTTAAGCAACATAAAAATGTGAAAACCATCCAAGACAATATAGAGAATTATTTAATGGGCTTTCATAACCTGCATTAGTAGCTAGCTATACACACGTGCATTATTTTTTAAGATTTGGTTCATTTCACTGTCTTTTCCGGTCCTCAGCTTCACCAAACCTCTTAATAAACTGCTTGGTTATAATTGTAAGTGTATCATAAGAGTTTTCTTGCAACTGAGCGTTGCAGGTATGGAAATCATTATTTTAAAATGACTTAATATTTCCATGTCGCATGGTAATAGGCATACTTTTCAACACAAAGAACAAATCTTTCTGTTTTTGATTTTGTATTGATAAAGGTACAATTTATATTAACAAAAATATAGTAGGCTATTTTATGTTATCTAGGCCTATTTTGTAAAAAACAAACAATACAATACAACAAATCTACTAAATACAGCGAGAAGTGTAGGTAGTTGGATTCCGTAACATGAAGGAGGGAAACGAGGTACAACACTTGACCATGGGATATCACGCTCTTGCGCCATCTACTGAAGACACTTTTTTTAACGCCTGAAAGGCCAATGACTCATGACGACGTGGACAGGGCCACCAGCCCAAAGCATATAAATGCAGTCGTATGCGTCATTCCCTTTGTTCAGTCCAAAGCTCTTCACCGAGCCTCCGACTGCGTGGGGCTCAGAAATGTTGTACCTCTTTTCCCTCCTTCTGGTACCACAGTGCATAACTCAGCATTCCCATTCAGTCGGTTAACTCGGTACAACACATGACTATGGGACATAATGTTCACGCCTCGCCAAGTCGCTGAACTAAACAGGGAAAAGACGGCCCCTGTTAAAAAAAAATACCTGTGGTGAGCACGGCCTAAGTTACCGTCGCCGCAGTGACAAGTAGCTGGCACACCGGACAAACGTGCAAAAATCTTAAACCAAGCCTATGACAGTTCCATGCCCCTCGTAGAGTGCGCACACACCCCTCTGGCAGAACCAACTCCTTACATGCTATAGAAATAGCTTTCTACAATCCGATGTGAAAGACATCGCTTAATAGCGGCTTCCCATTGGCGACTTGACTTTAGGCATATACGCCACGTTCGGAAGCAACAGCACCAAACGCAAATTGGGCGCAAAAGAGATGCACCAACAGTGCATGAAGATCACCAACGTCCTTAGCTAGTGCCAGTACCAATGACAAGACAGCATCTTTATATTTAAGGATTCTAAAGGCTCAAACGGAGGTTCACACATAGCCTCCAGATCTACCACTAGGTCATGACAGTACTATTACATTTTGTAACAAGCCTAAAAACGCAGACCTTTAAGCTCAAAGTATACTTCGGCTGTCTACGTTCCAGGCAGGACAGGATGGTCAACAGGACGGTCTACAGTGCGCCTACGACAGTGTATGAGTGTATGAGTGACTTGATTGCTTGATCGCTGAACAAACTTCCAGAATAACACGTTTGCCCAGTTGGACAGCACTGTCGACCATTCTTCTCTTACAGAGTTTCTCGTCCGTGTCGTGACGCATTTGTCATCTCTACTGCACATGATGTTACCCTGCCCAGGAGAATTCCTTCTGACAACAGATTCAGGTTTCCCATGGTATCAGGGCCTGAACGCACAACGGTGTTATGACATATGCTTAAATGTTGCGTGGTACACAGCAAGCTACCGAGCGCCCAGCGCCGGAACTGCACACACAAAGAGTAGAATCCAGCTGTACTACTGATATTGAGGCCATGAGCCCCAGCAGTCTTAATACTGTGAGAAAACACGCTTGCCTCCCCAGCCAGAACTGAACCAGACAGCTCCTAAATGTAAAACAAGCGCATGTGTTTTTTAAGACTGCTTGTTCTCTGCTGTTTGCAGCCAGGAGCAGTTCCTCCAAATAGGCGAACAATATTATGCTCTGATGGCACAGCAGAACCAACCCCGCTTCTGCACATCTTGCAGATATGCACGGCGCTATAGGGATCTTAAACTTGTAGGGAATCCCCTCGACGCAGACCTCAGATTTTCTGTGCTCCGGGTGGATTGTGGCAATGTGCATCGGGAAAATCCACCGATGTAAGCCATCCCCGAGGATGCAGAGGGGCATAACAGGTGACATACTGCAAGCATTTTTGAACTTGTAACACATTAAAGTGTTTGTTAATCTGCTGCAAATCTAAGATAAAGAGGAATTAACGGCTGAAAACCTGTTCCTCCATCTTCCCTTGTGGCAAAACCTGAATTGCCACATTGCTGAGGAGAACACGGATTTCCCCTCTCAGTATTGGGGAAGCCCTCTCCGACACCAAAGTTGCAGCTACTCCGCCGAAACAGAGGGGGGCGCGAGAGAAACCGCAGAAGAGTGCGAAGAAGCCACGGTGTTAGTGCATGTGCACCACCGCTCGAGGCAGACAGGGAGGATTCCCAGGCATCACCTAGGGGAATCCTTTTGCAAACATTGCTGTATATTGCATATCACTGCATTTTCCTCCTCTGTCGGCACATAGCCAGACTGTGAGGTTAGCGGTTCTAGTGCATTCTGATTGTTTTGACAAGCCTGTTTTGACAAGCCTGCATGAGGCCTTGTATGCTGAACACACGTCTATTATTGACTTACTAAACATACTTAAAACAGAACCCGCTATCTTGCAGGGTTATTTCTACCCAATCTGGATAGATCTTCAGGTGAGTTCCCACCACTGTTTCTACAGGAGTCAAATAGAACCTGCGAGCTTCACTGGATCAGGGCAGGTCACTTGACCGACAAACTTTGTTACCGCTCTCCAATACATATCAATGCAAGAGCCATCACTTCACTTCCACCCGCCTCGAGGGAGCCGTGATCTGCCCTGCTTAAAAAGATACAGTATATATCGTCAGAGAATTCCTCGCCCGTGTGATCCAGCAAGACAGAATTCAGACAGAGGAACCTTGTCGTGGACACTACACTGACAGTCCTCGGCCTTTACACGATTGTCCCAACTCTCCGTGGCCTCCAAAAACGGCGATCGCCGCATCTGGATTAGCACCTGAAGACAGGAGCGGGCCGTGTTTGGCCACTGCCCCACTGAGCACACACCGCTCGAGTGCGGAACGATAGAGCTGCCAGCCGTGCACACATGCATTGGGGTTGGAGAGATCTAGCCTAGCGCAGACAATTCCAAACACACTGGACAGTGCTCGTACGTATATATTTCTTATGAAAATGATAATTAGCCATTTGTTAGTTGTGCTAAACTAAAAAAAATCCCTTTTATGCCCTTCCTTCAACAAGAGTCACCACCGTGGGTTTTCTTGTGAATGTGGCAAGTTTGAACATTTTGTTTGAGAAAAAACGTATTAGCCCTTCGTTAGCAAAGCTAAACTTGTGCTAAAAGCTTTCTCTTTCTGCCTTCGTTTCGACAAGAATCACCACTGTGGGCTTTTATTCTTGCGAAGATGTGGGACGATGGTGTTCTAACAGCACGGTGAGGAGCTGAAGAACAAAGGGAATGATGCTTCGACTGCATTTATATGCTTTGGGCAGGTGGCTCCGCCCACGTTGTCATGCGTCATTTGCCTTTCGGGCGTGAATAGAGGTGTCTTCAGCTGATGGCGCAAGAGCGCGATATCCCATAGTCATGTGTTGTATCGAATTGACCGACTGAATGGGAACACTTGTGAATCATTTAGCGGTTTCTGAATTACTAATCTGACTCACTTACCGACTTATTACATGTCTGATTCAAAAGAACAGTTGTGTTAAATTCAAGGTTCGTGAAACTTAATTCATTGTAGTTACTTATTGGTTGTTCATATGACAATGTGTAGGCCTAGTGAAAGATGCACAAATAGCCTATGAGTTTTGTTGTAATCAGTGGTAATTGTATAAAAGTAAATACATTTATGAAATATAACGTTTAATTTCACATATAGGCAGGGAGCGGTTTCTTCATTAGGGCGAGGGCGACGCACCACCAAAGTGCGAAAGGGACTTTTTCAATCACATTCACATTCAACCACAGAGTTACGCTAGCCGTCACTGTTGTTCTGCCTCTGGATATAGCCCAATCAACGTCAAGTTACGGTCTGTGGAGTACCGCCTCTTTTTGGGCGATTTCACTCTGGCCGAGAATCGCCCAGAGTGTTCCCATAGACTTCCACTTTTCAAACTGCAGGCACTGCAATGCATTCTCTATGGGTTCCGGGAGGGCTAGCACTAACGTGCTTTCGTCATCATACGTGACCTTAACTTCTGCAGCGATTGGTGGAAACAAATATACCTCTATTAATAATCTTTAAACTGAAGTGACATCCAATAATTTCCTCAGTGCATAACTTACATTTCACGGACATATTCTCCATCTGTAAATGTTAGAAAGTCAAGCAAATATTGCAAGGTTACATACACTATGTTTGTTTTCATAGCCTTCAATATAAACATTTTTTTTATTCAAATAGAAAAAAATTAAATTAAATACTGAGATTAGCCTCAGTAGGCCTACCATACATCGCCATTTAGCCCAATTTTTTGCCCATTAGCTATTGCCCAACCCTACCTTATGGCATGATTTAAATGCTGAATTTTCCATTTTTAGCTAAGCAGTAATGATACATTATGATCACTGTTAAATGGTTATTTAACAATTAGCCTACATTCAGTCCTGAATTAATAATTCAGTTTGTTTGCAGTTTGCGCCCCCGCCAATTTTTTTTTGCACCAGCCGTCACTGGGACAAATGATTGTATCGCCTTTAAAAAGTATCTTAAATGTTGAAAATATTATATTAAATCTATTTCATTTCATTTCTTTTTTTTTTTTACATCTGATCTGTTGAAATCTGTGATGATCACGATAGGCTACAATAACAAAGCTACAAGATTATATGTATTATACAAGAACTTCATTTCTTATTTCAAGTATGTGTTCATCAAACGAATCGTTATTGGCACTGCACTGTTAAGGAATCGGAATCGGTCAATAATTCTCATCCCATGTGAGAAACATGAAGACGCGGGCTCGACTGCCTGTGAGCGCCCGCCTCTGGAGGACATGCGCCGGGGACTCGACACGCACGTGATCCGCTCGACACAATCCAGTATGGCGGAACCCGTCGGTGAGTGGATCCGTCGTTGGCGCGCTCTCCAACGGGAATAAAGTCCGGAGCGTTGCGTCCGATCGCGGCGGAGCTTCGGAGAGGTGAGCAGCGACGATTCGCATGCGTTACCCTGTGATTTTCTCATTAAATGCAGCGATCATTTCAGTAAGAGAAAGAAACTTGTGGGCGATCAGATGAAACAATCAAAACAGTGTGTGTGTGTGTGTGTGTGTGTGTTGAATCGTAACTCTCGGAGTAGTTGTATCACGTTTCATTTTCAATGTGTATGCGTTTACTTCATACCTGCAGGAGAATCATAAAGGCAGATTTTTAAAAGTCTGATATTTTAGATTATAACTAAGGCATAACCTATTACTCAACTATACAATGGCCGTTCCACAAAATGTGTGATCTTTTCATTCTGAATTTTTTTTGAAAGGTCTGAACATTTTGTCTGTCAGAAAACGTTTGAAAGTGTGTATATATAGGCCTATCTCATATGCGCTGTGTTTTACTCTTATGTTGACTATATGTTTGCATATGCATATGTTTGACAGTTTAGATTTGACATAATTTTGACAGTTTTACTTGACAGGGTCAGCTATCAGTATGACAGTCGTCAGCTTTTCATTGTCATTCTTTACACATATGTTCATGAGAGACATTTTAGGACCTGGTAGTTTTGTGCACTTTGAGTCAAATCCCCCAGTGGTTGATAAAAAAAGAAATAAAAAATGCTACATTGTTTCAACTCCTGGTTAAACATTAGATATACAGTTTGTTTCCCGTGGGGTTCCAAGCAATAAACAGCGTGTTCCTTTCTGTCAATGGAAGTTCTGACGTCATATGCATAACTGATTCTCGTGTCAGTTATGCATCACTTAAAGGGATAGTTCACCCAAAAAAAAATTATTCTGTTATCATTTACTCTCATGTTGTTCCAAACCGGTATGAGTTTCTTTCTTCTGTTGAGCAAAAAATAAGACGCCTGGTTACCAACATTCTTTCATTCATTCAATTCTTTAAAACAAATACAGGTTTGGAAAAACTTGACGTGAGTAAATGATGACAGAATTTTCATTTTTGGTTGAACTATCCCTTTAAGAGTCATTCTATGGAGCATGAATGAATGGGTGAAATTGTTTTGAAAGTGAATTTAGATGTTATTTTCTAACTCAGTATTCATAGATTTCCTTTTGTAGAATTTTTTTTGTTGCTTTTCCGATTAGTACCGACCAGCAACCTCAATTCTATATTTGTAAAAAAACAAAAATATAAATTTTGAAATGAACATTCCCATTCAATTCTTTTAATATGGTTATGCAGACATTATTGATACTTTAAGAAATGAGTACGCGTTCAATTTCATTGCCGTTTCTGGAATGTTCTGTTTCCCTGTGCACCAATCAGAGATTGCCAGCAGATTAAAAGTTGCTGGGGTGTAGGGCTGCAACTAACGATTATTTTGATAATCGATTAATCGGACGATTGTTTTTTCGATTAATCGATTAATCGGATAGGTTTTTTTAAAATTCAATTTGATTTTTGTTTATAACTAAATAAAACCCTAAATCAGGGTATTTATGTGTAAAAGTGTACTTTAAAAAGTGCAAAAGCCACACATTGAGTTTTACTAATATAATCTTAAATTTTTACATTTTAAACCCCAAACACAAAAGTTTGTCCAGTTTTTAAACAGTAAAACTTCTTTAAATATCCAAAATATAAATAAACAAAACAAAATATTGAGTTGCGCTGCTCATTTAAACTTCACATTATGAAATTAGGACACAAACATGTTTGTAATAAGATATTAAGCAGCAGATTTTGAATTCCAATGTAGAATGCGATCTGTTATTTCTTGATAACAGACCGCTGCGAAGTATAACACACCAGAAAAACAGAGCGTTGCTATGGACACAGGATTCTAACCGTAGAGACGGAACGGACTATTTTCTTAGCGGAAGCAATACAATCATTTTTAAATCAAGAAACTCCTTTTTAAATCAATATTTTGTGTAAAATTATTGATTTATTTGGTGGGTAGCCATGTAATAAGCGGGATTATCCCTTACATAGTAGACAAATGCTATAAAAAGAGAGCGGAATGGAGGTACGCAGCTGACAACAGGCTTGATTAAAAGTACAGGAAAAATGATGTATTACTGCACAAGCATTCGCTGAAAACCACTGACTACAGTGACTAAAAAACAATATTTTACTGCTGCTGTTATTAACTGCCTTTATATTTAGTGCTTCACTTTGTAAACACCATTTAATTTAACCTATTTCTGCGGTAGCACTATTTTAATCCATCACTTATGTTGCGAGCGAACTGATTGCGCAACCTGATGCTCGATACAAAATAGATCTAACGTTAGTGTGACTGTCCCGAAGTTAGTAAACAAAGCTGTTTACACAGTAGCATTGAATTAAACTAGACTATCCCATTTTCACATCTTCATATAATGAGAATATACAGTTTTTGCTTGCCGTGCTGATGTTTCTCTCCGATTACTCTCTGCCATTTCGCGTGACTGCGTTGTCATGAAAGTGACGTCATCAGTAACGCTCCCCGTGACGTGAGCAGACCAACTAATCGACAATGACATTCGTTGACAACGATTTTCATAATCGATTATTATCGATTTTATCGATTAGTTGTTGCAGCCCTACTGGGGTGTATTATTTATGTTAGGTTGAAATTTTTGTTTTTGTGCTTTCAAAACGGTCTTGACGTAAACGACCAAACAGAACATGAGGGCTGACGAGTTCCCTGGGCTGTTTTGATGTTCTGAGCTGAGTCATGCCGGCTGTGTTGTCCGGTGGTGGTGGTGGTGGTGGTTATATCACGCTGTCGGTCTGGGCTGCTGTCACACGTAGCTGGTGGTTGAAGTTCTAACATGTGGCATCATGCACAGGCATATACATCCAGGCTTTAATCACAGCCTGTAGGAAACTCGCTCGTCTTTCCACATTCCGGCTCTCAAGGACCGGCGCTCAGACCTTGTAAATTCCAGGCCCCACAGGAAGAAGGTCAAAGCAGCCTTCTGAGAACTTGGCAGCAGAGAGTTAATCTAGTTTTGCTTGACCCTAGTTGTGCACTTTTGGATTTCTGGAAACAAACAAAAAAATAATGTGCACATGTGATTTTGTGTGGGTTTATATTGCTTGAACTGTTTTTGGAATATTTTTGCTCTTTCCTTGAAATATATATATATATATTTTTTTTTTGCCAATGTTTCACTTGAAGCCTTAAAAAGAAAAGCCCATTAAGATTTTCTGTTTTTTTATTATTTTCATGGCAATTAAATACCATTGGCGTCTCATCTCTCATGGCACAAAATATCATTCCATTACTGTAATGCAAAAATAAGTAAACACAAATTTAAAATCGTTGTACTGGCTTCATATCCAGATGCATGATGGTATTAAGAATTAAAAAAAACGTTTTAAAGCATACAAAAATAATGGTCGTAAAGATTTATTGATTAAAAAGAGCTATTTATTTATTTATTTATTTATTTATTTATTTTTTATTCTTAATGCAAAATATAATTTCTTGTGAGATTTACTGAAATGTGAGATTAACCTGTATGCTTTTTAACTTGTTGAATTCATGCACTGGTCAGCTAATCCAATTACTCGAGTAAACTTGATCATATAGGCCTACACTAGTTTAAATGTTTTTTTAATTTATTTTTTAAGAAATTAATATTTTATTCAGCAAGTATCATTAATTTAATCAAAAGTGACAGTGAAGCAATGCTACAAAAATAATTATATTTAAGATAATGCTGTTCTTTTGAACTTTCTAATTATAAACGAATCCTGATGGAAATGCAGCACAGCTGTTGATAATGATAAGGAATGTTTCTTGAGCAATAAATCAGCATATTAAAATGATTTCTGAAGGATCATGTGACATTCTGGAGTAATGATGCTTTGTCATCATAGCATTCGGATTTAAAACCGGTATATATTTCAAAATATTACTGTTTTTACAGTATTATTTAAAAAAAAAAAAAGTTTGGTGAGGAAAAATAAACTTAAAGGCTCCTATGCTAACATGAATGACTTGCCATTAAGTTCGCACCTCCTTTCATGTGCTAACAGTTTAACTGTATGGCTTGCCAAAATGATTGACATTCTACTCAACTCGTAGTGACTAATCTATGGTTGAATAATTATTGAAATCACACAGCACCTCTCATTGAAAGCTAAAGTGAAAAAGTTTCTCCCCTTGAAACACACTGTCAGTGAATGCACCGGCATCGTTTATCCTGTCTGTGCTTCTCTCTCCACAGATCCAATCTGTGTGACTTGGCAAAGTAGGATTCTGAAAAACGACAGCGCTTAGTGAATGTGACTAAATGGCAATGTTTAGGCCCACGCTTTATATAGTCTCAAATAACAATTTAAATCAGTTTGAGACCCTCGCTAATCAATTCTACTCCTTAGGGTACATAATTAACAGTGCTGGATGACTCATGGAGATTGGCAGATTGCACCGTTTGCTGCATCTGTGACTGAAGAGGAAAGAGAGCGAGAGTTTGGCTCCGAGGGAAAGTGTTAACAGGAGACGGGGCGTAACTGTAGGTGGGAAATGCGGCTGGACAGATGACAAGTGTGACTGGCGATCCGTGGAAAGGTTGTCCCCTAACTGGAAAATTGGATGTTTGTCACAAGCAGTGTTATTTAGAGGATTGTCTTAATGTCCCTGAGGGCCTTGTGTTGTCTGCTAAGCTAAGTCTCTGGATACTTGTAGGATGGTGCTTCTTCCTAAAATGAATGTTTTGTCATTTTATATATATTCTCTTGTTTTTCCAAACCTCTGCGGCTTTTATGAAATGCGAAAGGAGATATTTACACAGTATGTGGAAGCTGCTCTTTTCCACACAGTGAAAATGAACGATGAGTCAAGCAACATGTGAATGAATGTTGACTTAAATTCAGTCCATTCCTCACATAATGCTTTCGTGTGACTCCATGAGACTGGAATATAGTGCAAGAGTTGCTATTTTTCTTCTGTTATAGTGCTATTTTGTCCTTAGTGGAACTTGACAGTTTTTGTTTCACTTTCATCTTAAAGAAATGTTATACTCAAACTTCTCATTCTGTGTTCCTCAGAAGTCAGTCAGTCAGATATTAGGGCTGCACGACTAATCGAATAAGATCGGAATTGCGATATTGCTTTGTGTGATTATCAAATGTGATAATAACTGATTTAATGAAATATAGCGTGGCGCTGTGTTCTTTTAACCCCAACAGCTCATGATCCAGT
Source organism: Rutilus rutilus (assembly GCF_951802725.1). Taxonomy (NCBI): domain Eukaryota; kingdom Metazoa; phylum Chordata; class Actinopteri; order Cypriniformes; family Leuciscidae; genus Rutilus; species Rutilus rutilus. Next base: position 6,124,541 of record NC_140215.1, read on the forward strand.
GTTTTCAGTGTCTCAGGAGCGGCTCGGTTCACATGAACTCTGCAGTTTGGGTCACTTATAATGTGCATTTGAGAACACAATAGTAGCGCTTATAAAAAATGTTAATGTGTAATTTAAGAAATAAACATATATATATATATATATATATATATATATATATATATAAGTATTTTAACATAATTTATATTTAAAAATGGACTTATTTTAATATTTTTAACTAGTTAAAATATTATTATAATAGTCATATTGAGTCATATGCATAATGTGCATTTGAGAATGCAACAAACTTTTAATGAGTAGCGCTTATAAAAAATGTAAATGTATAATTTAAGAAATAAACATATATAAGTATTTTAACTTATCGGTTATACTCAAAAATGGAAATACTCTTTTTTTGTAATTTCTTATTTTAATATTTTTAACTAGTTAAAATATTATTATAATAGTCATATTGATATATAATTCACATTTCTGGCCAAATTGTACAATCATTTTAATTGCAATCGCAAAATTTCTTAAATACTCTTTTTTTATAAATCAATATTTCATCATATATTCAAATGTTGTTTAGTAATAAAAAAGTATTATTATTATTATTATTATTAATAATAATGATATTATTATTACAGTTATATTGATTGATAATCTAAAAAATTTGGCCAGTTTGTACAAACAAGTACAGCAAAGGCATTTTAATCACAATCACAATTTTTAATTTTCTTAAATACTCTTTTTAGTATATTTCTTAAATTAAAATTTTGTTTAGTAAAACAATTGTTAATAATAATAATAACAATGCAATGATATTACTGTTGTTATTATTATCACTTTATAATCTCTTATTTTTGGCCAAATTGTTCAAACAAGCAATTAATTTGTAATTTAATTGCAATTGCAAATTAAAATTTTCTTAAATGCTCTTTTGTAATATTTCTATAATAACGATATTATTATTATTATTATAGTCATATTGATGTATAATCTAATATCAATATTTTTTTTTCCAAAGCAAAGGCATTTTAATCGCATTCACAATTTTTATATTCCCTTCACCTCTCCAAACCATGCAGCCCCGTATGATATTTATTTATGTGATATCATCATTCATGGTATTGCTTTATCATTTTAGAGCCTTACAGCACCCATCACAATTTAGTTTCATTATATAGTTAAAGAACAATAAATATTCTTTGTGCTCCACAGAAGAAATAAATTCATACAGATTTGGAACGACATGAGGATGAGTAAATGATGACAGACTTTTCATTTTTGGGTATTAGATTCAGTGGTTTGAGTGCTGTCGTCTCAGTGTGGAATCGTTTGGTGTCCGTGTCACTTTTGGTTTGTTTAAGCGCCCGTTCGGTTTTCCATTGTGCTCTGGCAGAACTTGGCGAGGCTTCATTTGGCAGGGTTCATTTGGCAATCTGTGTTTGTCCGAAACCCAAGATTGCAATAATGAAAAGCTTGTCTGTTTGTATGATGGGTTTAATGAAAACGAAGTGTATGTTGGTCAAGGTGGTGACCTCATCGTCACCTGACTGTGACCCTTGCAGTCCTAGCGGAGGACACAACAGCCGAGGGAAAGTCAGTGATGATTGTTTCGTCCACACAGTCGCACAGTCGCAAGACTCATTTCCTGATCTCTGTTTATCTGGAAACACTCAGGCCTGTATGGAAATGGAGATGTTGAATTCTTGATACTCATCTGACTATTTAAGGAATAGTTGACCCTAAAATGCAAACTCTGTCAGTATTTACTCACCCTCATGTTGTTCCAAACCTGTTTGCTGTTGTTTTTTCAGGTGAAGTATTTAATGTCATGATGTATCTTTTTCAACAGTTCATAGAGTTCATTGGTGTCATGCTCCAAAATAGACAGATTAATAAACACTGTTAGAGGGATAGTTCACCCAAAAATGAAACTGTCATCATTTATGACCCCCCCCCCCCCCCCCCCCCATGCAATTCAAGTCAGTTGGAATTTTGATTCCTAAACGTTCTTCAAATGCAGATAGATGCGTCATGAGTGTGCGTCAATGTTGCACGAATGGGAACTATTTCTTTAAAGAACCATAAATGTGCCATATGAAAAATCTCATTCAGGTTAGAAAAATGGCTTCAAATGATTTATTTCTAGACAAAACTATTAGGCCTAAATGATTTCATAAGACTTGGACTAATAGTGCACATTGGAGCTTGATGACAGCCAGTGTTGTTTTAGTATTATTATTATTATTATAGTTTTTTTATTTACATTTTTGAATTAGCTTTTATTTTTAGGAATTTTATTATGTGCTTTTGTAATTTCATTATTTTATTTTTCAATATTACTATTTAGGTTTAATAAAAAAAAAAAAAAAAAAATTCTGTTGTTCCAGTTTGTGCTTCAACTTAAACTTCCGTTAGTTTCCAAAGGCAACGTGTCTCATTTTTGTTCAGTTTTTCATCTAATATGTTATTTTATTTCAGAAAGTTTTTAATAGTTTTACTTAACGATAATAACCATGATGACAGTTGTAGTTACTGGAAAAGCTGCGTTAAGATTCTTCAAAAACGTTCTTCTGTTGTGTTCCGTGCAAAAAGAAAAAAAGAAAAAGAAAGAAAAAAAGCTTATGAATTTGGAACGCCATGAGGCCGAATAAATAATGACAGAATTTTATTTTTCAGCTGAACTAATTCCTTTAATGAACACTTACTGCATCAAATGACTGGTTAAAACATACGCAATCTGTTGCTCACCATCCCATTTTTTTAACATGCCTTGCACTATTTTACTCTGCCAAAACAAGACGTCAGTGGTTGAGCGAATTCCTTAAAGCATTTGGCCATAGCGGCATGAGAGTGAATTTAATGGCACAGAACACGGTACCACGTCAGTCCTGGAAAGAAACGCTGAAAATCACTGCCTGCAAGTAAGATGTGGAGTTCCTTTGCAATACGGTTCCCTCAAAAGTTGTGCAACTTTGTCATTTTAATGGAATGTGACACACAGAGCTTTAGCTGAGGCAAAGACATCAGGATAAAAGAGACACAACTGACTTCCCAATGGCATTGCTTTCTTTGATGATTCTCAGCTTAGACTTATTCGTGTTAAATGGTCACTCTCATCAAAAGCAGAGTCATTTAACGTTTAAGCATTCATTAGCTCTTCTGGTGCAGTGTAATGGCGAACTGGTATTATATTTGTCCTGCTAGTGTTGGGTCCTGTGGCGTACATGAGCGAGCAGCGGTGAGTATTGTACCAACACAGGCGATATCCTGTCATATTGGATTGAGTGTCGTTTTCCTGCTGAGCTCGGTGTTCGGGCCTGTCAGCCTGTGTCAGATCTGCTCCTCTGTGATGGTCACTCTAGACGGCTGACCGGCCCGCCGTGTTTGGGTTTGTTTTGTCCCAGACGGGATGACGTAAGACTGAATGCCGCTGAGGGTTTATGAGTCTCTTCCCTTTCCCTCAGGATAAACCCGCACCCCCAGACATGAGCAGTCAGGGCCAGTGGACGCTTGACCGACTTTGGCTGATTTTTGTCCTGAAGCGTTCTGTTAACGCTGCGCCCCGCTTCCTTGACACACTTTTATGTAAAACTAGGCCACCTACTCCTATTCCTGTTTTTAAAAATGTCTTAATGTGTTTGTCTAGTTGTTATGTATCGGAGGGTTCCCAAAATCTTGGAAAACCTGGAATAAGTGTTTTTGAATGGCCGAGGCTGATATTTACAGAGCTGAAGCACCCTAATGGTGATATGTCAGTTTATTAACAGCAAATATGAAGGCCATGAAATTGCTGAATTTAGACGAACACTCAAAATCCCAAGAAAAAATCTAAAAAGTATTTGACAACAGAAAAGGTACACTTTTTCTTCTTTCCTTGGTGATTACCATAATTTTCGTATGCTTTTTTTTATTAATTAATACATTTTTAAATACAATTTAAGCTATGGCTGGCTTGACTATCCACCTTCATACTATGATAACAAATAATCGACAAGTTAACGATACTGTAGAAAGAAGGATACTGTAATTATTTATATATATATTATATATATATATATATATATATATATATATATATATATATATATATATATATATATATTATATACACACACACACACACACACACACACACACACACACACACACACACACACACACACACACACACACACACACACACACATATTCAATATCATTGTTTCTACAATATAGTTCATATATAGTTAGTAAATACTTGTCATCAGTCTAAAGATGCATCAGACCAACCACAACTGAAATATTAAAATTACGTTACATTTTTTGTTGTCAAATAATTCTAATAAATATATAAAATAAATATAGATAAAATATAGATAAAAACATATATATATATATATACAGTGCAATGCATAATGCTAAAGTTGACTAAAAAGAGGAATAAAAAATCATATTTTGGAAATTGAACTTAATGCCTTAATTTAAAAAATTAGTAAAAATCCAACCTTTAAGGACACCAATTTTCTTTGTGAATGAATAATGTATCGTAAATAAATAAATGTTCTTCCTTAAAATACATGAGAGCAATGCAAATCAAACTAGCTTTTTAATTTTTTTAATTAAGGCATTAAGTTCAATTTCCAAAATATGATTTTTTTATTCCTCTTTTTAGTCAACTTTAGCATGGGTGTATTAACTTATGCATTGCACTGTATATATATATATATATATGGTAGTATTATACTGTCTTTGCATTATGTATTTTCAGACTGTGGTACCAAATGTTAATGAAATTATTAATATTACATATTATTAATATTTGTATTATTATTTGACTTGATCTGAAATTTCCTAATCATTCCGAAACCAACGTTTTGGTATCGAGCCAAGTCTAGTGCACTTTCATGCGTCAGAAACCCGTCTTAGACAGATATGTTTCATTTAAATCCATTGTGTGTGTGTGCATTATCTTATCATTTATCAGAAGGTGTTTTTTCATCCTGTGTTAGAAGACGCCACTGACACTTGAGAAGTAGGAATGACAATGATTTGGTACGTGAGCAACATGACTGAAATAACAGACATAGTGTGCGATGGCCAGTGAGCATGAAAACCAGCCGCTTGAAAAGATCAGCACTTGCATGCAGTTAACATGTTTTGACAGTTTTATGGGGAAATGTCAATTCATGAGAAACCCCCTACTAAAATAGGTCTGAGCTGAGAATAGCAGCGGTACTCCAGGGGGAAACGTCTCCTTCCTTGTGGCTCTTCAAATGCCACTTTGACTTTTATATCAGGGGTTTCCCTCAAGTCAACCCTGCGTCACTGCGGTTCTCACGGTCACTCTGGTCTTGCTGCTGGGGCCATTTGTGGTTTGGGACGAATGTAGTCGGTCAGCGATCTCTGAGCCGTGAGGGAGTAAGTGACTGAGCTGTAGTGTTCAGTTCGGGTCAGGGAGGAAGCTCACTCCATTAAACACTCTCAGGAAAACATTACGCCTCATGTAGACGGACAGAACTGCAAATGATGTTAGAGAAGTGGGTTTCTTTGGCAGCTCTTAAAGGTGAAGTGTGTAATTTTTGTGAAACTTCTGTTTTCCGCTGTTCAAGCACTGTTCAGTAAAATTGTTCATTCACTGAATTTAAAGGGGCAGTAACTCTTTTGAAATGGTTCTTTTTAATGAATGAAAATTTTTTTCATATTCATAGTTACTGTGGTTTGATGAATAAGTCAAGAACCTCTTTGAATAATTCAGTGAGCTCCATTAACAGAACCAGTTCAAAATAATCATTTGTTCGCAAATAGGCATTTGTTCACATTAAAGGTATACTATGTAACTTTTGGCTTTGCGGATTAATATGGTTATGATTATCCTACTGCTCGTAAAACATTCACTACCAGGCTTAAGAGATATAACCAGTTTAGATGGAAAGGATCTCAAGCTGACTAGCTGAAGACATTACTGTAGCTATACCCATTAAACGGGACCTATTATTCCCTTTTTACAAGATGTAATCTCAAGTGCTCCCAGAATGTGTCTGAAGTTTCAGCTCAAAATACCCCACAGATCATTTATTACACCATGTTGAAAATGCCCATTTTTGAGTGAAAGGATCAACATGCTGTTTTCGTGCATGTATCTTTAAATGCAAATGAGCTGAGCCTGCTTTCCAGAAGAGGGCGGAGCCTGTACAGCTTGTGACTTGAATACTCTGCCAAAAACGAACAAAACATTTGTTTGGTTTTGATTATCATCGCTATCCATGGCCAGGGTCACGTGACATTGCAGTTCTTTGTCATCATGAAAGTTTTTCATTTGCATGCATTTTAAAGCCAGATCAGTTTATACTTCTGATATGGGTTTTTTCGCGCACAGAAAGCTGGAAAAATAAACTCATTTCTCTTTTACATCTTATTACAAACACACAAGTTCACAAACACAGTGTCCTTACAATCCTTACATGGAATCATAATCGCAACCCAAATCGTTACATCCTCCTTCGTATATGCATCGATAAAAGTATTATAAATAGCTGTTTCTTCAGTTGCACACTTTACCTACAGTTCTTTGCACAAATATGTAGGGCTGGGTATCGTTCAAAAAATTTCGATACCAATACCGATACCGATACCTTGATTTCGATACCGGTTCCTGATCGATACTTTTTTCGATACCAATTTTATGAAATCCATTTTAACAAGATTACATAACACATTACCTCAGAAAAACTTTGGTTTTATTTTTTCAGTTTGACTCATGCTCCTTAGTCAGTGCACAAAGGAACAAAAAAAGCACAAAGGAACAAAATATTCCTTATACATAACATATACATAAGGTACAAAATATTTTTTTTATAAAGAGCTCATGCTCACAACAGCTGAATTTATTTCATCAAAAATACAGTAAAACTTGTAATATTGTGGAATAGTATTACAATTTAAAATCTTATTTGAATATATTTCAAAATGTAATTTATTCCTGTGTTGTCAAAGCTGAAATATGAGAACAGTTTTTGGAAGGTCATTTTTGATCACTTTAATGCATGCTTACTGAAAAAAAAATTCTGACCAACACGTTTTTGAACGGCAGTGTACATTCAGTAGGTCATTATTGCATTATAAACACAGTCAGAGTGATCAACAAGGTATCTCTTCATTTACCAGTCGAAGACGCAGCAACTTTCTGCTCTTATGTTTACTCCGTGCACTGTCAAGGGCTTCATCATATCTGTCGCGGTACCGTCTTTGCAGCCATTATTTTACCACAAATACTGCATCGCGCGCTGTTGGCATCGAGCCTGAAGAAATGTAGCCACACTTTTGATCGACTTTTCCACATCTTTAGGGTATTGTGAGTGTGTGTGCTTGCGTGTCATTGAGTATGTGCGCGAGTTTGTGTGTGTGTGCTCGCGTCCATAGGCTCGCGTCTCATGAGAATGTGCGTGGACAGTTTGTGTGCGCGCGCGCGTCTCATAAGAGTATGTGCGGAGAGTTCCGCGCGTCTCGTGTGTGTAGAGTTTGCGTGTATGTGCGTGAGCGAATTTAGGCGTGTCGTTGTGCATTTCATATGTATTTGTTTGAGCGCTGACGTTGACGAGTTAACCCCTTAGGTATCGAAATCTGGTACCGAAAAACAAGTCATTTTTCGATACTCGATAGTATCGAGGCAATTCGGTCGGTACCTAAAAAGTATCGAACTCGGTACCCAGCCCTACAAATATGTCATTGTGGCTTGAGTCTCTGCCCTTGCTTTCTCACATTTACTCGAGATCCTTACCCACTGTGTCCGTGCACGTCCACTTTCGCTCTGTTTATTGCGCTCACGGGGCGGGAAGGGCGCCATGTGAGACATGTGATGACAGCAAGTGCAAACGCCTGCCGGAGGAACTGGAACTAAACTCCCTCCAGTACATGTAATCCATGCCACCTGGCACCAGTGAGAAGCCATAGTTACTTTGAGAGGAAAGCTGGAAAATCAGATGTCCCGTAAAGATTGTGTGTGGTTCTGCGGAGACGTGCTTCTCTAAAACAAACGGATTTATAGAGTACATGCTTCACTTAATTCCGGTGGCCTGTGATGCAACACCTTTTCCTGGTGTGCGCGGAAAACTTCACGTCAGCTTTGGGAGTTGCAAAGATTAAATCACATTTTCTTGGCACGTTCAGTTGGGACCGAGTACTTGCAGTTTGGGATTTTTGAGGGCATAGATGTGTGGTTTGGAGTGGTTTCGTTTAAAAGCAGGCATGCCCTGTGTGATGTTTCCCTCGTCTCAGCAGGTTTTTCAGATGGGTTTGACAGAATTTAGAGCAGCACTATAGTAAAACCTGTGCGTATCCCAATTATTCGTGCTGTAGGATACATTTTCATAATTTATGATGAGACATTTGCTGACATATGAATCTTATGCTTAATTGTATTCTTATGGGTCACTATAAAATAAAGCAATAAGCCCCGCGAAGATTTAGAACAGCTAAGGGGGTCCTAACAACACCCCATAGCTGTTTTAAATCCACTGCAAAACACTGCTTCAAGGGGCGGCTTCAATATATAAATATTATTTATATAAATAATTATTTTATTCATAAAATAAACACCAGCAACAAAAAATATAACGTTATAACACATTTATTCCTCCGCCAAGCAATGTAGTTCCGATGAGGTTGCTAAGAATCACGAACGGCAGTTGCGCAGTAGTACTAATGTAATGCGGTCACAGGTGTGTGTTTGTTGAGTAATTCACAACGGCTTTGAACGCGGCTCAACCAATCAGAATCAAGGACTGGAACTATCCGTTTTATAATTACAATTTTATTATTAATTTATAAATTAAACTTTGTAATGTAGTAATGTACGTTCTTGGTCCTATTTCTCCAATGCTTGTTATTCTAAAGGGAATGTTGTTTGTCTTTATAATCTTTAATAAAAATGTAATTTTGATTAAACTAGGGATTTGAAACAGGACATATTCCCACCGGTTAATCGACGTTTGACAACTCCGGTAATACCGGTGTCATTGTGAATGCCCGTGTGGCCGTGCACATTTTACTTGTAATTTTTTTTACAAACCCTACCTTTTAAACTCTTTAACCTAAAGGGTTGAGTAAATTTTTTATTTTGTATTTTTCTGGTTCAAAAAGGGATTACTCTTAGGAACTGGTTCTTTGAGTTAATCTGTTAAAAAGACTCCTGAATCAGTCTTGAACTCACTCACACGGTGCATACTGTCTGAATAGGTACTACATTTGAAAATTGAACTTACTTCGTGGCCATTAATAAATTAATTTGGGTAGTATGAATGAAATTCATCTGACATCTGCCATGTTGTCATTATCATGTGACCTACCAGGGTTAGTTGTGTCGCTTCACCTCGATTCATTAATCCTCTCCCGTGGCCTGATGGGATAGTAGTGTCCATTGAATGTGCACTTCCGAATCTTGCCAGAAGAAGTAGGTCATCCAGGTACCTTTTGCCTACTGTTTTAGTAATTTAGTAACTGTTTTTGTCCTACTGTAATAGGACATACTGCTCTGTCTACGTACTGTTTTTCGCAAACTATATAATAGGGAAGTATTCGATTTCGGACGCAGCAGTTTCATTAAAATAAGTCAATTTATTTATCCCGTTCAACTCAATATGAACCAGAAAACTGTTGTTGCATTGTGTACTTTTTTTGATTCTATCGTTGTGACCTATTATTGTGTGATGTGGTTTTCTTTCTCAAAACTCTGAAGAACTTCTCAAAAAAGAACTGTTTTGAATTAAGGTCCTGAAATCAGAAATTCTCTCAGATTCCCATCCCTATTAGCTTTTCCCAGCCCTACTTGCCAGAAACATGGTATTCGGGTAAGCCTACCCTCACAGACCGAGTGATTTTTCCTTTACTCTAGGCCTCATTCCTCTTGGAACAGCTGATGTTTATGGTTACATAACATGGCTAAACTGTGAAGTCCTGCTGTGTGCTAGACTGCTCCAGATACTGTTGTTATGCTGACAGACAGGTTCCTTTGTTCCAGGTGGACATAAGGAGAAATGTACACACTCTTATTGTGGGGCGAGCTGCGTTATGTCTGCTTGACATGTGATTGTTATTGTCAGTTCTGTTGAGCTTTGTGACAGCAAATATGGAAGGCTGGGAGGGAATGTGTCAGCGTGGCAGATTGGTAAAGGGTGGTTTACACCCGCCCCGCCGCGTGTCAAAAATGTGTCACGGCGTCCTTCTGCTCTGGCCTTTGTCATGCATTTACACTGTAGAGGAAAAGCCCACTTGAGTGACGTGCACTTCATCTCTGGCTCTGTTACAAAACCTAGTGTGCTGCCTACATAGGGAACATTATAAGGCGTTCCCGTTGACCAAAAGCTAAATTAACATTGCATGTGTTATACTGAAGGTAAGGTGTTTTTCATATGTTGTGCTAATTGTAAATAAATCACTGTCTTGGTAATATTTCAGTTCAATATAGGCAGCAGACAGCAAAGCAGCTCATTAGGTAATAAAACACAGCCATTACATAATTTCTTTTTTTTTTTACTCTTTTGACAGTTCAAGCCTAGCGAAGAGGAACCAACACGCAGAGCTGGATTACGTCCAGAGGGGGCGCTATGAGTTTCTGAGATTGTCCTTTCTTTCCTGTCCCGCATCTCTTTTGACTCGTCTTTCCATTCAACCGTGGATGGTGAGCAGCCAACGAGTCCCAGAGGAGCTGTGAGGTGTTTCTCACATCCTCATTTGCCAGGACACACTCCTCTTATTATCAACCCAATCACTTCAGAAAGAGCCGTCGCAGCCACAATGAGTTCCCACAGCCGCCCAGGTAAGAGCTCTTTGTGGCCCTTCAGTGCTTTTCATCTTAGGTTACCCCTCTCAGAACAAGATAAACACTATGGAATCAGCTCCGATCGGGTTTCAGTTACGTCTGTCTGTAAATAAACCTTTTGTGATCCAGATATGTGCCATTACAAACCCGTTTTTCTCTGTAGAAGAGGATAGTGTTTCTCAGCTACAGGAATAGCACGTGATTGGGCTTCGAGGGTTGAGAATCAGCCTTGAGATGCCAGAAAAGGCTTTTGAGCAGCTTTTTGATTCGCACTCAAATATCTGTCCCCTCGACTTTGCCAAGGCCGCCTTGTCCAACTGTCAGCTCGAGGAGGAGTTTGATTATTCTTGGAATTTTTTTTTAAGCTGTGCTGTTTCTCCCTGGCTCCTTCTCTTCCTTTATCTTTCCTCTTCTCTCTTTCTGCTTATATTTTCCTTTTTGTGTTCGCAGAGGAAAAGGTCCGAGAGTTTCAGATGGTTTCTTTTCACTGAATCATCCGCTAGACAGATGAGCACTCGGTAGTTGTACTGCTTTATTCTGAGCCATTGGGTTAGTAAAGCAATGAGAGGTCAGTTTCAGGGATTATGCAACAATTAATGATGTGGTTGAAATCCAGGCAGTTCAATAGGAATCTTGGTGATTGTGAATTTTGTGTGAGGGTGAAAGATCTCAGCACGCAGATTTCAGGCTCAACGGGTTCAAGTTAATCTTGCGGACAACAGAAAGCAGCTTGGTTAGTGACTTCTGTTTGATACACTATTGACAATTGATAATCAACCTTTTTGCATGCAAAATTTCGCCATATTTTATTTTGCTAATGAGTTCTTAGCCTAACCCTGCCTTAACTGTGGTAAAATCACTGTGCTTGATGTTTCTGGCTACATTCATTAATGATGATAATACTGAAAAATATCAATCATTATTATCAACTGTTTACAACATTGATAATAATAAGAAATGTGTCTTCAGCACCAAAATCTGCATCTTAGAATGATTTCTGAAGGATCATGTGACTCTGAAGACTGGAGTAACTAATGATGCTGAAAATTCAGCTTGGCATCACAGGAATAAATAAGATTTTAAAATATATTAAAATAGAAAACAGATATTTGAATTTGTAACAATATTTCACAATATTACTGTTTTATGGTATTTTTTTATCAAATAAATGCAGCATTGATGAGCATAAGAGACTTCTTTAAGGGTGTGTAAACATTTGTCAGGTTTGGTTTGATTAAAACGAATTCTGGTGCGCACCAAACAAGCGGTCCAAGACCGCTGAAAATGTGGGTCTAGGTCTGCTTCCAAACGAACTCTGGAAATATGAACGCAACACGGACCAAAGACGTGTAAACGAACCAAAAACGGGACATGATGTCACAAGATGCGACCCTAAAAAGGACAGAATGTTCAAGCATACCCTTTTTTCCCCGTCATAGTCACTATGTTGCCCGTCACAGGCATCAGAACCACGTCTCCTCACAGCAGATCTTTGTTTTGCGTGTGTGATGGAGGGATTCCTGCTGCTGTTTTGACTCCTTTACACATTTTATCACTGTTAGAAATTACAGTGTGAACTCCAAGCGAACCAGGACTAAATGTATGATTTTCTTTCTTGGACTGGACCGAAAGAACCAAGAGAACCGAACTACAAGTGTGAGCACACCCTAAAACCTTTCAACAGCAGTTTATGTATGAGCATATTCAAATATTTACATGAAATATTGAGAGGTTTTCATCTGAATATTGTTTCGTGTAAGGGTGTTGAGAGCAGTGTTTTGCTCCACATGAGTAGATTACAGAAACAACACTCATTAGCCAATCATCTCACTCCTGATCTTCTCAAAGGGTTAAAGACTTCGTTGGTGGTCTGTGTTGCTAATCCAGGGTTGATGTAATAGTTTTGTTCTCTCTGAGCTGGATTGGAGATTGGAGGCCTGATGTCACCTCTCACACATCCCATCCACTAATCCGCTTTTGGTCCAAAAGAGCAATTTCAGCCGGGGATCGCCAGCATCAGTCTAATCTGCTGTTTCTCATCAGAGGAGGTCATTCCCTGATCTCTCTTTCACTGAATTTTCATCCACATCACATTCCTTCAGCATCTGTTGACATTACCCAGCGTGCCTCAATGTGAACTTTCTTCTCGAGACCCCTCCTTCACATCTGTACAGAGAAAGTATTTAGACACTACTGGTCTAGGACTTTATAAGCAAAAATGTTTTTTAAAGCTTATTATTTGTGGTACAGAAAGCTTGCGCTCAGTCTCGGGACTTGCGCCATGGAGAGCAGCTGTTTGATTGTCAGCTTGCTGCCCTCGTCCCATGAGCCACATGAAACGCAATGGCTGATTTGCCAGTAACGATGAATATCGTTTTAGCGCTCTGGGCTTGTATTTATTTCAGTACCTTAGAAGCTTTTGCCTGAGGCTCTGATATCTCTGTGCATTTGAAGGTGGACAGCTTGATGTACTTTCATTTCTCTCCAGAGCTTCTGGATTGGCAAACAGGTTTTTGATCCGGCCGTATCAAAGTCCAGACTTCCTTTGGGAATATCAGGCGGTTCCATTCTGCTGGGTTACTGGGTGATGGAGCCCATTGTTTTCTGTGTACCCAGTTGCATGGACTGCCCAGTTTAGCCCAGCAGGCTGACATCATGGCTGCTAGCCTACAGGCTTTACTGCTCCACACAACTGGCACTAATGGTGTGTTTGCCCTAGGGTAGGCGGATGGGGAACGCAACTTGATCCAGATGCAGACGCCAGTGCACCAAACTCCCCTACAGCAGACACGTAATCGCAGTCTGTCACTGTTTTTAGTCGGGCCGTGCAGCTGCAAACCTGCCTGCTCCGTATTACTGCCACCATCGAGTCTAAGAATAGCTCTTGAGAAGTCTTAACCCATAATCCCCTCGCATGAAAGAACCTAGTGCTGCACAGTGTGATTGGCGCGTTTTAATAATCCTTGAATAATCTGATTCTACCTAAATTGTTGGTTAAAGTATCAAATTGGAAAACAATTCCAATTTCATTTCAAAACTATAAATCATGCCTTATCCTGAGACTTTTCTATGTTTTTTAAAAAATATTTTAGAAATGTTAGAAAGATGAAAATAACAATTACAGCAAATCATCTTTTTAAGTGAACTGAATCGGTCACTTTCTCTGATAGGATTCACAAGCTTTCACTCTGGTAATTTGTAATGGTAACAGATTTTTTATTTATTTATTTATTTCAGAATACTCAAAAGTTTATGATTAATATAGATTAGATTTAAATGAATAGAAAGTTCAAAAGAACAGCACAAGTAAAATTATAATTGTCTTTTTCGATCAGTTTAACGTAGGGATGGGCATTTTTCAAAAATATTGCATTCGAATATTCGGGGTCATAAAATTCGAATATTCGAATATTCGTTTATTTAAATGACGTTTAACGAAAAATACGTTATTTTTTAAGGTAATTTTTTTTAACGTTTTGTCACCATTTCTGAAGAAGCTTATGATTAGGCAATATACACAACAAGCTTACAACATGTGTTAAAGTTTTCTTTTAATTGAAAACATTAAACAGTAGGCCTATGTGTAAACAAAAAAATATAAGAACAAAAGGATATAAGCTCAAGCAGCGCGAACGGAAAAAAACGCCTAATAAAGCAGAGTAGCAGATTGCGCCAGTTATCGTACAGAACGTACACATACACTCGAGTCAGCATATGATCATCGTGTTTATATTGTTTCACGTTTATGTTGAGAAAAACAATAATATCCACATGGAGGGGCGCCGCGAGCAATTTATGCTCGAGTGAGAAAACGCGCTGCGCTGACAGACGTTTCAGAGAAACAAAGATAACGGTGTTCTATAAGTTTCTAACAGCACTTTGCGTTTTATGTTCTTAAACCTCTCTCTCAAAGAAAACTTAAAGGAAGAATATACCTCAATATAATTTTACTATTAGATAAGTTATCATCTCGGATCACTCGCACTACAGCTGCGCTTACCTGCAGTCGTGATGCAATGATAGACAGCTGTCTTTCCTCAGTCGACTGCTGTTTGGATTTCATGGGATTTCTCATTGTGGTGATGATATTATAACTCCAGATTAATAAATTAATTTGATCAAAAGTAATTCCATTTTGTAAAATCATTTAGTAACCTCATTTTCGACTAGTAATTCCAAACTTCGCGAGGCAGACGACGGCATTATGATCAAATACAAACAACTTGTTAAACATGCGCCACAGTGCCACCCAGTGCATTTAATTATAACTGCGAGTTAGTGCTTGGGATTTATCAGGGATTCACTGCATTCACGAACCGCAAAGTATTTACGGCTTCATAAATTCGATAAAATTCGAATAGTATTTTATTTTTCGAATAATAATTACAGATCGAATATTCGAAAATTCGAATATTCGTGCACATCCCTACGTGTCCTTGTTGGATAAAAGTATTCATTTAAAAATAAGTTATTGACCCTGAACTATTGAACAGCAGTTTATAAACTTTTGGAATCTTCAGTTGGATTAAAATGATTTGGATTGACGGAAATCCGTGCCTGTAAACTTGCGTCACTGACTTTTTCTTTCTTTCTTGTATCAGTCTTTGCTTGCTTGCAAGTTTGAGATTTAAAATGAGAATGTGGAAAACATGTCCTGATGTTTACGAGGGGCGGACAGATTTACATGGTTGAAATGTGAATCCTAATGTGTTTTTTGTAAAATGTGAGTACACGGTACAGTGATAGATTCATGTTTTCCTTGAATTTTTCTTTTTTGCCATCAATAATTCCTATTATTTTGAATTCCACTGGCCTGATGGAATGCTTGTTATATGTTTTTATTTAGTAAGCCTACACGCATTACCACATTATGTGCAGTACACAAATAGTGGGTAAACCTATTTTGGTTGTTGCTATGCTTTTTATTTAATTTTTTTATTATTATTTTGAGCTGACATTTTGTTGGGTGGCTTCATTTGTTCTAGACCTGCGGTCATTGTTTTGAACTATTAAACCAATTTGTGTTGGAACTATCTTGTTTTGCGGAGTTTAATCATGATATTTGAGTGCTTTTTGTGCCTCATTATGTGTAATTATTTCCTTCTCGGCATTCAGAGGGCAGGTTTTTCAGGGAATTTTTCCATCCCCCATAAAACCCAAACTATGTCTCTCTCTATGAGTTCCAGTCAGTTTGTCCATTCATTAAATAACCTTGTGCTAGGAGTTTTGTTTCTCTGCCAAATTTAATGCTGGTTAAGTTGTTGGGAGTAAGAGAGAATTGCCATATTGCCAAAAGGCCATGACCATGTGAGGTCATTTGAGTGTTGTTAAAGGTAGCAAATATGTAGTTCTGGCTATTGGTTCTGCTTAAACAGTGATATGCATTTTGTGTGTGTGTGTGTTTTAGAGATTAATCAGCCAATATTACATTAGGAATATTGCACAGGCAATAACGTCAGCTGCATGTTCTCACTCTCTTCTCTCCGACGATGAAGTGAAGTGACACACACCCGCTTCCTCTTACTCACTCGTCTCATTCGCTCCGGTTAAATAGTGCTTGTATTGTGATTCATTTTACTAATTCCCACAGGTTTTGCGTTCACACCAAAACAAGAGCGGAATGGTGGATATAATATTGAAATAGACCTGCACATAATCATGGTATATGAGACATACACAATATTGGCCCATATATCTGTCTCTAGAGTGCATCTCAAGTGTGGTCGTGCAATTGTAATATAGATCATAGCAACTGTATTATGTAAGTTGTTTTCATTTTTCATGTTTGTTCAGTTGTTGTTTTGCGTCATACCTTGAGGTTTGCAGAGATTTTTTTTCCCTCTTCAGATCTTAAATCTTAATCTTCTCTGTTTATGAATTGCATGTCGTGTGAAGCTTGTTTGTACGTTACATCCTCACTTCTCATGAAGGGATCCCATGCTCTGGGAACCTCTGTTGATAGAAAAGTAAATGATATAGGAGTGGTCTTTCATCACGAAACCTATTTTTATCCGGTTTCTCAGGGCCCTTTTCCTCAGAAATGTGAACGTTTGCCATGTCACATGCTCATGGAGAAACATGTAAGTTGTGTAAACATCATTTCTGTCATGAAGCTCAATTATTTTCCAGCAAGAGGAACTGTTGATTGGTGTTGAAGGATGGCAGATCATATATTCTTTGCTGGTAACAAATTTTGGGTGGTAGTTTTGTTCCAGTGATCAAGCGCTGTGCCGATCTCACAAGTAGGTTAGTCTCCTGGCTCAGGTTGTGGGGAGATCGCTCTCACAGGCCTGAACAAGCCCCATGATTAATTGCTGGCAGGCTGAACTGTGGGGATCTTGCGTCAATAAATCGTCATGAAGGCAACTCTCCTGCTTCAAACATAAACACAAAGACAGGCCGGGTTGTGACTGAAGCCTGGCCAGCGCTAGTTAGGGCTCTACAGGTCCTTTGAGGCGCTAGCGCAGTTTATTTAACACCCAAATTTTATTAGAGGAGATCTAGCCACAGGTCTCTCTGGGCTCTTTAATTTAACTAAAGCCAAGGCCTGGATTTGTGAAGTCTAAGAGTTGTCCTTGTCTCAAACAAATGAGGGCGAATTTATTTAATTCAAACCCAGTGACTTTTTTTTTTTTTTTTTTTGCTGTTAGCTTTCCTTTTTGTCTTGTTTTCTTTCCAGATCATAGTTTCATTCTCAGTTATTATCCAGCAAAGCGTTTGCTATTGGGTGGTCTCTGTTTTACACTTATGTAGATGGATCTTATAGACAGATTCATATGTTGATTGACTAATGTCAGTGAATATTGTTGAATGTTATTGTGATTTGATTTATTTTCAATATTTCTTTTAATATTATCTACGCTACCAACAGATTAAGGTTAAGATTTTTTTTTAAAGAAATTACTTTTATTCAGCAAGGACAAAAAGACATCAAAAGTGCAAAAGTGACCATAAAGACATTTATTTTGTTAAATGCAAAAATATTTGTATTTTTCAAATAAATGCTGAACTTTTTACTGGAGAAATGGTTGCTGAAAAATTAGCTTAGTTTGCCATCACAGGAATAAATGACATTTTAACATATATTCAAATAGAAATCAGTTACAACCCCAAATCGGAAAAAGTTGGGACACTGTACAAATTGTGAATAAAAACAGAATGCAATGATGTGAAAGTTTCAAATTTCAATATTTGATTCAAAATACAACATAGATGACATATCAAATGTTTAAACTGAGAAAATGTATCATTTTAAGGGAAAAATAAGTTGATTTTAAATTTCATGGCATCAACACATCTCAAAAAAGTTGGGACAAGGCCATGTTTACCACTGTGTGGCATCCCCTCTTCTTTTTATAACAGTCTGCAAACGTCTGGGGACTGAGGAGACAAGTTGCTCAAGTTTAGGAATAGGACTGTTGTCCCATTCTTGTCTAATACAGGCTTCTAGTTGCTCAACTGTCTTAGGTCTTCTTTGTTGCATCTTCCTCTTTATGATGCACCAAATGTTTTCTATGGGTGAAAGATCTGGACTGCAGGCTGGCCATTTCAGTACCCGGATCCTCCTTCTACACAGCCATGATATTGTAATTGATGCAGTATATTGTCTGGCAGATTTGTAAATTATTCCATTCCTTTTTTACTCACAATTTGTACAGTGTCCCAACTTTTTCTGATTTGGGGTTGTATTTTAAATTGTAAGAATATTTCACAATATTACAGTATTGCTGTATTTTTGATCAAATCAATGCAGCACTGAGCATAAGGAACTTCTTTCAAAAAACTTTAAAAAAGTTTCAACGACCTAAAACCAACCTTATGTTGGTAAATATTATATTGTTCTGAATTGTGTGTATATAAATGAAATGTAATTATTCATTTGGCAGTAAATTACTCAATTACAAAATATTCAGTTCATAATTTTAACTAGTTTTTTAGTTCTTATGTCAACTACTGGAACACAATGTCTGATTGAAATTATGGTTTGTTTTGGTATGGTATGCCTAGCTCTTATACAAGTACATATAAAATACTGTGCTGTTAAAACATTTATCGTCATAGGGTTTTAATATTTTTAGCCTTTCTCCTGTTGATTTGAGCTCACTACTCGCAGCTAACCTTCCGAGAGCTCTACATTCCTTCATTCCTTTCCTTTTGGAGAGGTAATGCTACAGTACATTCATGCAGAAGGATCTTGAAGGAAAGGGAATTAGACGCTAGTGCACGCACAGATGCACTGAAACCCAAAATATCCCTCGATCCTTTTTCAGCTCCAGTTCGGTAGCAGATGGTTTTGAATAATTCATGACAAGTTTGTGGGTAGCGTTCAGCATCACATTTATCCTGAGGACTGTTAGAGTTCATAATTTTCTCAAAAATGTTCTCCTCATCCCAAAAATGACACAAGTGGTGTGTGATGTTGGTAATGGTAAGTGCGGCAATTTCCCCAGAAGTCTTTTTTTTTATTTTTTTTTTTTATTGTAACATTTCCATGTAACATGGAAATCTGCAGAGCTTTTTGCATAAAATTGTCTTAAGTGTCTGTTATTCTTACTTTTACTTAAAAATGACCACAATAATTGGAGATACTATGTGGGTTCAATGAAAGAGTGTAAAATATGGAGAAGAATGGAAAGTTGGGAACAGGGTGTATTTGAGAATTAAATTGATAGTAAATAGATTCAAGTCTGAGACAACTAGTACTGAAATTGCTTTAATTCAACATTTGGTAACTTTATTTTAAGGTGACGTAGTTACACGTTCCTACATGTACTTACTATAGTAATAACAGTAAATTATGCATAATTACGTAACTAACCCTAACCGTAACTAAGTAAATGTGGTTAATTTATATTACTCAGTAGTACTTAAGTGCAATGTAACTACATCACCTTAAAATAAAGTGTAACCTAGCATTTTTATAATTTGAAAGCAGCATAACAATTTGATTAAAGTTGTATTGAAAAAAGGGTATCACTCCTTTATTTTACTGTACTATTCCCTATGTACATACTATGTATGTATTATAGTTATTACCAATGTAGTTGGTTACCTTATATTAATCTGTAGTTTCTTAGGTAAGTACACTTAAGTGCGCATACTGTAAAATAAAGTGCAACCGAAAAAAAGTATGCATTTCAAAATATCTTCTTTTGGCCCCTTTCTGCAGTTTTTTTAAAGGGGTGGTTGATTATGATTTCACTTTTTTAACTTTAGTTAGTGAGTAAAGGTGCTGTTTGAGCATAAACAACATCTGCAAAGTTACAATGCTCAAAGTTCAAAGCAAAGGGAGATATTTGCTTTTAGAGAAATTGCTTTTTAAGGACTACAACAAACGGCTGGTAGAGACTACAGGACATTCCTCCCGGGTTAGTGACATCACTAACCCTAACATTTACATAAACCCCGCCCCCTGAACACGATTTAGAGATAATCAAGACAGAATATGCTAATCAATGACTAGAAGATAACTACACATAAGCTACATAAATTCATCAACTAACCATTCAGAAACGTCCTGTTGCATTCTACATGTTGTCACTTCTTCTTGAGTCTCTCCATCATTGTCTGACTCCAGTTTGAACATAAAAGGCTAAAAGTTTTAGAAATTTTCAGTGCATGTCTGTGTGAGTGCAAGCTGTTGTAGCTCCGCCCTCTGTGCCGGAAGCAGCAGCTCATTTGCATTTAAAGGAACACACAAAACGGTGCATTTTTGCTCACCCTCAAAAAAGGACTATTATAACATGCTATATAAAAATATCTGTGGGGTATTTTGAGCTAAAACTTCACATACACACTCTGGGGACATCAACGACTTGTTTTACATCTTGTGAAAAGGGCGTTATACCACCCCTTTAAATGATCAATGTCACTATTTTGCTTAAACGATTAGTCACATAGAAATTCTTATTCATTTTATGTCATAACTTTTCTTTGTTTTGTACTTTTTTGAATCTTTAAACTGCTTATTTACCAAGAAAACCAACAAAAAGAAGTCTCAAACAGCATCTATCAGGGCCAGAGTCAAGGCTTTGGAGGAAGTTAATTACCCAGGCAGTGATATTGGAGACCAGTGTGTTTGTTTAAAGTGTGCAGTGGCCTGTATTACTTGCGTAAAACTGTAATCAGGAGGTGATTTTCAGGGGGGTTTGTGGGTAAATCAGTGTGAATATTAGTCTGTGGTCTACGAAGTGTAGAATTAGTGTTGTAAGGTCACCAAAATGTCATTGCTATTACCAAACAAGTGCTCTGGAAAATTCGCCGCTGTGGAAAGATAGATGTGTTGGCGGAAGCCAGAGAGGGGAGGACTAGTTTAAACAAAACCTCCTCAGAACAATGGAAATGATGAGAGAGTAATGAGATTTATATGCTGTCATTGTCTCATTTTTTCGGTTTCCATAATATCCAATTCTGCTAATCCAATTCGGGGTGAAATATACCCGCGTTCTGCCTTTGTATTGAATTTAAGAAATGCCTCGGGTTCCGCTTTGCCAAAAGGGACGTTAATCGTTCATTTATGAGTTTTTCAAAATGCAATATGACTGTTATGAATAGGCACTCATGCATATCCTGCATGTGTTTATGGATGTCTCATCTATAGATGGCATGCTTGTCATTTTTTATATATTTTTTTATATTGAGGCATTATCACATTCCACTCATTTTTTCAGATGGCATCTCACACAACTACGCAGATTTGTAAACCCACAGTCTGGCCCTCATGTACCACATGAATGTGGCAGGAAAGACCAGCTAATTGCAAAGTTAAGAGCATTTTGACGTAGCCTAGCACTTGCTGTGCACGCCATTTAAAACATGTTTTATAGCCGCATCTAACACACATCAAGGCACACGTATGCTAGTTTGTCTCCCAGACGAGTTCGATTACAGCTTCAGAGACCAGAGCGAGCAGCCAATCTTGATGAGGCACGCCGCACCATTACGAGGCAGACGGCTGGCCAAACCCACCAGCCCGCCACTGTTAGGAGGACCGTGCAGTTAACCAGCACTTGTGGGAAATTCACCAGCTTCAAAGCCCCGGAGCCAGATGTGACGAGATGTTTTCTTTAAATAATCCTCAACATCTCTTGTTTTTTTACAAGCAGGGTTGTTTCACAGGCCACCACAGTTTGTTTCCATTTCCTCTGTGAATTGTGCTTTGTGTTCAGGAACGCCACAATTCAGTCATGTCAGTGAGGATGTTTAAAATGATTTGTTTAAAGGGGTCATATCATGACTAATCAAATATTTTTAATCAAATGAAATCCGTTCCATGTGCTTTAAGGACATTGAAACTTTCAGAACTCGAAGCTTCTTTCCAAGTGAAACTAAGCCACAAAGATGACTTTTTTTAATTAAATGTTTTCCACTGAGAATGCCTTTTAAATTCCTTTTCAATTGGGGTTGTAGAATTGCAGGATGCAGAACAACAGGATGTAGAATTGCAATTCAAATTTGAATGTAAGGAGGTAGAATTGAAATTCATAGAACTAATTTTTAACTAGCAAAGTTTGTCACGCCAAACTTTGAATATTGAAAAAAGATTTGAAGGTACAGACAGACAGACAGGTTTATATTAGCTTATATTTCATCACATTTAGTAAATTAGGTGGAATCAATTCCTCTTCCTCTTTGTCATTCAACTTCCTAATACAGAGGAAAGATTTATATTGCTTCTAAACAAGAACATTGTTTATTTTTAACAATATCATTTGATAATTTCACTCTGATCTTCCCAGTTTGTTTCTTTACCTTTTTTTTTTAGCGTTGATAGTTTTGTGAATCGTTACTCTTAGGACCGACCAACCAGAGTAAAAAATGACCTGTTTATTTATAACAGTCATGAAAAACTGAATGTAATTTGGATGACAAAAAACAGACTAAAATTGTAATTGGATCACAGAGGGGAAAAAAAACAAAATTATTAAAAAATAGGTGCTATGACCCCTTTTAAGAAAATTCTGGCTGAAGTATAAACACTTATCTGACACCAATTACTCCTTTACTCTTAAAGTATCCTGAGGTTTGTTTTGTTTCTTGTGCATGATGCCAGAAACACGTAATATTCTTCTGTTTGTGTTTATGCTGTGATATTTGTGCAGATGACTCAACGAATAAAGACAATTAAGGGTTGAAGTTAGGTGAAGTCCCTTGCCTACCTTCAGCAAACGTCAGGTCAGTTTTATTTGTGTAGCGCTTTTCACAATATGTTTTATTTCAAAGCAGCTTTACAGAACATAGTGCTTCAGTACCTCCAGTGAGCAAGCCAGATGAGACTGTGGCTTAGGTTTTTTTTGGCAGGATAGGAAAAAAGTCTTGGGAAACCGCCTTTATCACTGGTTTTGGAAGTAGTTTGCACCTTGTCTCCATTGAGATTTAAAAATAATATATTTAGTAAAGAGTTCTGTATCTTGAATCAAACTAACCATCTCTGTGACCAATCACAACATTACAACGTTTGATTTAAAGCAGAAAAAGTGCTTGAATATTGGTAAAAAGTCACAAGATTATATAATTTATTGTGGGAATTACATCCCACGAAGCTAGGGATGTGCTTGAACCTGAATACTATCTTCAGAAAGGAAAAAATATGAGATAAGAGGAAATATATATTCCAATGGTTTTGCATTATCTCACAATTATATAATTATGTATTTATATTGTACATAATTTGCAGGCATCAATATGCGGGGTATTCAAATTCATTGTAAAATGCTAGCTTTTCACTTTCCTATTCACGATCACGCTTACTCTGTGTATAGGGAGTGATGCTACTGAACACACATTTCTACAAGATAAGATATTTGATGACGCTGAGGATCTGTTGCGCATCAAATTATCATCATTGTCCTGTCAGTCATTTTTCTTAACTATCTTCACATAAGTGAAATCTGATATACCCGCAGCAAGCCTAACCATGTCCCTTTAGGGGCTCCGTAGAGTGCGTTATTCATTTTCTATTCCTTTCCGAATTTGGATTTAGGCTTCAGGCTCATCCCTATGAAGCATTGCAAATGATGCGATTGAATTCCAATTTACTATATAATGCTGTATTAAACTAGCGAGTAGGTTGCAAGAAATACAATATATGTCATCTTTGTTGTACAGTATCCAAATATATCTAAATATAAAGAGTTTAAGAGTTAAGGTAGACGCAAAGACAACTTTCACGATGGGACGGTTACTGTTGTGCTCTTTTGGCCAAATAGGGAATACAATCGAAACGGTTTCCTTGATGGAACTGAAACTTTCCAGGCACTAATCCACAGATTAGCTACTAAAGACAATCCTTCCAAACTTGGCCTGGCCGATAGTCTTGCAACTGTTCTACCTCATCTACCGCTTTATCATTTGGTAAGAAACATTTACGTTACCGTGTCAGTATTAAGCTAATGTTATGAATGCAGGGTGATGTGGGGATGTGTTCAACAAACGTAGCTTTTGATAATGTATCATTTGCACAAAGCATGTTTAAAGTTTGTGAGTTATTGTATTTATTGAGAGTTGTATTTGTTGAACACCTTTGGGATCAATTGGAAAGGCCAGGCCCGTCATTGAACGTCACTACCTGACCTCACTGGTGCTTTTGTGTTTGAATGGGAATAAATCCTTGCTTCCATGTTCCAACATTACAGGCCTTCCCAGAAGAGTTGGAAGTTGTTAGAGCAGCGAAGGGAGGGATTCATGCTTTTTTGTCATTCTTTTTAAATGTAAATGTTCAGCAATACATCATCAGTGAGATCATGCACTGATGTTAGGCAGTGGGATCTGGCTTACTGTTCCAATTCAATGGTGTTCAGTTATAGTTCAGGTCCGGAAAACTATTTCTATGCACCTCGCTTTGTGCACAGTGTGGCATTAACGTTGTATAAAAAAGTACAGAAAAGTGTGTGTATATGTGTGTGTGTCTATATATATATATATATATATATATATATATATATATATATATATATATATATATATATATATATATATATATATATATATAGACACACACACACACACAATGCTGTTCTTTTAAACTTTATATTTATCAAAGAATCCTGAAAACAAGAAGTTTTTAATATTGATCATAAGACATGTTTCTTTAGCAACAAATCGGGATGTTAGAATGATTTCTGTAGGATCATGTTACACCAAAAAATGCATTCCTTGACACAACAACATAGTATTTCGAAATTTATATTGGGTTTCTGTTTCGCCATTAACAACTCTGAAAAAAAAAAAAAAGCCTGTCTAGAACGTGCAGAGACAAGCGGAGTGATACAAGTGGTAAACAGTCCCTGTGCTGATACTGTGAAATATCAGCACTCCTGGAAGGCCTCAGCCAATCAGATTCAAGGACCAGAACTTTCTGTTGTATAGATTTATATTTTCCTCCTGTCTGAATAAAAAAAAAAAAAAGCAGCAGGCAACTCTTGTAAAATTCATGAGTGCTTGGTGAGTGGTTCATCTATTGAACGCCAAAAAGCGAGTGCTGGTTTGGTAAAGTTTGAGTAATGGGCTGTTTTAAACATCGATGATGTATCGTAAGTGTACCAGATCTTAGCTTGAGTAATGATGGCGGGACCCAGTATTCCTGCACACCCTTCAAAATGAGCACAATTCAAGCCTCGGAAAAGAACTAATGGAGCCGGTGACATTCTTCCATCAGCGTTTCAGTCTAGCACGAGCTCAAATCACTGTTCCTAAACAAAAATAAGGAGCGCATTCCTTTTCCCTAACATGCCGACAATATGTCATATTTTCCTGTGCCCTGAAATTCGCTTGCAATGTCTTGTGGCTGAGTAGCGAGATCCGTGAATGTACACGTGTCTGATTTCTCCCTGTGTTTTCCAGCATCTCAGTCTTTTCCCATACGGAGTTATGATTGGTGTGACCTTTCCGAATCCTCATCATCCCCACCGCGCATCAGACAGATGAAAGCACTTGTGACCTTCATTGAGCCGTACAAATAGAAATGTACTATTAGAGACCTCTTTAATTTCCTAAATTATGCTCTTGCTGGCTTTGTTCATCAGAACAAGGGACTTTTTTTGGTTGATGAAATGTTGCAAAATTATTTGCATAATGCTTGTTGTACACCAGACTGGTGTTAATTCACAGATATCTTTGACAGCTCAAACTTAGGCAAGCTTTGTGGAAAAGGTAATGCAATTGCATTATGCATCCAAGGTGGCATTCGACCTGTTTCACCCAATATTTGTGTGTTTTGTGTTTTTATTCTGTCATTGAGTTTTGGAGTATTTTAATATTTGATTTTTTTTTTTTCAGTATTTGAGTAATCTCATGTATTATTTCCTCAATGCTTGGTTTTTATTTTTATTGTATATATCTAACCCTTGTATTTTTGTAATTCAGTTTTTGCCATGAAGATAGCCACAGATTACCCTGGTAATCCAGAGTTCTCGCGAGAGCACAAGTTGAATTTGCTCAGCGAGTTACTCTGGTGTCGAGCAATGGAGCTCATTAAATATGCCCCTCGATCTGAGCTGCACCAATCACATCGGGTTATCTGAAATAGGCGGGCCAGAGGCGAGCTAAACAGATGACGACAGCACTGTGACGTCGAAGTCATTAGTAAACATTGCAAGATGCCTATGGATGAACACCAGTTGTTTGAAACGGCTTTGGCCGCTACAATGAACGAGTTAGGCTTGGCTTTTTATCTAAAAGAGGAACAGAAGACGGCCCTCGAATCATTCCTTTGCAAGAAGGACGTTTTTGCTGTTTTGCCGACCGGATACGGTAAGAGTCTAATCTACCAGTTAGCTCCACTGGTAGCTAAGCGGATGAGGTTTATTGTTGTGATTGGTCGTAGTGTTATCCAATTGCGTGCAGTGAGATTTTCAAATGCATGCTTGGTGCCGCCCCTCGAGCTGGCCGATTTTCATTAGACGACGCCAGACCATTAATATTTTAGATTTAGGTCTGGATTTCCAGGCTAGCCACAGATGCTGACATGGCATTAAATAAAACTATACTTATACTGATTAAGTAATTTCATTCTTCATTATTTGATTATTTGAGTTTGATTATTTTAATACTTGATTATTTGATTTTAGTGTTTTATTATATTATTATAATTTTAATATTAATATTTGATGTTAATATTTTAGCATTTCAGTAATTTCATTTGACTATTTGATTTTATTATTTGATAATATATCTGATTTTAATATGTTAATTCAGTATTTGAATATTTTCATTCTTCAATATTTGATTATTTTAAAATTGAATTAGAGTATTAGATTATTTGTAATATTTTTTTTATTTTTAATATTTGAGCTATTTTTCTTTTCAGTTTGAATGCTGCTTTTGTAGGTAGTTCCTCACTAGCTTTTGGGACAGAGCCATGGATTTAACTTTCATTGTTTTATAGATTTCATGGCGTGTCACGGTGTCCGACATGGATGTCAAAACTGACCCATCCACCCATGCTTTAAGAGGGAAAGTGCTGTGTGTTCCTGCTCTGCTGTGGGGGTTGACAAGACTTGTCTGTAGTCTGATAGTGTGCAGTCCTCCTTGTTCATTTTTTAAGCTGTAGATAAGACCACAGGAACTCAAAATCACAGCTCTTATCTGTTTCAAGCTCCTTAGTGCCGGTCGAGGAAGAGGAGAGCTACGCCACCTCACATCAATCATCGGATTAAAATAGCACTGTGTACAGCAGTTCATATACCTGTGATTACTCAGCTTCTCAAGTGCGCTAACGCAAACGTCCCTCGGCTAGTGTTTATCATTCTAAGACCTGCAATTTAAGACCTGGCCATGCAGATTGTGGCTTGTCCCTCTCAGCAACCAGTGTTTTGTGTATCGGTTTCCGGTGGAAGGTTTCTGGCATAGTTTCCGGCTGTGTCCATATACTGAAAAATGCTGTTTTTGGGGGGTAGAAAGGCAACAAAGCATGTCTGTTTCCGAAATATGCATAACAACTTGCCTACTAAGATGTAGGTTAGGGATACTGTCTCTGAAAAGGATTTTTGCAGTCGATAATGACTACCGATTTAGTCATTAGGATCAGCCTATACCGATCCCAGTCCTGATCATTTAAGCTTTATTTAAGTAATTCTGTCACCTGATGGAGTTTTGGTGCTCGCCACTGTCGCCTTTTTCGCCTTTTGCCTTTTGGCTTGCTTAGTTGGGGACATTTAATTTAATATTCAACAATGTTATTGATCTGCCTGCTTTGACATCATTTATATGAGAACTGAACTGAGCTAGACAATGACATCACGGTTTTCTCCAGAGCGGCTATATAAATGAACTAAATGAATAACTTTTTTTTACAAAAATCACCGAATTTTGTTAAGCTGGACTGTGATGCTATTTTCTTTTAGAAACAAACTTTGTTGCATTATTTTCCTGTTATCTCTGTAAAGCTGCTTTGAATCAATCTGTATTGTAAAAAGTGCTATATAAAAAAGGTGACTTGACTTGACTAATATGTAAGGTCTCTGTTGACTGTCACTGTTAACCCCTTACACTCCTCAAGGCATTTTTAATGGTTATATATATATAAAAACGCCATCATAAGTACATGGTCTCATTTGATAGAAAACCTTTCAAGTTTGTTTAGACACCGTTTTTACAGGTGCAGTTGTGCAGATTTAGTGTGGGCCTGGTCGTTAGACGTGACGCTCTGGTGCTTTGGAAGTCTGAAACCAGTTTCCTGAGGAGGTGCCTTCAAACCCGCTGTATGCCATCGACTGTTAAACCATTATAAAGAAGATCCGATGAGGATGTGGAGGAAGGCATAAGTAAACAGAGGCAGGGGAAATGGAGAGGCAGACAATGCTGCTGATAGAGCGCTTTCCTGCAGAGGGAACGGCATACGGACAGCTGGAGTGGAAGAACAGGCTCATTACTGCTACAGGTCTGCGGTACCTTCACCAGCGTCGTCTTTTCTCACACACACTCAGTGTTTCAACTCAGCAGATTCAGAAGTAAGTACACTGCACATATAACACTCATTTTAGCTGCTGGCTTATGTTGGTTTTGATTCTGAGAGATTTTGATATGATAATGATAACTTGCAGTACAGTATGTAGGCACGATTCAGTTGATTCAGTTGCTCTGATTGATTCAGTGAGTTTATTCGGTTAAGGATTTGTCAGACTGATTAAAACCAGTAAATCCTGAGTTGGAACGATTCATTAAAAGACCTGACTCTTAAGAGTAATTTGCTCGTGAATCAGACGACACTGGTCTGGTGGTCTTACAATATGTTTGTTTTTGCACGCAGCCCATAAGAGCAACCGGAAAGATGTGTTTCACATTCAATTCAGATGTAAAACACACATTCACATAACCATATTTTCTATGCAGATTTTCTGGGAAATCAGTGGAATTCTGGATTTAAAGCGAGACACGGCAGGCAAAAACATCGGGTTTTTTTTTGTACTGGTCAATTTTGAGGTTTTTGGATATTTGATAACATGTCTTCTTTCAGACTTTGTGGTGAAAAAAAAGTCAGAAATACACATTTAGGTCTTTATTTTACTACATTTTGTCTGTTTGCGTCTGTAGATTTCTCATAAATTCAACAAAAGTTGGCGTTGTAAATCATCCCGCCGCTGCTCCGCGATCGCTGCCGGCACCCTATCATCACATACACCATTAGAAAGCTCTCTCTCTCCTGCACAATGCTGTCGGATCCAAATATGGTCATTTCCTTTTTATCAGCAACCAATCGTGAAAGTAAAAGGGCTGAATGCGCAATCTCATTGGCTGATGATAAATCTTTAAAGCCAGTTTTCTCAAAATGACTTTTCTCTCATACTCCAAGTCCGAAATCTCCACTTCAGTAGCACCTATATACACCAAACTTTCCAGACTTGTACCTAGTTATATGAAGACATTTACAGAGGGATTTGTAAATATATTATTCCTAGCCTGATTTATATAACATTCCAAAGAAACATGGCGAAAATAATTTTTTTAAGGCTGTTGACAGTATATTCTGATTTACAGAATAACAAAAGTAGATATCCATAAATCCCTCTGTGTTCACATATTAGATGGGGAAAAAATTACAATGAAAAAATTATTTTTAACCTGGATTTATCCAATACTCAGATTTCGTTTTTTTTTTTTTTTTTATATATATGCAAATTAGCGCATATTTAATTAGATATTGCCTAATTTGCATATTTAAACATTAAATTACAGAAAACTTGTAATACATTTTTTTTTTTTTCTCATCTTAATGTAGGTAATCAACTGGGAAAGTTTCATGGTGATATCTGCTAGTTAAAAGTTTCACCCTATTCACCTGTAGTGTCTCGCCTTAACATAGTGCTGGAATAATGATAATAAATTCATGGTAAAATGTTTTAAAGGAGGAGAGTACTATACTTTTATTGGCAGCTGAAAGCACAATTACATGTAGCCATAATATTTAGGCTAATAATTGAAACACTTTCCTAATAAAACAGTATATTCTGTGATTTCAGACTTAATTTTATTGAGTAACTGAGTGGATTGTGAAACGTTTCCAGAAGGAAGACAGGTGCTTCGAGGTGAGGAGTTAAAATAACTAAGAGGAAGGTTGTTGCAGAGGTGGAGCAAGTCATTCAATTTTAATAAAATATTGCAAAGGTTTATATTTTTTATATGAAAATTTAAAAAACAATGCATAGATTAATCATTGTGTTATGGCTTTTGTTCCGGGAAAACATTTAGTGCTTTTCTATTTCTCTGGCCGTTTTCCTGAGAATGGGCGTTTATGGAGCTGTCCAATAAAGATAAAATATATGCATTTAAAAAACACACAAACTAGAAAATGTATTCCCCAGTTGCTTCTCAAGAAATTATCTGAATTACATCATACGGCTGTAATAAGCTCAGTTTCATGGTGTTGCATTCACGTTTTCTTCATGTATACCATTAGCCATGTCCTGTCTAGTTCAGCATGGTTCATGTCTTGTGTTTAATTCTATAAGTGAATGTGGGCGGGCGGACACAGTTTTGTTTCCGTGTGTTGCTACAAATGCCTATGTATATAGAATATCATCCACCTCCGTCCCCCGAGGGCCCCTGGGCCATATCTCTCCATGCGTGGCGTCACGGGCCGGCTCTGTGTCGGAGAACAGCTGTGGGCCGTATGGCAGCGCAACTCCCCCGCATTCCTCCCCTCTAAGCGAGTTTTCATTTGTAGCTGACAGCTTCATTGGGCTTCTTTGTCCCCGGGAGGCCCCCGGGTGGATGACTGTTGTTGTCTTTACCCAGGGAGAACTCAGTTTCTGTGGCTTTGCAGGCCTCTCCGCAAAGTTCATGTTTTGAACTGCTTCCATGTTCCATATATTGAAACCTGATTATTTCAGTGACGTTCGGTTTCGTTAATAGTCCTTGAAACATCTGTACACAAAATGTGTGTGCATAATATATATGCATATATGTATGTATGCGGTACCTGTCAAAAGTTTGGAAACATTACAATTTTTCAATGTTCTTGAAAGAAGTATCTTATGCTCACAAAGGCTGCATTTATTTAATCTAAAATACAGTAAAAAAAAACCCTGAATATTATTACAATTTAGAATTATTATTTTTATTTTTTTTAGGATTTAAATTTAAAAATGTCATTTATTTCTGAATTTTCAGCATCATTACGCCAGTCTTCAGTCACATGATCCTTTCAGAAATCATTATAATATGCTGATTTGCTGCTCAAGAAAAGTTTATTATTGTTATCAGTGTTGATTTTTTTTTTTTTTTCTGTGCAAGGTTGCTGCCTGCATTAAAATGTGCATTAAATTAACTTTTTGCTTTTTGAAATGAAAGTATAGCTGTAAATGAATCAGTGTGTTGAATGGATACCTTATTATTAAGCTGGAACAAAATTGTTCATGTTAAATAAATGTAATCTTGTGGATCTGACGACAACTGTGAGATGACTGACGGACCAATCCAAATCTGTGTCAAATTGTCAACAATTACACCTCGCAAACTGAATAACCCAAATACGAAGAACAAGGTCCTGACAAAAAAAGAAAGTGTTCTGCTGACGTCAGTAAAGTTGTTTGTTTGTTTTGAGGATAATGATGGTCAGGGATTAATATTCCATAATCCAGTAAGAGATGGATGAGCCAGTCAGAGGTCTGATGCTGTTTCCAGACCCCGGACTGACCTCATCATAGCACATTACACGCAGGCACTGTAGAGCAAAGCCAGGCCATCGACGTCAGTGCTTCTGATTGGGGTTATATATATATATGTCACTGCTCACTAGGCCACGACCTCACAGGCCCTAACCGTGCCATCACTCATTCAAAAGCTCTGCTCGGTTTGGATCACGCAACGACCAGCTGTGCAGAATGAGCCCTGATTTCGGAATGAGTTAGGATGGGAATTGGGTTCCTCTTGTTTTAAAAACACTGATTTTCATGACATTCGGCTCTGTTACCGGTTCTCAAATGGGCACTCTTCCACTAATGAATGACAAAACAAAGCTAAAATGTTTTGTCCTATTTGAATTGTAAGAATGGAGTCCAAATTGAAGAGTGGATGCTGCCAAAATAATGACACAAGCAAACAAGACCTCTTTCTATTAGGGATGCACCGAATATTCGGCCACCGAAAATTTTCGGCCGAAAATGGCCCAAAAGTGCATTTTCGGTTTTCGGCCGAAATACTTTTATCACCGAAACAATACGGCCGAAATGTTGTGATGACGCAAACAGCAGATACCGCGACCTGCACGTGCTTGTCTGAAGCAACATATCTGCGGTGTGGACGTATTTCAATATATCTGAGAGTGACCCACGGACAGCGATTTTCAAAACACAGACATCCCAAGTCTTCCGGAAGTTCCGGGAGTCTCCCGCGTATTGATAGCGGCTCCCTGATGCCCGCAAATTAGTTTAAATCTCCCGGAATCGCGAGCGAGCATGAGCGCGCATACGTAGCGCGCGCGGCAAAGAGAGGGAGTGAGAGACCTTGTGTGTGTGTGCAGAGCAGCCGTCATTTCTCAGAGGTGTGTGTGTGTTTACCTTAGCTGTTTATGATTTTTGCAACTCACGTGCATGAGCATATAGGTGCAGATATTATTATGGGCTATGGCAGTATTGACCTAAATGCAGTTTGTTTTTAGGAGAGAATATTTCATTTTTAAACCTTTCTGCAGGCCAGTAGGCTTTTACATTATTATTTAATGTACACATGAGTGGGGTCTAGTTAAACATTTAATTTTATACTTTGCAATGTGCTAAATAAATATTTGCATAAAATTTTAATTGATTTATTCTTTGAAACTTTAATATTAATTTATGCAATTGCAATGCCTTGATTTTAGTAAAGTTATAGTCAAGTTATAGTTATAAAGTCATAGCCATAAATGCAATCGTACTAATAATTGGCATAATTTCTTTCGGTGTTTTGGTTTTCGGTTTTCGGCCTTGGTTTCCTCTTTTTCGGTTTTCGGTTTCGGCCAAGAATTTTCATTTCGGTGCATCCCTACTTTCTATTATGTTGTCCTCACTGGTGGGGTAACCAGAGCAGTGAGTCTTCAGCTCTTGAGTTTTTGTTTGAAACTCTCTTAACGACTCCGGGCAGGTCTTTACTGATCATTAGTCATTACTTTTGTAACATCAAATTGACAAGAGCGAGAAATTTTAAATGTAAAATTTTAACCGTAAATTGTTACAATTAACAAATAACAATATATTATCATTATTATTTAACCATTTTTATTTTATACATAATTTGTATTTTGTGAACTTGACAAAAATTAAACCCAACACTTATGGACTTATATTATTGTATATATTGTGTTCTCCTTTGTGTCTTATCACACTCGAATGGTTATATACATACTGTGCATTATACAGTGGTGGCCAAAATTATTAGAAAGGCAGTCAGCAATCATTCTAATATGCCGATTTGCTGCTCAAGAAACATTTATTATTATTGATCAATGTTGAAAGCAGTTGTGTACAATTTCTGTTCAGGATTCTTTGATGAATAGTACGTTCAAAAGAACAGCATATATCTTAAATAGAAAGCTTTTGCAACATAATAAATGGCTATGCTGTCACTTTTGATCAGTTTAATGCATCTTTGCTGAATAAAATTATTAATTTCTTTGAAAAAATACAATTAAATAACTCTTACTGACCCCAAACTTTTGAACGGTAGTGATAATGTTACAAAATATTTCTATTTCAGATAAATGCTGTTCTTTTGAACTTTCTATTCATCAAATAATCCTGAAAAAATAAAATAAAATTGTACACAACCGTTTTCAACGTTGATAATAATAATAAATGTTTATTGAGCATCAAATCATCATATTAGAATGATTATAATGTGACACTGAAGACTGGAGTAATGATGCTGAAAATTCAGCTTTACCAACACAGAAATAAATAGCATTTTAAGATATATTCGAATAGAACATTTATTTTAAATTGTAAAAATATTTCACAATATTACTGATTTTGCTGTATTTTGGATCAAATAAATGAAGAAGAGAAGAGACTTCTTTTAAAACATAAAAAAAATATATATATATATTACCGGTCTAATCATTTTAGCCACCACTGTGTGTGTGTGTGTGTGTGTGTGTGTGTGTGTGTGTGTATATATATATATTTCATATGCATATGAATTTCATATTTTAAAGAAATTCATAGTTCTGAGATATATCTATATATATAGATATATCTCAGAACTGTGAATTTCTTTAATATATGATTAAGTCCAATGGCTGGTCTTCACACAGGCCTACAACTACTCTGCTTTCAAATCTGAACTTTGGACTTTGGCTCTCAATGCCTCTGGTGGGATCATGGGATTAGCATCTGTAGTCTTGTTAACGGTGTTGAAGGGCCACATGCTGAAGCCCTAGATGTTCATCATCTCCCTGACAGAGGTGGTGGTGATCTCTTCAAATGTTACACACCTTAGCATAAGCTGTTAGTGACACGATGGCACTGATCTTTGGCTCTTGGCCTAATGACTCACTGTTTACTTCAATCCTATATGAGTAAAGCTTACAGCCGTGCCGCCTCACCTCTTCCAGAGGGATTTGCGGAGCTCATTAAAGCTGGACCAAGATTTTATTTGCTTTCACCTCGGCCTGTTAATGATCAAATACACACAGCTAGTAAACCAGCATAGAATACTGTTCCAAACCTAGTGGTCTAGATAGGCAGCTGACCTCTTAGGTTGCATCCAAAATTGCACTTGATTGATTGATTTAAAATGCTCAACACAGACAGCATCTCTATTCACTACTGATTCCAACAAATTTTACTATGTTAAAGACATGTTATTGTAATTAGCATAACAGCACACACACATAAAATGTCAATTTTTTTTTTATCTTAGGAAGTGATACTTTGCATTGACCTTGTCCTTATTGTCCTCCCTCCCTCCTTCCCCAGAGAAAAATCGGCCTTAATCAGAACCAGACTGCACTTTCTGATTCCTATAACTGTCCAGATTTAATATTGCTTGTGGTGGATGGAGACTGTGGTGAAGTCTGGGTGTGGAGCATTCCTGGACATTCCTGTTCCTAAGGGGCATAAATCACCAGAGAATGGCACAACAGCACAACAGCCAAAATAAACAGCGTCAATAAACTGTTTAAATTTCATATTTGATTGAAAATTCATTTTGGGCAGAGCCATGGCACAGAAGATTGCACACATGCTCATTACATTGTATTTACAATATACACATGTGTTTACAAGTGCTGTCAACAGAGACTTACAGTTATTCGCACAACCAAAATGTGTTTGCTCACCTTCATGTCATTCCAAGCTCAAACTCATTCTTTAGCACAATATTGACACTGCTCTTTTCCATACAATGGACGTCAATGATGACCTGGAGCTGTAAAGCTTCAAAAATGACAGAAAGCATCATAAAAGCACCATAAACATGATCTGTGTGACGCATGCTTAATATTTCACATCTTCTGAAGCCTTAATTCCACCATTCATTTTCATTATATGGAAAACGCAGACACGATATTCTTTCGGAGGTGCGCAACAGAAGAATAATAACCGTACGGTTTGGAACGACATGAGTGTTAGTAAGAGATGACAGTATTTTCATTTTTTGGATGAACTGTCACTTTAAATGTGTGTGTGTGTGTGTGGAGAGAGGCTAAAATAACTATAAAGAGTTTTAAATGCGTAACGTTGTGTGGATGTCATTCTCATGAGTGTTATGCCTGTGTGTGGCAGTCAGATTGCTTTTTATGACTTTTATATGCTGTTTAGTACATAAAGAGGATTCAAGGTCCAACATTGTCCCATAAAACCTCTACTTGAGCACAATGACCAAAGGATAAATGTAGAAGAATCACTACCAGACAAATGTTTGGACACACCTGCTTTTTTTTTCACACTGTAAAGTCATTGCAATAACATAAATGGAAATATGGAGAGTATTTAATGACACACTATAAATTGAAATGAGCTACTTTGTCTAGATTCCAGCTCTGCTCAATCTGTACCTTCTCTCAAGTTACTTCTTGAGGTGCATCCTGGGAGGAAAGATAACACAATTATTTAAAACATTTAATCAAAAGACTTTATATGAAATGTTTTTTTAAGATCAAGAGAAACAGATTCAGACAAATGTGTCCAGGCTTTTGCCTTATTGTGTTTGTGTTCAATATTTCTGCATTAATCCCACTTTAATGTTGTTTCTGCCTTGAATCTAGTTCTCTGATATGATGCAAGAAGGAATTTTCTTGTTTACTCCTAATGCCTCCATACCCACCACAGTTTTAAGCGTTTAGAGGATTTGCTGTCCCCTCCCCGTCCACATCCCCATGGTACATTAATCTAACAAAATAATGCAGCATTAAAAAAAGCATAAAGACCAACGTAAAAGCGTCATCCCAGATTATTACAGTTTTGTGCGCAACTGTCCTCGTCTCTTTATCTTGCCTGACGTCAGACGTGGCAATGGTCAACATGGTAATCTCAGGACCGGGAGGTCAGATCACGCACAGGATCATTACATAAGTATTTTTTTATAAATTAAAATGTATGTGTATATATATATATATATATATATATATATATATATATATATATATATATATATATATATATATATATATATATATATATATATATATATATATATATATATATATGTATGTATGTGTGTGTGTGTGTGTGTGTGTGTGTGTGTGTGTGTGTGTGTGTATGTATATATGTATATGTGTATATATATATATATATATATATATATATATATATATATATATATATATATGTATGTATGTATGTGTGTGTATGTATGTGTGTGTATATATATATATATATATATATATATATATATATATATATATATATATATATTATGTGTGTGTGTGTATATATATATATGTATATGTGTGAGAATGTATGTGTGTGAGAGTAGGAATGTATGTGTGTGAGAGAGTAGAAATGTATGTATGTGAAAGGAGAATGTATGTGTGTGAGAGTCCAAGAATGGATTTTGGCTTGTAT
The DNA here is from genome assembly GCF_951802725.1 of Rutilus rutilus. Lineage (NCBI taxonomy): Eukaryota > Metazoa > Chordata > Actinopteri > Cypriniformes > Leuciscidae > Rutilus > Rutilus rutilus. The sequence goes on from NC_140215.1 coordinate 6,161,804, forward strand.
GGCCCCTCATATATATGTATATATGTATATATGTGTATATATATATATATATATATATATATATATATATATATATATATATATATATATGTGTATGTGTATGTGTGTATGTATGTATGTATGTATATGTATGTATGTATGTATGTATATATGTATATGTGTGTGTGCATATATAAACAACCACTTTTAAAACTCTCAGAACTCCTTAGAAACATACAGAAATGTGCCAAACAGTCAGATCTTAGCGACCACATAGCAATGCCTTGGCAACCACCCACTGCACCTTAGTAACAGCCTAGCAACCACATAGAACACCTTAGCAACTACTTTTGCATCGTATAAACTTGCAGAAAACCCCTAGTTGAATATTGTAACAGTATAATTTTGCAATATTAATATTCTACTGTTCAATGAAGGTTTTACTGTACTTTTTTTTTTTTTATGCATTGTGCTAAAACCAACTCAGAACACCTTAGGGACTGCATAACAATCTGAAATAGTAAATACTATATTTGGTTCGAATTTACTTTGCGACTGTTACAAAAGTGTGTTCTATGTAGTATGAATGTGTATGGTATGAATGGAATTCGGACATGCACATCCGCCATGTTGTCACTGTCATGCGATCTACGACGCCAGTAATGTCGCTTCACCGGCATTTACAACTTCTCTCCCGTCACCTCACGGGATAGTTAAAGGGATAGTTCACCCAAAATCGAAAATTAGCCCATGAGTTATATAAAAAAAAATGTCCTGGCTCTTCCAAGCTTTATAATGCGAGTGAATGGGTTTTTGGAAGTAGGCCTGTCACGATTATGAAATTTGGCTGATGATTAATTGTCTAAAAAATAATTGCGGTTATGCCGATTAATTGCCCGTTTTAGGGCTTTGACGATTAATTGTCTGTTTTATGGATTTGACGATAATGCTGATTAATTGTCTGTTTTAGGGCTTTGTCATACTTTTTTTTGTGTGCTTCATTCATTAAATAATTGTGATGATTTTAATGCTTTGTAAGTTATAATTTTGCAGTTTAAGATTACAGTTAACACCTTTTAAATATTAAATAAATGTATTTAATAGCTTTGACATTTATTTTTTATTTTTATTAAACTTAGTGGGCCCTATTTTAAAGTGCACGGCGCAAGTACACTTAGGGCGTGTCCGAATCCACTTTTGGATAAGCAGAGTGTACGCGCGTTGTGGACCCGCCACATAAAAAAATATTGCGCCATTGACCAACTGAAACCTGGTCTAAAGTCAATGGCGCAATATTTTTTTTTTGCAGTCTATTTCTGTTGCCTCAAAATAGCAACGTGCCAACAATACACCTGAACACACCTCTTTTTCAGACCAGCACGCCCATGGGCGCACAAATGGGCGCAAATGCATTTGCTATTTATACAACGTGGCGCAGGACATGAAAATAATAATTGCGTCGGGCTGAAACTAGCAAAAAACACTTGCGTCGTGCTTGGCGCTGCATTGCACTGGGTGTAAGATAGGGCCCAGTGAGTGTATAAATCAGCAGCAAAAATCTGCACAGTAATTTTATAAAAATCTAAACATGTAAAGAAAAACTAATTACAATTAGTACTCTTATAAAATTCATATATGAAAGTAAAGAATTATATATTATATTAATTATATATAATTAATACCCCACGGCTCCAGCGGGTTAATAAAGGCCTTCTGAAGTGAAGCGTCAGGAAAAATATTCGTTTTTATCGAGTAAAATAACTAGCTTCCGGCAAATGGCCGTACACATCGATTTAAGGCGAAAGACTAACCCTTGAACTTGACGCACAACTTAATGACGAATGTGGTTGCCCAGCCCTGTTTGTTTGAACCGCGAGAGGAGTCAAAGCTTACGAAACTACGTCATACATCGTCAAGTGTTACTCTTACTCAACTTGCATACGGCTGTCTGCCGGAAGCTAGTTATTTTATTTTATTTTATTTTATTTTTATTTAAGTTTTAAATATGAATATTTTTCTTACACAAACGCATTGCTTCGCTTCAAAAGGCCTTTATTAACCCCCCCAGAGCTACGTGGAGCACTTTTGATGGATGCGCTTTGATGGACTTCCAAAAACAAAAACCCATTTACTCCCATTATAAAGCTTGGAAGAGCCAGGACATTTTTTAATATAGTTCCGATTGTATTCGTCTGAAAGAAGAATGTCATATACACCTAGGATGGCTTCAGGGTAGTTTTCACCTACCGTTTTTCTAATGCTAACATAAAGTTAGCAAGTTAGCAGTTGGACATACTGCTATTGGTGTACTGTTTTTCCGCAATATGTATTGTAGGGAAGTATTTGATATCAGACAAACTAAACCATAGGCTTTTTTGTGCCACATACTTGTGGTACTAAACAGGAACCAGACTGGACCTTACAAAAGTACAATGACTCGACTAATGGTGTGAGTTTTGGGAGGTACTAGCTGTTTGGTTTAAAAATGGAAGACTGTGGGTTTGTTTAAAACTTATTAAAAACAGTCATTATTTTAAATGCCACACTTCACCTTTAACTATGTCTCTGTTTATGTGTTCACTTGTTTTCCATCTTCTTTGGGTCCCTCCCTCATACTGATTCTGCTCCATTCAGGCTGAACACATTTCAAGCATGACTGCGCTCATTACAGCGTCAGCACTCTTCTGAAAGGACCGTATAGATTCTGCGTCTTTACACGCCATTGTTCTTCTCTCATTCAATCAAACTTCTGATGTTTGGTCTTCTGGGTTAGGTGACCCCTAGGTCGCAGTCTCTTACCCAAAACAGAACAGGATTGTGGGAATCAGGCAAGGCCTGAAGGAGCAGGAACATCCCTCCCACACAGCAGCATTGGTATTGACCAGCTGCCAACGCTCAAGCGTACTAGAAGGTTTAGTTCTGCAAGTACTTTCCTTTTGGGGAATGAGTTTAGAAAGAGGAAGGGTGAAGCCAGGCCCAGGCCCTGCGTTTGCCCTCATTGGCCTGTGTCATTCAAGGCTGCCGCTGATGCTGATGCCATTGCCTTTGTTTAGTTTACTGTAAACAAACAAGCTTTTCTCTGTATGTGTGCGGCTATTAATCACGCAACGAAACATGTCAGTTTGTCGCCCATTCACTTTTGAGGCACAACCGTGATCATTACTCTAATTAGAGGCCCAAGAGCCAAAACATTTGTGAAAGCGATAGTTTTTAGCATGCTTTTTCTGTCATAAACAGGCTACTGTATGTCAGTATTGTATGCAAACTCTTTTCTGAGACTTTAAAGTGCCCCTATTATGCTATTTTAAAGGTTACTAATTTAGGTTTGGAGTCTCCTACAACATGTTTTCATGCACCAAAGGTAAAAAAACTAGTCTCTCTAAACCCCTCCTTTCCATGACACAACTAGGGTTGGGTATCGTTTGAATTTTATCGATTCAAATTCGTTTTAAATTTAAATTCCAATAAGGTCAAATTATCACATTATGAAATAAATGTTTTTCTCCAAAACACGTTGGCCACAATTATTGGCACCCCTAGATTTTTTTACGAGTAAAATATCTCTGAAATATATATGAAGTATCCCTTTACTTCTCTGAAGTATCCCATTAATATTTACCTTTTTTTTTTAGCACACCAGGAACATGAAATTGTCTAGCTGTGACTTCTTGTTTCACAGGAGTTTAAATATGAGGAATCACAAAGGCCAAATTCCCTTAATCATCCATCACAATGAGTAAAACCAAGGAATATAGTTCTGATGTGCATCAAAAGATTGTTGAACAATATAGACACAAGAGGATGTGTGTCTATATTGTAGCTCAAACAGTAGAGTGTTGGCGCTTGCAACGCCAAGGTCATGGGTTCGATTCCCAGGGAATGCAAGAATTGATAAGAATGTAAATGTGTGAACCTTGAAATGCAATGTAAGTCGCTTTGGATAAAAACGTCTGTGAAATGCATACAAATTTAAAATAATTTATTGTCTTAATGCACGGTGTGGAGGAAAGTTTGAGTGGCCAAAGACTCTCCTAGGATCAAAGATGGAGATTGCAGAGACTACTTGAGTCTTGGGAGTCAAAGACAAAAAAATATATATTGAACAACCCCTACATCACCACATGTTGTTTGGGAGGGTTTAAAGTAAAGTCAAAAATAAACTCCAGCATATTCAGTTGTCAGACATGACTGGAACTTCAAAAGGGACTGGATTCTATGGTCAGATGAAACAAAAAACTGGCTTTTTGGCAGCAAACCCACAAGATGTGTTTGGTGCAAACAGGGATAAAACATACGCCATGCCTACGGTTAAATATACTGCTGGATCTTATATGTTGTGGGCCTATATTTTAATTTTTTTTTGCTGGAGGTCCTGGACATCTTGTTCAGATACATGGTATTATGTATTCTAGCAAATACCAACAGATACAAAAAAATCAAAACCTGACTGCCTCTGCTAGAAATCTTATAATGGGCCATGGTTGGATCTTCCATCAGGACAACGGCCCAAAACAAACATCAAACACAAAAATGGGTAACTGAGCACAAAATGTAGCTTCTGCCATGACAGTCCCAGTCTCCTTAACTGAACCCTATAGAAAATGAGTGGGGTGATCTGAAGAGAAGAAGCACCAACATGAACTTGTGAATCTGAAGGATCTGGAGAGAGTCTGTATAGAGGAATGGTCTCTGATCTCTTGTCAGGTGTTCTCCAAACTCATCAGGCATTATAGAAGAAAACTCAGAGCTGTTATCTTGGCAAAAGGAGGTTGCAAAAAGTATTTAATAAAAGGGAGCCAATAATTATGGCCAGCATGTTTTGGAGAAAAGCATTTACCCCCTACTTTCAATTATTTTACTTCAATGAAAGGAATGAAAGGTCAAAATTTTTACATCCATTTTTGTTCATATTTATTAGGGGTGCCATTAATTGTGACCACAACTGTAACTGACTGTGTTTACGAGAATATTTAGACATTTTTGTGTGTATTTGTCCGTTCAAATGCAAAAAGACGCGGAAGAGAACTCAGTTCACTATCGCGCACCACAGTATGAGAGGCGGCTTTCTGAGCGCACGTTTTGGATGTGTGCGCAACACAGAATGGTTTAAAGTCATTAGAATGCGCAACCGATAAGCATTCTAAAATGGTTCTAAAATGGAACCAGTTCTCGATACCCATCCCTAGACCCAAATCAGTGTTTGAGGGCGGGTCAAAGTAGACATTGTTCGCGGGCAGCCAATGAAGAACGTAGGTGGCTATTATGCAAATGTATTACAGACTGCAAATGTATGAATAAAAAAATGACTGGACGTATGAAGCAAGACTGGAATTACTTTTTCTTGGGAGACAATAGCTTTATTTATTGTGCACTTTGATTTTTAAAACTTTGCAGACCTTTTATATTCACAAACAGCTACATTACACACTGCATGAAAGGTAATTTTTGAAAAACCATAATGGGGCACTTAAAATAACAATTGATGTGAAATGCAGTCAAGTTACATTCATAGTGATTGAAACAATTCAGATTTTTTCAAAACAGCTTCACATTATTAAACCGGAAGATAACCGTTATAATTTTGTATAATTCATCAGTTATGAAACAAATTCACTTTTAGCTGTAAAGTAGCTCTACATAAGATAGTTGCAAAGTTAATCAATTATAAATTGAATTCATTTCAGCTATAAGCAGGTTTATAGAAGGCTATAGTGATTATTCAGCTCAAGTCAGTTAAAAATATTGGTGTCAGTGTTGCAAAATTAGTGCCATTATCCATTTTTCAACCGAGTTTGTCAATCTGTCTGGGGTTGTTAATGCAGGGAACTGAAAGAACATACAGTTGTCATTTTTTATTCAGCCCTAATATTTAACCAAACCCATTTACCCAAAAGCTTGACTCAGTAGGTCAGAGGCTTAAAAAAAGGAGCAGTGACATTTTATTTCAATATTTTGTTTGAAATTCAGCTCTGATCTTATAATTGTATGCACGAGTTTCTTCATATGAATTCACCCCCTGCATAAACTACCTGTCATCCAAAGGCTTCCTAATTGCTGGTTTGAGTTCCCTCGCAGTATGGGGTGGGACTATTTAAGAATGCTGCACTTATAATTAAAACATCGCTGCGATGAAAGTAATGGGTATCTCTTGCTCGTCATATAACCTATAGTGACAGTACCATTACATTTGCATTTCTGGGGGAGCCTCTGCCACTTTAATTCAGCTAAAGTTAAAAGAGAAGACAGGAAGGATGAGGGGGAGGAGCTGGATCGGTATGAAGTGCAAGCCAGAATTGAGCTTGAAATGTTTTTGAGAAAAAAAAAAAGATTATGCGAGTGATGCTTATTTGCATGCAGTGTTTGGCAACACAATGCTTGGGTGTTGGGGTGCTAGGTGGATGGCTGGGGCCGTTTCTAGTGGTTTCTTATTGGTTGCTTACTGGCCAAATATTTTGTACAGTGTGGGACAAGGTAAAGTTGAGTGAAGTAAAGATCATTTGATCATTACCAAAAGCACACTTGTATAAACATTACTCATTTATGTGGCCTATTTTGTACATTTCTTAATTCTTAGAATTAATTTTAACATCTTAATTGACCTCATTTCAGGTCCTTTTGAAGTGTACTTTGTTGAAGTGAGGTTGAGTGCTTAAGGAGAGGCCAAAGTGGCCTGTGGCTCTTAAAAGCTTATAAAATATCATACAACTGATTCCTGCGATGACCAGCTAATGACTGCGAGCAGATGTGATTCTGAGAGACAGCACTGCGCTAATCTCTAGGTCCGTTCACATGACTTGCATCATGGCTTCAATGCATTAGTTGTGTGTCTATTTGAGAAAGATGAAATTACTGTATTCGTGAAGGAATTTATATGTGATCTTTAAAATTTCACAACATTATTGTTTGCAATTAAAGTTACAGGGGAACTATACCAACAAGTCGTTGAATGATAGCAGGGTTTTGCATCATTCAGAATTGAAATCATAATGCCTTTTCAATTCCAGTTAAATTCCTGAATTTGAATTTAAATGGAAGAATGTTGAATTTAAATGACTTGAAATTAATAGAACTCTGTATGTCTTTGAAAATCAAAACTACAAGAAAGAAAGAATGAAAGAAAGAAAGTAATGAAAAAGATATAAGGACTGACGGATGGACGGATGGATGGATGGATGGACGGACGGACGGACAGAAAGATGGATAGATAGATAGATAGATAGATAGATAGATAGATAGATAGATAGATAGATAGATAGATAGATAGATGGATGGATGGATGGATGGATGGATGGATGGATGGATGGATAAACCGACGGATAGATGGATGGATGGACAGACGGACAGAAAGATGGATAAACCGACGGATAGATGGATGGATGGACAGACGGATAGATGGATGGATGGACAGATGGATAGATGGATGGATAGATGGATTAATGGACGGACGGATGAATGGACAGACAGTAAGAAAGAAACCTAACCTAACCTAACCCCCAATCGTTCCTTGGGCACCGCAGCAAAAATGGTGAAATATGGAATAGCAAAAATATGAAGGTAAATATAAAGGCATAAATGTAAATTGAGACATTCGGGAGTTCTGGATACAGTTTGTTGTTTTTAAAATACATTTCTTGTTGCTTTGCACTAAATTGAAACTAAATTATTAGCATGAAAACTAATAGTCACATTGAGTACAAAATTTGAATTGTTCTGTTATCATCGAACAATCATTTGCACTTCACAAAGTCAGTGGCAAAAAGTCTTTTGAGGACTTCTTTCCATAGTCCATAGAGTTCGATGCATTGGACAAGTTGATGCGAAACATGTGAAAAGGCCTTCAGAGACCCTCTTTAGAGTGCGAGGCATGCTGGGAGTTTTGAAAGCGAGTTTCTCATTTTCAGACCGTTGTGGAGTAAAGGTTATCTTTCCACTGACGATTTCTCACCTCTTTGCAGTGGAGGTTCAGATGAGACATGACCCTGAGCGATATGTGTGGAAACCAAAACAGGCCTATTATTGTTTCACAAAGGATCATGAAAAAAAAAAAAGAGCGCTGAGGCTTTTATGACAGGAAGTGAGAGTCCCGTATTGTAACGCGCTGGCCTTCTCGCTGCGAGTTGCCATGGAGCTGAGTGGTGCGCGTAGGAAGAGCTTTGGAAAGAGGCAGGCTGGCCGCGTCCCCCTCCATCCTGAATTGCTTCTGTTGTTCTACAGCGAAACTTCATTAATGCTCGCTCATAGCGCTGGGAAAGGAAACGGCCAGGCTGTTAAACAAGCCAAACATGTTGGTGTTACGAGTGAAGGTTCATCCTTCCTGCTGTTAGAGGAGATGGCCTGGGTCAACCATTCTGAACATTAGTCCAGCTGCTGAAGGGTCATAGTCATACACATTTGCCATGGGTTGTTGTCACGCCGTTGATGTTTGCTTCTTCCCAGATTAGATGCAACTGGGGGGGCTTTTGTTGTCAGATGGGATCCAGATTTCATGAGCTCATCGTAGGCTCAAACAAAAACCCTTCTGGACCCTTTTATGCCACAAATTTGGAAATGCATAACAAACAGACTTAAGGTGGGATTCTTCCAAAAGCTCTCCGCCTTCGTCACAACCCACTGAAGCAGATACGTGTTACATGTGCTTCTGTGAAGGTAAACTAGGACGAACCTGAGCTGATGGGTAATAAATTGTGCTGTGAAAAAGTAAGTACACCCCATGTTTTCCCCAGCATATTAAAGGGGTCATGACATGCATTTTTCTATATTTTTATATTCTTGAGGTACACTTATAATGTTAATAAAGTTTTGCACACAGAAAAAAGCAAGTATATATGTGGAAAATGATTCTTTTCAACCTTCATTCTGACCCTCTGTCTCAAATTATCAGTTTTTAAGGGCCGGCTCCTTTACAGGGGTCATGAACTGCATTGTTTTATTGTTTTATAATGTGTCATGGGGTGCACTTATAATGTTAGTATGATTTTTACATCAAAAACGGTCATAATCTAGCATTTTTTTCCACTACACTGTAGTTTTGTTGTTGTGTATGTATGGATTTAATTTGGCTTGCAAAGCAGGAAAGAATAGTAGAAAATTGTTGGTAACTTTAGATTTTAGGGTTTGGTAAGGTTAAGCATAAATAATGTTTGTTCTGTTTTACTTTACTTTACTTTACTTTTACTTTACTTTACTTTACTTTACTTTAACTTTTTTACTTTTACCTTAATTTACTTAACAGTAAGGCAACATAGTGGTATATATTTTGTCATTTATCACTTTCAGTGTCTATTCTGCAACAAACAGAACAAAAATACAGAGCAGGACGTGTCCCAAACAAGTTAAGACATGGAAAAATTTATGTTTAGTAGTGTATCTCAAATTGGAGTTTAGTTTTTTATTTTGGTGGCTTGAGTCTTTTTTAAGTATTGTGCACTAATTTTGTTAAATGTCAACCCACCCATTTATATCATGTAAGTCCATTTAAAAAGTGCATCATTTGTTAGTTTATATATGGCGTTTTAGGTGTTCTAACAAGAGTAGTGAGTAAGAGGGAGGCAGGTCCTGTTTTGCCTGTTATCTCATGACCTGAACTGCCTGCCAAAAGCAGTGTTATGCAAAAGGCTGGGAGGAAAAAGAGAGTCTGGGAAGGTACAGTTTTGACGTCAGAGGTACCCAAATGTAAGAATTGGCTAATATCTTGTAATTAGCTGGAATGTGCCGGTTTATTGTACAACGCTTCACCTCTGTCAGCTCTTCAAACGCTCCTCTTTGTTTTCAACTACTTTTCCTCGCTTGGGAAAGAGATTCTTTAAAAAGCTTTCAGGCTCCCCGAGGGGTGAAAGTACTACATTAGCACCGACGTTTCCTGTGTTTCGTCTGTCTTAATATCTGTCATAATGAAACCAGAAGAAAGAGAAAGGCTACCAGTATCTCTTTTTTCTGGATGGCTCACCAGATTTTGCATCGCCACCCTCCAGAGCAGTATTTAAAGATCTATTCATTTTTACTGGCAGTTCGATTGAGTTTTAAAAGCTTCACATCGATAAAGAGGCTGGATGCCAGCCGTTTCCTCACCATCGTGCTACACACTTTCAGAAGCCTTTACAGCCTTTGGCAGGGCATTTCCAGGTACTCCTGATCCCAATCCATCATGCTGGAGATTCCTCATTCATAATGCATGCTCTTTCTCTTTCATAAGTTCATAAGCTTGCACATTCAATAATGAATATTACATTCTCCCCTGATGGCAGACATGCTAATGGCATACAACACTTGGATTTGTCTTTTCTTTTGTGTTGTATGAGATGATGATTGTGGCCTTTTCTTATTATAGATGAATCAGGATGGTTGATTAGTCACATGACAACCAACTAGTTCTCAGCTGGTTTTGCTTTAGAACTCAGATTTGACTTTGGACATTGTACAAAAAATAAGCAAAAGATTTCCAATATTCAATTTCATGAATATTCCCATAATATTCTCATGCATGGACTCAACAATGTGTAATTTTTTTTACCTGGTATAGGCTGAATAGGAACATTTTCAGTAACAAAAAAAAAGAAGTCATATTTACTTTTATCTGGCATAGTTTTGTTCATTGTTTTTGGGATGGAAGTATCTCACTGTTAAATATTTATTTATTAATATATTTGCACAAACATATCATAGAGTTTGATTGGATGGACTGATTTTGTCATTAAAGGAATATAATAAAATATTTGTTTTGTGATTTGTATTGATAGCACTGTCCATCGTATGAAAACAAACTTGCCTCATGACCCTCCAGTTCCAGTGAGTTTATTTAAATTAAAGTTTCGTTTTTTGTGCTGGTGCTTTTTAAAAGTTCGTTTTGTAACTGTCTTGTCGGACAGGGTTTTTAATATGGGTTCGTTTGATAACAGTTTTTGATTTACTGCTGGCATGTTAAGTCTTTAAATTCATCCCATTTTTAGCCACTATAGCCTTTTAAAGATCAACTTTTGTAATATATTCACCACTTTAAGAATAAGTTTAATGACAATTAAGGCCCTGTCACAATAATATCCAGAGTTCTTCAAAATAACACATGGAGGACGTTAAATGCCATGCTTATATTTAAGTTCTCCCAAGCCAGTAAAGTGCAAGGTGCTCACAGGTGCCAAAGCATGAAAAATTCAAAAAGGTTATATCAACAACTTCAATATACACTAAAAAAACAATAACCTTGCATCAGTCTAATACTTCAATCAGAGTACTCAACTCTTGATCACTTCATTATGTGAGAATTTATACAACTGGGTACAACCATTTCTCAGCAATAATCACATGGGGAATTAATAAAAACCCTGAACATGTAATAAATATCAAGTAAAAGTATTATGTGATCAAGTAACTCCATTTCCTTCACCACACAAATTTAAATAACAGTACAAACTTCAATAAGTAAACTTCAGCAATAATTAGAGGAAGTAAACATGAACATCAAACAATTCCCCCTCCTTTCCCACCATACTTGGTATCTCCCACTCCCCATGATGCAACACAGCACAGGTATAAAAAGCAGGAGAAAAGTCCATTCCAGTCTTTTACCCAAATCAAGATGGCCACCACCATGTATGCTGATTCAGGTGACAATCAACAGTCCGTAGCAAACTTTAAATGTCCTCTGGGTTAGTGCTCAGGTGGCCAGTCTGAGACACAACAGTATAGTTGTAGGTATATTTGTGTGGTTAATCCATCTAGTTGTATCATTTCTTCCGATACTGCCCTCTGTAACCGTGGCGTAGGCGTGGCGTGGCTTGGGAGTGGCCTCGTACTGCAGCGAAGCAAGTGCATTCTGGGAGTTGTTGTCTTTCAACCACATGAGCCAAAAATACATTTTCTGGCTTTTCTCAGTCCAGAAGGCACCAACTTCTAAAATAATTTCACATTTCTACTACATAAATGACCCAATTTAAATACACATCCATCTTTCCAGCAGTGAAATCTCCATTTAATCACGCTCGGTGTGAAAGCCGTTAAGTGTCACTTTTTGTTGTTTTTAGTCTATGTTGGCTTGCAGACAGACAACTTTGGCATTTGTGTCTCACTGTTTTTCAGCATCTTGTTGAACATATGAAAATGTCTTTTTGCACATCCATATGTCAAAATGTAGGTGTTCTGGTGAAATTTTTTAATTTGTGCCGCTGAAAGGATGCCGTAGCGCAGGCAAAAACAGGAGTGTGGTGTTTCTAATGAGTTTTATATGTCAGGTCTGTCTTGTTTGTGTTGCTTGACTGGCCATGTGTGTTATTCTTAGAAGATTTGGAGCATGAATTGACGAGCACCTGAGGCTGTGGACACCCAGAGGAATGACCCACACGTGAACAGGCCATCCACTGCGTACTGCGTACCATTTACAGGATCACACATTAATTTTTTTTTTACAAATAAGACAATCCTATTTTGCAGTGGGTTCAAAAATGAATAGAAAATAAATGTGTGATTTATACATGAAATAAATAATATTTCAATAATCTATAAATTAGGGCTGGGCGACAAACGATATCATATTGAGATCACAATAAAATTTAAGTTGGTGATGATAATCTCTGGACAATTTACTCGATATGCATTAGCCTAATCTAACAGCCAATCACACAGCAGATACAAACGCGACAACAGCCAGGTAGTGCATGTTGCTAATAAGTAAATTCTGCGCATCTCTGTCTAAAACACAAACTCTTACACGTGACGCTCACGGTGTATTCAGTGTCTGCTGTCTCGATATATGAGGACATGAACACATGAAACTTCATCTCTAGAGCTGCTTTGAGACTCACTTCTCAAGCTTTTCACTGATTCATTTGAGAAAAGGACAGAAACACTGAAACTGAAACTAAAACTGAAAGATCTTTGCGACAAACCGCCAAAATAAAAGTTTGGTTTAACTTCAAGAAATTATGACTGAAACATATTACTACTGTATGCTAAAATGTACTTCTCAAAGTAATAATAAACAATATTATTATTATTGGATGTATAATATATCATACATCCAAGATATAGTTTCATCTGTTTTAAATGTATGCAGTTCTGTTATTTGACAAATAATATTTTCAATAGTTTTCATTTGATTTCATTTTAAAAGCTTAATTAAAATGTTAAAGTTGATATAAATTTGTATTAAACAAAGAATCCCCAAAAATTTAAATGGAAAACACAACATTTAGGGATTTCATTTACATCCGTTCTAGGTCTAACAAATATGTGGAAAGCATTTCCTTTCCCGTTAATGGTAAATGAATATTATGATATTGTATGATATGGAAAAACAAATCGTGATAATAATTTTGGCCATATCACCCAGCCCTACTATAAATAATGAATAGCATTTTTTCTTTCATTTATTTAATAATTATATTGTATATTTTCATTTGTTTTTATTTAACTTACTAAGTCAGAGCATGTCTTTTAGTCTTAGAATGATTTTGGGATTGGTTAAAATAAAAATAGTTCAATAAATAATTCATAGAAAATTTAAGTCGGATTTATGTAAAATAAAATGCTTTGTTTTTTAGTTGCACAGCCATCAGAAACACAAGCTATGGTTAACATTTTCTCCTCTCTTATTAAAGTTATTTATTTTGCAAATGTATTCCTTACTGCATACAATTAAATGGTTAGTTGCTTTTTAGAATTGTTTTATTCTGTTTGGGTCATGACCCACCTGTGGATGTACACTGCTCTAAAATATGATGAGAAATTGCTTTCAGTGAGTGCATTCTCTGTAAAATGATTTCAGAAAATCCATTTCCAGACATCACAACTAACTGGAAAAGTCATGAAAAAGTCACACAGACTTACTTAGCTGTGTTTTATTTCCGGGCACTCTGTTATTCTGTAATTGCTCTCATCCTGCCATTACATCTACCGTATACAGGCTCTTTAGACATTTAGCAATTAGTACGGGATTGTTGGCTCTCATCAGGGCGACTGTCAGGGTTATTCACCCAGGCTCATGCCATTATCTCATGGCACATCCCTGAGGCTTCATGCAGAGCTTTACATGCCCTCTGTGATGCAACGTGGCTCCGTTCTGTAGCGAAATCCGCGATATTTAGTGGCGTTAATTGTCTGGATGACATAGCTGGATCTTTCCCCGCAACTGGGAGTGCTGGTTCTTTTAATCAGAGCTTTGATTGGAGGGCAGATGGTGGATTGGGGTCCTGTGAGAGGACTTCAGATGAGAAAGCCCCACTAGCAGAGGGCTATCAGCCCTGAGGACAGATAAAGAGGTACAGGCCGCTGATGTATGGGTGAATGTCAAGGAAATATTTTCAGAAATGGACTACCAGAGACTCCCATTGGAGAGGCTCACCGTGCCTTGATACTTGGAAACAATCTGGTGCTTGAATGGAAATCAGCGCATGTTAAAATAAGTAGAACAAATACTACCATGATGTATAAAGATACTATATCGTTTTTAGATAATCTATTCATTTATTTATTTATTTATTTTTTGTATAATAGACATTTTCATTACAGTATTATTGACAGTTAGGCAGGAAATGTGCTTAATTGTTGTGAAAATAATGGCATATGCACAGAATAAATTATTATTATTTTCTGATTTACATATTTTTAAATATATTCACTATTTTTTGGAGTTTTTTTATTTTTTTATTCAGCACATTAAATTGATCAGTGCTTTTCTTTTAAACTTTCTATTTATAAAACAATACTTCGGGAAAAAATGTTACGCAGCACAACTGTTCAACATTGATAATAATAAAACATGTTTTTAAGCAACAAATCAGCATATTAGAATGATTTGGATCATGTGTCTGAAGACTGGAGTAATGATGCTAAAAATTCAGCTTTGCATCACAGGAATAACTGATGTGTATTTAAAAATAAAACAGTTATTTTAAATTGTAATCATATTTCACAATATTACTTTTTTTTTTTTTTTACTGTATTTTTGTTCAAACAAATACAGCCTTGGTGAGCAGAAGAGACTTTCGAAAACATTTAAAAAATCTTACCAACCCCAAACTTATGAATGGTAGTGTTGTGTATTATATTTTTAAACAATATATACAAAAAATATGAAAACGAAATAGCAATATCTTTGTATAATGTTTTCCCTGCAAACTAGTTTCATGGCAGGTAAGAAATATATAAGTCGGTACATTTTGTCATTTCATTTTGAAGTTAATTTTGGACCCTGCTAACACCTGTGTGCGTACACGTGTGTGTCTCTCTGGTGTCTCTCAGAGTTTAACAGCATGTTCGAAAGGACAGGAAGGAGTGAGCGATTGAAGCATCTGACTCATCCATCCTGTTTGTCACACACAGAGGTGGACCGTCCTACTGAAATCATGATGTTCTCATTCACACTCCACACACATGCACATAGCAGCCATGTGCTCCAACCTGTGATGTTTTATAAACAGCCTGAGAAGTGCCAGTATCACGGTGTACACCGTATATATACACCATGTGATGTTGATAAGTTCATTCATTTTCTCCACCTCAAGTGAGCTGCTAACCACTGTAATTGGATCATGGACCCTTTTCACATTTCCGGTGTTCTCAGAATTGGAAGAAGGGTTCCCGCAGATCCTTTAAGTCTTAAAAAGTGCACAGCCCTAATGTACAGTATTCATTTTTATTTCTTCAGGTCTTTAAAGGGTCTTAAAAAGCCATAAATTTGACTTTAAATGTGCAGCAACCCCGGTGGAAGTAATCAGTTGTGTAAGCTTCTATAGTTGTGAACGATAACTACATATCATTTTTGCATTCCCTTTTGTACAATAGCAAAAAAATCCATGATAAGCATTTTTGTGACTTTCCAAAAGAGAGGGACAAAAAATATTACAGTGGTCAGAATAGAGAAAAATGTCACATTTGCTATATTTCATCCATTGTATAGGAAACACTCATGCAACAGTGTTAAACTATTTTACTTTAATTCAGTGCCGTGGTATGAAAACATGTATAAACAAGTATAGTGTTCTAGTGAATGTACAAATGAAAATATAAAAAACTTAATCATCACAGTCTGTGAAAAGGGTCCATTAAGTTGGTGAATTGATCCAAATCAGGCCAATTTGTTCACAAATCATTCACTGTTTTTGTGAACTGGATATATTGATTCATTTATGAAGACTTGATTTGTTCAGGAATTGGACATTGTTACTTCTTTCAAAAACTTATCTTGAGCTTAAAAGCTCCAGTCTGCATTAACTGTATGCATGAGGAAAAACTCAAAAGCATAGCATGCTTATGCTCAAGTATAACGTATAGAGACAATGATTTATGATCTATTTAGGTCTAGGATGCTTTTAGTGATGCACAGAAGAAAGATATAATAAATATATTCTATTAATAGACACATTTTTCAGTGAATATTTGGCTGTATGTCGTGGCCATGATGCTGGGTAACTGAATCCTGGTGTGATTATAGGATTTTGGTCATATTGCATAGCCCCGGTTTCATGTCTGTTCGTTGACTTGTTTAACTGTGAGATCTGCATGCAGAACACATCCAGAGTTGTAGTCAGGGCCTGGGGCAAAAACAGCGATGAATGGTTTTTAACGAGTACAGAATTTGCTTTATGATGTGTACGTGGAATCTGTCCTTTTATCTTTTTGTGAAAGGAGATTTCAAAAAGCATGTGTACCGCCTTGATTATGTTTCGCTTGTCTTCTCAGCTGCTTTCTTGACTGTTTCATCTTCCTCCTGGGACAAACCCACAATTTCACTGCTGGAGTGAAAGATGTAGACTGCCTTTGGACAGGATCAGCATGAGCCCGTCTCAATGTGCTTGGATGAGAACGTCCAATCCATGGTTGAAAGGGTCAGACTTCAGCACCGCCATCCTGTTTTAGGCTTTTCTTTGGTCTTTGAGAAAGCTCTGGCGGAGTGTTTAATGGATTGGAATGGGTAAGATGCGTTTAGACGGTGTATGATGAGATGGGTCAGTTTGAAATCAAGCAGGAATACAGCAAATAGAGTATTGAATTAGCATTTTAGCGCTTCCAGTTCCATCGTCCTGAAGTCAGTGTGTTTTTTGAATGGGTTTTTGGTTAAATGCCTGGAATAAGGTCTGTGGGGAACACAAGCTCAAGATATTTTTACGTTTTATTCTACAACATAAAATACATCTGTAATGCCCTTTTGGGATTTTTATTAAAGCTTGATGGTTGACCGTGCTTGAACAGGTAAACTCATTTACTCACTAGTCTGCTTTCACAGCTTTGTTGTGTTAATAATCACGCTCCTGCAAACTATTCTAACTCAATCTTTCAGGGAAAATGTTAAGACTGAAAGAGTTGTTTGAAACTTAATGGTGGTGGTGATGTGACTGTGGTGTAGTTTGTTTATAGCCTAGCTTTTGACTGCTTCAAAATTCATAAAAGTTGTTCATCTGTGAAGATTATGATGAACAAAGTGTGCAAGAATCATAAACTTTTGTTGGTCACAGAGCTTATTTTATGCAATAATCCAAAAGCCAATGGAAAACCCTGTTGGGTTTTTATCGAGGGAACCAGGGTGATGCGATCTTCTGGGTTGGCCTACAAAAATACATCATCCCTGCAGTATATTTCTAAAATAGATCCTTTGCATGGAAAATTTGTTTGTCAGAGTGCGTTGCAGTGAATGTTAACGTTTTCTTAACTTTTGGTCATGTGTCAGAGCGTTTTTGGGATTTGCTTTCTAGGTTAGTTATGCTTTTGAACTTTGAATATGTTCCTGTAAAATGCTTGATTACTTCGCATATGAAATTAATGATCTAATCATTATATATGTGCTACTTTTATTGTGAATGCAACAGTCTCTACTAGTCTTGCTTAAATGCACATATTACTGCATTTTCTTTACACAATCCAGGTAGTCGCAGCTCAGAAAAATGTATACGATTCAATTCAGTTTAACAATGTGACCGACATACTACTTAATATAAAAAGACGTTGATGGGTTACAATGGCCTTGATTTAGGCACCCTGAAAGTCTTGGGAAAACTGCTTGAAAAGCTGTACGAACTCTTTCATCCTTCATTTTCTAAAGCATCGTCTCTCTCTGTGTCTACCGGTTTGTCCATGATCCTGGTACATGATGTAATACTTCTTCCTCCTTTGATTTGACCTTGCTTTGAGAAGCTAAAGGCTTTTTACAGAAGATTATTTGAGTGACTTACACTTGATATCACTTCCCGACCCCACATGAGACATTCTACCTACCAGAAGAAGTACTCATTAGAGGGCCGTCTTTGATTAACACATAATTATTAAAGGCTCTCGTTGTTTGTTTGATCTCGTTTTCCTGGCTGGCTAAGGGTGTTTGTTAGTGATAGGAAGAATGCTGAAAATGCTTATTAGTGGTGCTTTGCAAGCATCGCTAATACTATTGCTCATACTTGGGGTTAGTGATCTTGACAAACCTCTAACCACAGGTATTAAATTTTGGCGTGACTCTTCCTGCACAGTTTGTGCTACAGAACGTTTGTGGGGTGGGTTTTGCGCACTTGATGATCAAACGGGATAAAATAAAATAACTAAGTAAAGAATATAAAATAAAGGGTTTAGGGTCCATTTCTCACTATTAACTAATTATTAGAGATGGTTCACCCAAAAATGAAAATTCGGTCATTAATTACTCACCCTCATGTCGTTCCAAACCTTTAAGACTTTCGTTCATCTTCGGAACACAAATGAAGATATTTTTGATGAAATCTGAGAGCTTTCTGCCCCTCCATTGACAGCTACACAACTACAACTTTGACGCTTCAAAAAGTTCATAAAGAGATCGTAAAACTAATCAATATGAATTGATGAGTGTTTAGGTCAAATTTTCTGAAGAGAATCAATCGCTTTTTATGATGAACAGATTGATTTTAGGCTTTTATTCACATTTAAGCATTCATCACCTCAAACAGAAGCTCAAACATGTTCACTTGACGTGCAAGAACCAATGAGGTTCATTCTCGTGTTACGCGGCACGTTTGAGCTTCCGCAAGAACCAGTGAGGTTTGTTTCCGCGCACCAAGCATGTTCGATTGAGCTTCTATTTATGTTCGCTGATCAATGTTTATATGTGAATAAATGCCTAAATTCAATCTGTTCATCATATAAAGCGATTGAGTCTCTTCAGAAAATTTGTTCTAAACACTCATCAATTCATATGGATTAGTTTTACGATCTTACGATCTTCAACTTTTTGAAGCATCAAAGTGGTAGTTGCGTAGCTGTCAATGGAGGCGCAGAAAGCTCTCAGATTCCATCAAAAATATCTTCATTTGTGTTCCGAAGATGAACGAAAGTCTTAAAGGTTTGGAACGACATGAGGGTGAGTAATTAATGACAGAATTTTCATTTTTGGGTGAACTATCCCTTAACTATGACTTTTGCATCAATATACTCCTAATCACTGCTTATTAATAGTTAGTAAGGTAGTTGTCACGTTTAGATATCGGGTAGGATTAGGGATGTATAATATGGTCATGCAGAATAAGGCACTAATGTGTGCTTTATAAGTACTAATAAACAGCCAGTAATAGTAAATTGCATGTTAATAAGCAACTAGTAAATAATGAGAATTGGACCCTAAACTAAAGTGTTACCAATAAAATATATAAAATAAAAAATCTCTATGCAGTCATGAAGGTAAACTGCTTGTTTATCTGTTTTGTTATCCTCTCTAGAGGTGTGTGGGACTTAAACCCACCCCACGATAGCACTCTTGCATTAACATGTTCTATTAACAGTCTTGTAATGCAGTGGAGGCTATGTCATCACTTCCTCTAGGGGCGCCTCAAGGAAAACACTCCAGTCCCTTTGGGACGTCCGCTGCTGGTTAGCCCACTTGTGAAGACTGACAGTGGGAATATCTTATCAGCAGTGCTTTAAACCGTTTCGGAGGCTGACGTAATGTTTATATCCTTGTGCCAGCTTTCGATATTCAGGACGTGCCCTCTGTAGGGGAAACAGAGGTTGATGGGCGCAGTTTTCATACTTTGTTGAATATCTGTGGTGGAATAAACATTATGATAACAGAACTAAGTGCATATGCAAGCATTTTGTTTATTTGTTTGTTTATTTATTAAAGTATTTTCTAAATTTGCCGAATACAATTGTGTGGTGCATTTGTGGAGTTGGTTGGTACAATTTAAAATGACTACAGCTTTAAAATAAATATTTACTTTGTTCTTTTTTTTAATGCCAGATTATTTCATTATTAATTTATGATGTACAGCATGATAAATTAACAATTCTAACAACCATTTATGATGGTTTTAACAGTGCAAATCCCTCTACTAAGAAGGGTTTTCCCCCTCATTTTTTTTCCAAATGTTCAGATCGGCTATGAATCATGAATTATTCTTATTTTATATTCCACGTGCCAACCTTCCCAACTCTAGCCAAGCTGAATTGCTTATCATAATTTATACCAAGCTTGTTCCTATCACTATTAATTAACATTGATATATTTTAAATATAAATGATATTATTAAATATTTATATTATATATGTCATATTTTATAATAATTTTTAAATATTTCTGCTACTGCTTTTTTATAATACACTTTGCAATATTTTTTGTTTACAATATACTTTGAATGGAATGGATATCGGGTCACCTGCTCTGTTATATGCCTAATATCCTTATTATATTGTTATAAAACCTGACCTTTGTAGTTGTGAAGTGCAATTTTAACCATAGTGTTGCGTTCAAATTTAATTTTGGTGTGTTTAACCTCTGAAGATTAGCACATATTTGCTACCGACCTTCCTCATGAGACACTTGTAGATTAGAGAGACGTGTAAATGAATCTTAATGAATGCTGGAGGAACGGTGTATTTATTTTTGTTCATTAAAGCCTTTCTTAAATTCTTTTATACATCGTCGTCGTTTGCCTTTAGTTACCAGCACTAAATCACACATCTGTGAAATACAAGAGGGAGTCACTAAATCAGATTATTTGGTTAGATGATGGTGTGTTTGCTCTCATCACAGGTGTCCCCTGCAGAGATGAGAGTCTGCAGGCCGTAAAAGTGAATCGTGAGTGTGTGTTAAAATACACTTCCCCATATTCCCAACATCGGTGAAGCCTGGAGGAAGCCCTCTAGTGGTGCAGATCCCTTCGCCTCGCTTCTCATTCCAACAGCCCTGTTTCCTGCAGGTTCACAGCCACTCAGAGTAAATCATGTAAATGCTTTAGGGAGGCCCCGGGCTCCCGCTGATCCTATCAGCTCCTGCCAGCACATCGGATTGGGGCTTCTATCAAACTTCTATTGTGTTTGCAGCACTCACAGGTTGTTTTTAATACTTTTTTTAACACAGTGTTCAAGATTGTGGGCGCATGAAATGTCAAACTGCACACTTTCTGGTGGTGACAAGAATAATGGCATGTGAAATTGCTGTTGGCATTTCCCCTGCTCTCTTTCAGTTACCCCTATTCCACCAAAATGGTCAGCCTGAGGATCTGCAAACCTGCTTCAAAAGGGTTTCCGCTGACCTGAGAGCCGAATAATGACATCATTTACTATGGAACTATATAACCTGCAAACAAACAAAACATCACATCACACTTTTTTCTTTATTTTTTTCACATGAACAGCTCAAAGAAAACCTGGAAAAGGTTTTTTTTTTTTTTTTACTGTGCTTTCCAGACCTGGAAAAGTCATGGGAATTATTCAAATCTTTTTTTATGGATAATTCTATAATTCTCAGTCTATATTTTTTTTGTATTTATGCTTATTGAGAGAACCTTTTCAATGCAAATCTTGTTTTGCCAGTTTTTTGTGTCAGCCGCAAACACGACAAGTGGCAGGGGATTTTGACGGTTGTGTTGGTTTTTGGCATTTTTCCTGTTTCCTTATTTTCTATATCTCTATCGACAAATCTTTTATAATTCCAAAATCCCACCCCTAATAACTGTGTACTTTACAGCATGTTCTGAGTAGTCTTTGTCGTGAGCAGGTTTGAATTCATGGTGCACACACACATATTACTTGTTGCTAGAAACCGAATTGCTTGCTTGTCTTTCTTAAAGATTTACTTAATGATACCAGCTGCATGGATTTTCAGAACAGTGTTATTTTAGTATTATTTTTTATTTTATTTTATTTAATACAAATGTTTTTAAGGCCTTGTGTCCACCAAAGCATTTTTTTCTTAATGCCAGTGTATTTTTTAAAATTGTTTTCAATGTGAGCGTTGCGTATTTAAAAAGGCCAGCAGCGTGACGGGGCACTGAACGTCTATTTCACGCTGAGCGCTTGACATTTTCTCATCACTGTCATTTTTTACCCACATAACACAAATAACACAACGGGACAAATAACACAACGACCAACCATCCCATCCTGCTTGTACAACGGCAACAGACAAGCACAACAACGGAACATTACATTACATTACATTGTTTCGAATTTTTTATATATTTAGATACAAAATGTCTGCGAAATCCGATACTATTAACACTTACGCAGATATTGCTTATCGTAGCAACCAAATCATCTCAACTAATAACTCAAGCGTCTCCAGCTAGGCGTTTTCAGAAGAGTGCCTACCGTTTTCAGCTGGTTAAAAAAGCTTGGTGGACACACGGCCTAATAGTTTTAGTGATAATACGTTTTCTGTTACCAGTGCCTTTGTAGATAGAAGTGCTCATTTTCAGTCAGCCATGATTGATTCTTTCCAAGTGAAATTAGTTCAAGTTAAAGTGTTCGAAAACAAAGGGGTTAACACGATAAAGTGACTATTATTCGGTACTATTCATTTAATTATGTGTACATTTTTTTTAGTAATGATGACTGAGTGCACAAGTCAAAAACAGCAGCGGTTTCAGCAACAGTTTTCACTGTTCTGAAAGAACGATTGAAGAGAGATCTAATAACTTCCACTGTAGATCTTCTAGTAGCTGCTATTAGAGATCTCCATTAACATATCGTTCCTCATATTCCCGCTCAACAGCCTCTTCTCATATATCACGTCTGTCACCTCTCAACTGCAGTCTCAACACCCCGGCTGTGTGTGCGTGCAGACATTTGGGCCTCTGGGACGCTGGCCCTGTTGCTCATATGATGCATTTGCTAACCAGCTGAAATGACCATAAGGTTTTGAGTGATCCCTGAGTAACAAGCCTTCCGTACAGTGACGGCGAAAGAGCTTCTGCCTCGGATGGCACATTTTATCATTCTGCGTTTGGCAGGTCCCCTCTCGGGGTCCATAAAGACCCCCTAACCCTTTTCTTCCAGCTTTTTTTTTTCAACCCAGCTTGGGTTTCAAATCTATCCATTCTGCTGTGATATTTGCAGAAGGGCTGCCTGCTGCTTAAAGTGGCCTGGATCTTTTTCCCAGCCTTCATCAGAGCCGCAGGAGAGGGATTTCAGTGCTGTATGACGGAAAATGGAGGAGTGTAAAGCTGAGCTCTCTTCCGATAAGCTCTTCTGAGTGACATATATATTCAGTATTGGCTAAAATTGATATCATTGATTTTTTTTTTATCTTCATCCTTTATTCAAATACAATTAAAAATGTGTTAACGATTTTGTAAGCATATTGCGTAGTTGTTATCCGAGTCATTTGCTTTATTTGTAGAAACGCAATGAAATGCCAAATTGTGCAGACATAATTTTTGGCTGGGCTCTCATTCAAAGAAATTATGAACGCGTGCAAAAACAAGAGGGAACCTACAAAATATTAATAACTGACTATTTTGTAGTCAATGTATGCTTTTTCCTTGAACGTTTTGTTTTCAAATGCATTTTTTTGCTTAGTAAAATAAAACCTGTAGCTGTAGTTTATTTTTTTGCCAAATAATTTTGTCAGATTTGCTTTCTATTGACAAAGTTGTCAGTAGAATTTGGAACTGACAAAGTGAGGAAATAAACATTTAACATTTTGGCCATGTCTTCTAGATTATGGGGTGATATTTGGGCAGTTAATCAGCCTGTATCGGTCTACGATTTGGCAGAAAACCATGGCCTGAGTCATCTAAGGCCATTTATACCGGAAACTGTTGAATGTGTAAATAGAAGTTTTCAGTTCACTTACCATGCTCAATATTAGTAAAAATCCACAATAAGCATAATATTGTTTTAGGGCTGCACAATTATGGCAAAAATCTAATTCACAAATGTTTTTGTTAATATTGTAATCACGATTATTTAAAATGATTAAGAGTGGGCAGAGTGGACTTATACGAGTAATTTATTTAGCGATTATATATCAAGTATGTATTTTCTAGAAATGAGTTTTCTGTGACATCAAAATTTTAGATACCAGTGAAATTTCTAAATTCTCGATAGTTTTTTCGATAGCACAGTAGAATACTAGGCTAATTAATGTAAAAAAATAAAATAAAATAAAAACTCCAAAAAATATTGGAAAATAAGTAAACAGTCAGTATTACAATGAAAACCAAAAAGCAAAGTATAAACAATAGGAAAATACAATAGAAAAAATATACAATTGAAACAAACAGTGCTTCATTTTTATGCAAGTCTATAAGTATACAGCTAACAGCCTACAACAGAAATTGATTCATCAAATGTAAAATAAAACACAGAATAGTCTTCACTGTAAGAATTCAATTTGCTTTTAATTCTTATTAAAGCTACAAAAGTCATGTCCCTTTTTGCAAAAGTCATGTTACGTGATTTTACTGCTTTCCACGTTCATTTTACGGAAAGGGCACAATAATAATTTTATCTCGCAATTTAATAATCGATGGTGGCCAAAATCGAAACTTAATTTCGATTAATTGCACATCCCTATATTGTTTATTGCTGTGCTTTTGTTTGCTTTCATTCATCTTCTCCTCTCACATGATGTATAACAGCATATGGCTGATGCTCCTTCTCAGGAGGATAGTGTGATGAAGCAGTCTTGGTTTTTGTCCACTGTGAATTGTGTTAGACTGAAAATAGAGTTGAAGGCTGCAGGTGTGTGTGCGTGAATGTGTGAGCCGTGGCTCTGTGCTCGTACACCGGGTGTGCGCTTGGTCAGTCTCACCAGGTGATGGGCAGGTGCCGCCCCCCTCAACACACACCATCTTCCTTACTTCCTGCCAAACACTCGTCTCCTGCCAGCGAACGGGATCTTGGCACATGAGCCCTGCACTGTGCCACAGTCTGCCCACCTCCCTTAGGATCTGCAAGGTGTTTCCCATTGAATGGATGGTCAATCATGCGGGACTTTGTTCTTAAATCCTGTTAATACCTGACATTAGCATCTGTTTCTGATCATAAATGGACTGCACCAGACGCTGGCTTAAATGGTGTCCAGTGTGTCTTAGAGACTTTTAGGTGGTTCTCGTATGACATTTGTAATGGAAGCACTATGTGTCATACTGTAATGTAATGTAGCATTTACTGCTCATGCTGGGGGAAATTTCCAGCAGGGTTATTATGGTTAAGTATAACTTAAATGACAAGAAAAAAAGTGTTACTATAAATAAAAGAAATAGTATATAGTTGCCAGGAATATAGTTGAAATATATAGTTGCCAGGTAGTTGCCAGGTAGTTGCCAAAGCTACATTTGTGATTTTGTGTAACTTGACGTACTAAAATAACTACAACGAAACTGAAATAAAGATTAAAAGCTATAGAGACATAAAAAAACAGTAATAAAAAGGTCAAAGATACAACGTAATTGCAAAAATTTTAACTAAAATGAAAATAAAAAATACAAAAATAAATATAGCTGCGAGCAGCAATGACGGGGCCAAGCCCTTCTAAGGGAGCTATGAGTTCAAAAAATGGCTAAACCATTATAAGAAATATAACGACTTATATTTGTGACTTTTAAAGTTTTGAATTGTTATATAGTTTTCATGTTATGTAGAAGTCGGAGGGTCATTGCTGATACTTATCCTAATATGTGATCTGCATGATGAGAGGAATCAGGTGTACTAAGTTTATTTTTTCTAGAACAAAGGGTTCAAAAGTTATAACCATTTGAAAAGTGAATTTTCCAAGAGACCTCAAAGTTGGTCAGATTACTAATTAATTAGCATTAATTTTCCTATGTTCTGTTTATAGGGCTGCCTTAGACTCCCATTGGGGAGGAATAATAATAAAGTAAACTGACAAATTCCAATAGGGGCTACAGTCCCTTCAGGGCATGGCCCCTTAAAACTAATTAAAAAAATGTAACTATAAAAACTGTAATAGTGTCTCAATGATACTAAAATAACACTGGTTGCCAGCTAGCAAGGTACATAAGGAGCATATTTGGTATGTCTAACATCAGTGAAAGACAAATGTATAAAGTGACAAAATCAGAGACCTTTCCTTAGAAAATCTTGCTTTTCATTTTGTGCTCTGATCCCATTTTAGCTCTGTTCCAAAACCTAGCAAGCTGCCTACTAGACAGCATTGTAAGGCACACTTCCAATAGCTAGACCAGCTCGGCCTAGTCTCGCGTAGCCAGACCTTCAGACTGACGGCGGGAGTTCTGGACTCCATAGCAGCTTTCATTGGCCAAGGACCGTCCAACAGGGCATCTGATCCACATGTAAAGCAACCAATCACAGTTTGTTTGGTTCCTCGTCACGTTTAAAAATGTAAAGTCGATATCCCCACAATAACAGACCGGCGCATCTAATTAATTATTAATTCAAGAACGTTGTGCAAGTTTACTGCAAACTACACATACTTTTGAAAATCAAGCGTTTAGTTGACCCTGGTAGGCGCTCATTGTCACTGCCGTAAACACGACGGCTTTCTTTTTCCATGAGGGGGTTTGGCGTCACTACGGCTTTGTTTCCAGGTGGACCGTTAAAGAACGCGACACACACGTCTCGCGGAAATCCTGTAGAATGCAACCAATCAGACGACGACTTCGATTTGTCAATCACCGTTTCCAATTTGGTGTGCCTAACGCATCAGATGTTCAGCCAATGGTCCATGGGTGTGACATCTGAGGCTGAGACTAAGCTCGGCCCATGATTTAAAAAAAAAATTTATGTGCATGGATAACTCATTTATAATAAATACAGCAATATTCAATAAAAACATAAATTGATGCCTTTGAAGACAGCTTGCCTATATTGGAGGCAGACAGAAAGGTTTCGGAGTGGAGCAGTTTTTTAAAGCACATGATTAGATTGGACATTTGATCACCCCATTACAGGAAGGCGTATCCTGTGATTAGTCCAGACATTCTGGGTTGAGCATGCATGGGAGTGGGGAATATAACAACATTTGACATCCAGTATGCTGCCCTGTATATGCTATATGTAAAGGGATTGAGTGATGCTTATGTAACAGAGCATTACGCATAGAGTACTCTCACAAATGCAGAGTTAATACAGAGTACTTTCTCTTTTGGCTTCACTGATCTCATGTTATACACTTGTACACGAATACCCTTCACACAAATACAAACTGCCCTGGAGAGGCAGGACGAGGTGACCTCAAAGAGCGTGTCACCAGCAGCCTGCAGGCTCTATTTTTAGCTCTGTGCCTCTGGTTGTTCCCGAATCAGGCCTTAATTCCCTAAATATTCCTGTCGTTGGATCTCTGTGCGGCAGTCCGGATGTGTTAAGCCCTCAGGAAGCCCTGCTTCATGTCAACAATGAGTTTTATTAATAACAGTCTAAGCTGGAGTCATTTGTAGATGAGGATGTAATTAGCCCCTGTGTGTTTGTTTGTGTAAATGGCTTTGTCTTTTGAAGGCAGCCAAAGATGGCGGACAAAGCGAGACAAATGTTGATTATAAACATTCATAATCGAAAGAAATAAAAATAAATCGCTTATTCTTAATATAATGAGCTATTTCAACCAGTGTTTTTTAAGCTTATTGGAGTATACCCACTATGTAGGAATCGAGCCTCAGTCTGCTGGTTCCGATGGCAGCCGATGAGAAAGATCTGGTGCAGGGTGGGACAGCAGAACTTTATCTGCTTGGAGACTGAAGATGCATATTTTTGGAGCTGATAAGGCATCTGTCTTCAAAGCTTCTTCTGCACTGTAAACATATGGCGATGAGCTTTGCTATGGTACAGTGGCTACAGTCCCATCAATAGAAGGGCTTTGCACTTTGAGAACAGTATTATACTCACTTTCATTGTATCTGTCTGTGGGTTTTGCAAATATTTAACCAATGAAAAGTATAAATAGCTTGTGACTATATACCTTGTATCTCCTTTGGATCCTCAAGCTGTCGATACAACCTCATGACTCCACCTCTATTGTGAATGAGGTGCTGCACGCAGTTTGGACTGTCTGCTTATTTGCAAAGCAAAGGTAAATAGAGAACTGGTTCTTTGAATAAGTAGCGTTTTCTATACTCAAGAAACACAATATATATATACATGTAAAGGCTAATGTTTTTTTTTATATATATATATATATATATATATATATATATATATATATATATATATATATATACACACACACACACACACATACACATACATATACAGTACTGTGCAAAAGTCTTAGGCTTGTTAATACCCCCCCCCCCAAAAAAGTTTTTAAGTCAGTTATTTGTATCTTTTGCTGTAGTGTGTCAGTAGGAAATATCAGTTTACATTTCCAAACATTCTTTTTGCCATTAATTGTAATAATCCAGTGAGATTTCTGTATGCACAAGAAATCTGACAACAGCCAGGATGATCTGATCTCACCATCATCGAGTCCGTCTGTGATTACATGAAGAAACAGAAAAACCTGAGACAAACTAAATCCAGAAGAACTGCGGGAACGTCTCCAAAGATGCTTGAAGAAACCTGTTGTGAAGATTATGATAGATATCTAATGAAATGGTGCGTCATGGTTTCCGGATTAAAATGCTTCTATTTAACTTGCAAGCTCTTTTTCCTGGGAAATCATTTCCTAGAAGAGCTTTTCAAAACTTCACTGGAATCACACACACCCACCCACCGCTCTCTTCTTCTGATGTTTCGAGGCAGTGGTAATAGTGGTTGAAAACTGATTGAGGGGGATGTCCCATGAACAGGAGCGTTATGGAGATAAGATTCAGTGTAACCGTCCAGCACTCAAATGGTTTCAGGTTTGAGCTTCAATAAACTCTTTTTTTTTTTTTTTGTGCTGGTCTGAAAGAAATCTTGTAAAAATGCCCATAAACCCTGCTTGTGGACCCTTGTATCAGGAGAAGTCAGAACTGACCCTTTTTACTTTCCTAAAACACAATTCTTGTCTTTCTTAGTCATTGGTGCATTTTCCAAAGAAGAACAATGTTTGTCTTCATCATTTTTCATCAAAAGCCAAAGAAATTCTTTAGAATTTTCACCTGATGGTTTTGACATGTTCAATATGCAGAACATAATGTTTAGACATGAAACTGAAACACTATAACAATATAGACAATTCATTTATACCTGACTCACTGTTGCTATGTATTCTCATAGTTGTACACTATGAGAAAGGAACCCGAGTTTGTCGAGGTTGTTGGGGAGAAGTGAGCTCCATGTCTTGCTCACAATGAAGCCGGCCTTTGAGAAGATGCTCTCCGATGGCATGTCGTGCAGTAAACGCGGTACTAATTTACCTGCACACTCCGCACACACACTTGAAAATGCACCTAATAGCTTAGGACACATTTAAAGTGTCTAATGTTAGGCTACTTGCATCTTTTAAATAAGTCATGTTTGAGGTCGCACTTCACTTTTTTGTGGTCATTCTTTACCCTCTCGAAATCTTCCCACACTTTGGATTTTCTGCCCGACATATTCTTGCATGGACCAGTCGTGTTAACTATTTTTGAACTACATGAATTTGCTTATTATTGTGGAGTTTTCTTCTGCAAATAACGGACTATGAATGTAGTTGACTAAACCTCTTCTCGTTGACTAACGTTTAGTCGACTATTGGGGGCAGCCCTACAGATTACAGAAGTAAAATGGGCTGTGAATGGCGTTTCATGTTGACTCTAATGTACCTCTGTGTGATGTGGCATGTGCTACTGTACTAGCAGAGAGGGACAAATAGTGTGTGTGTGTGATCATGTAATGGTGGCTCTCATGCCACACAGACAGACGGACTTCTCCTCATCTAGTCCATCAGGCTCTGGTGTCGTCTTTCTGCCATCTGCCACCGCCAGCCAGTCTGTCCATCTCAGTATCACACACACACACGCACACACGCACACACACACACACACACACACACACACACACACACAGCTACTACATCTATCAGTCTTTAGCATTTCACTCAACTTTTCTTGAACACCTTCTAAACTCTCAATCATTCTGATGGATAGTATGCTAGCTGTGATTTTTGATTGAGAACAAAAACTTTTTGGATGTTTTTGAACTCAGTGACTTATGTATATGTGTATATATATGTATGTGTGTGTGTGTGTGTGTGTGTCTGTGTGTATACATCTCCCAGCGAGACATAAACATGTATTATGTATAAATTTTATAATATACATGTCAACGTGTGATCATCAACGAGTGGATCACTGAGCTGGTGTGATTATGTGGAGGCGGGGCTCATTTGCATATTCACAGAACCGCGTATACTTAACGAGGCAAGGGTGGAGATTCAAGCTATTTTAAAGGGGTCATATAATGCCATTTTTGTACAAGTTATTATGATTCTTTAGGGTCTAAATGAAAAGTTTGTAATACACTTTAATTAAAAATTCTCATTAGTATTGTAAGAAAACACTCATTTTACCTGGTCAAAAACAGCTCTGTTTTCAGCACGCCATTTAAGTGCATGTGTCTTTAAATGATAATGAGCTTTGCTCACCCCGCCCCTCTGTTCTGTGCGTACACAGTTTGTAATAACACAATAACCATAACGCGTTGTTCATTATAAACTTGGGATTATGAATTATATTGAGAATGTCGTACATAGAAAACATGCCGTAATGTACCCTGAGTGTAAACCTTAGCCGCATTCATCGTGAAGCGTGCTAGCGAATTGCAAAGGTTAATATAAAGATTAATAAAACGTTACACTCACGTCTTCTGGAGGTGCAGCAGGAACACGAATAGTTGGTACCGATCCTTTTTTCAGGAGCAGCTTCTTAGCAAAACCAGCTTTATACTGACCCTCGTTTGTAAAGCAGTCTGGTGAGAAATGATTCACGCAAACATGAAAGCATTGACGTTGATCATGGGGAATATTCCCTTCAAAAACAAAACTCAGCCACTGCGTCTTCAGCGGTTCGGATTTAGGAACATCAAAATGACTGCTGTGTTCGTTATTACACCCAAGAACAAACACCACAATCGCTTAGATGCCATTCTGCTCCAGCGTATCAACAATGTCCGCGCGGACTATGATGACAGCTCGCTCAGGGCGGGTCTGTGTTGAAACGCTGCTGTCAATTAACAATCATGGGAGGGGCGTCCGACCGGCGACGGCTCGATTTGAGACGGGGGAAAACATATAAGGAGATTAAAAAAAGACCTCTGGATGGATTTTTAGCATTATATGATGGTTGTGTACAGGCACTGCCAACACACATTTCAGTACAATCAACTTGTAAAAGTGCATGTACCATTATATGACCCCTTTAACCCTCTGGGGTCTGAGAGGTTTTTGGGGTCCTTGAGATGTTCTGACATGCCCTGACATTTGTGCTTTTTTCAGTTGCTTATAAACATATTAATGGCAAAGGTGTAAATTCACTCTATTTAGCACAAACAGGGCTACCATAATATGTGAACAACTTGCATGTACATGTTTGTATTTTTGAGAGAATAATGTTTATGCATGGTTTTTTAAAAAACAAAAAACTAAAGTTTCTGAAATAAGGCCATAAAACACATTCTAAATATATGTAAATAAGACTTTTGACTAATGGATGTCATTGCCTACTGTTTTTTCTTCAGAATTATGTGAAAATCATCCTGCCTAATCATTCACATAACACAATACATTGATTTAAATCTTGTAAAACACTTTTTGTTTGGAAAGGCCATATGCGGGTGGGCGTGATTCACACCTGCAGAGTCAATGGGGCCCGCATAATGAGGCTGCATACGTAATGAGCCTTTCATTCAGGTGTGTGACTGAGCCACAAGAATGCAAGGACAATATATAACTGGTTTGTTGTTTTTTCCACAAATTTTGCTTGCAAATTGTACAATATCCAAGGTAAACATTTCTAGTAATTGTGCAGTTAATTGTTCTCATACTGTCAGATTTGGAATATATTCTCTTCCCAAATGTGTCACTAATAAAGCATAATAAAATTATTTAAAGAGAAGGCTTATAATGACCTTTTAAGATTTTGTTTACATCTATCCTTATATAGGCCTATATATATATATATATATATATATATATATATATATATATATATATATATATATATATATATTTAAGGTTATACAATTACAACAACATTTAAAATTGTAACAGTATTTCCAGTGTAATCATTCTTTGTATTCGCGATTCATATTAAAACAGTATTTTTGCCAGCTGTAGTAGCTCCACAACAGCGCGCATCTGTGCGTTCATTCATTCCGATTAGAACAAAGCAAACAGAACTGACCTATTCCTCAACGGGATCCGTTTGCTCCTCGAAATGATACTTCCAGAACTTCTGAGGTACATTTTTGCAGGATTATTATCAAGATAGTATTATTCCTCACAGCATCGTAAAGTACATACGTCTGAAAGTGAACTCGCGGTGTGTGTTATCCAGCTGATGTGGGCGTTTCACAGGTTTGTTTGGATTGCCTCAGATTTGCGTTTGAATAGCGCGCGCTCTCCGTGGGCGGAGCACATTATAACGTAATTAGCTGAGATGAGAACGACTGACATCTCTCTCTTTGCATACATATTACATAAACTGTGAATATTTGTTTTTTTATAAAAAATACTTCATTTAAAAGGAGAGAATTCAAGCTTCATGTCTGTATGCCTGTATGCCTGTTTGACTGAGTATTCGCTGAGTTATGGTTCATTTTCGGACGCGTTTCAGAATGGACTACACTGAAAGAGAGGAGGCAGAACTCGCTTCGTTTTTATTTTTCTTTATTTGGCAAAAAGCACAACACTTTGTTTTTATTGTGAGTATACACAAAAATAATACACATTTAACAGAATCTATTGATGTATGAAACTCCAATGAGAAATCAAAGTCAACAGAGTATTCATGAGTTTCTTTTACACTGCTAAAAAAAAAGCGAGCTGGTATCGCCGGCGATACCGCCGACCTCAGGGGGCATGAAGACATTTTTTTTTTTTCAAGGAAAAACGTTTAAATATGTAATTTTGGTGATCAAAGATGATATTTAAGGGATACAATTGTTGACTACAGAGGGACTTTAAAAATCCTCGTTTTATCACGAGTCATGAGTCAAAAAGATGTGGGAATTCTGTTACTTTATCTCCATAGTGCCAGAGTGAATTAATGTTTGCTACCATATCTGTTGTGCGTGTGTGTCTGCATATGTGAATCTGGATCAGGATATGATACAGACAGAGACACAGAGACAGAGACATATGTGTCTTAGACGCAGGGGGCTCCTGTGCCGTCTCTGCCTGCCTGTCTGTCTGTTTATGTCAGTGTGTTCTGCTTCTGGTCTACAGGGTACAGTTGATCTTTTCCTTACTTTTGTCCTGATAACAATATATCAATATCATAAGGGTTATTAAATAATGTTGGACAATATGGGATATGTAATTGTGCATGCACATCTAATGTAGACTTAAAGGCACACTGAAGTGCCTTGAAATGCGCAGCTTTGGTTGATGCGTTTACGTAATTTCCGTAATTTCTGAGACGGGAAGCTAATGCGGGACATATTGAATGGCTCCTCCCCCTTTTTAAATATCCAATAGCGTACAGTTGACAGCACCATGGAAGCGAATCCGAGCGCTGATGATACCTTGGATTCAATAGTAGAGGTGTGCATAAATTCTATCCATTTCATTCTTAACCAACGTACAGTTGGAAAGCGGAATAAAACTCGAGAAAATGAGCAACCGAACACACATCTCCAACCGATATTGCTCCGTGACGTGTCAACGGACGCTTTGGATAGGTGGTATTTATGGCATGGGGGCGGGACTTTAGATTCTAGAAAGCATTTGATTGGACAGAAGATGGGATGAGAAGCTGAAGTCCGGGGTGATGTCATAAAAATCCGTGATCAATTTTAGCAGAAGTGAGAGACTGTAAGTTTTGAATGCTTATATTGCCTAAATTCGAAATGTGTCATTGTTTTGTAACACACCAGCTTATTTATAACCTTAAGGCTAACATATTCATACTAAAAGCTAAAAAACTTCAATTATTTTGATCTTTAAAAACACTAATAATTGAATAACTGATAAATATAATATTTAGCAAATCACTAAATGAATGACCTTTTTTTATACTGTACATTGTAATGTTGTGATGCATTTAATGGTTTTAGTTTTTAGTGTTGTATAACATGTTTATATCAGCCATTTATTGTGTATATATGTTTACACAAGTAATTGATACAAGTAGTTTGAATTTTGCTTTTTTTTTTAAATAATATTAATTGTTATTATTGTACTATGTTAAATGTTATATCAATTTATTTAATATATATGTATTTAACAATGCACATCAATACATACTGCATTATATAATTGACGACTGACGTCTGTAGTCCCTAAGCAGGTAAAACAAACAAATACTTTACTAGTGAGAATATACAAATACAAATATACAACACATAAATGACTACATGTGTTACAGATAGCCAAAGCTCAAAGAAAGAAAGAAAATATTAACACATTGCATATTTACCATTTTTGATTTTGACACTTTTGTACAATTAATGCGCCAAGTCATTATAACTAGTTGCTCTAACCCTTGACTCGAACCCTTGACCCCTGACCGCAGAGCTTGATGCTCGATGCATGCATGTTTAAGTAACTGCAGTGCTGTTTTGTAGGGTGCAGTTGGAGATGCACTGTGGGTCTGATTAAAATGCCATGATGGTACAGGCTCTGCTCCTGTCTGGTCCAGGGAGGCTTCCAAAAATAGAGCGCGCATGCAGCGAGACGAGCCCAGGAACGTGCGGCGGAAGCACAAACAGCTTCCATCCTTTGTTTATTCTGTCTTCTCTTTAATGCCCCTCTTTCTGCCTCCTCCCATCCACATCCCTCTCAGGAGGAGAAAGCAGGAGGTGTGCTGCCACAATCTAAAAAGCTTCCTTGTTCAGAGGGGACACCGTCGGAGGGCTCTTCCATGAATGTTTTATTTTTGCTGTGCAGCAGCATGTATTAATCATGACTTCTGTCTGGATGGCTGAAAATAGCATCATGGAAAGACAAAAGTTTGTTAAAAGCCTGAGGCCTGTGCGCTAGGCGCCTTCAATAGATCCTCGTCGGCTCGAGGCTCATCGTCGTACGTGTGCCGATGTGCCGCAGGTTCCTCGGGTTCCTTGCTCTCCGGACTCAGCGGGGCTCAGTGCCGGAGCGTGCTGGGTTACAGAGGCGGATAATCACGGCTGAGCGAGGTAATGCTGTGGGCTGTCTTGTTTATCTGCCTCCTGCTCCTCCAGCCTGAACTCGTACACCCTGTATCGGAGAGAACAAACACGCACAGTAAACAGAGGTAGGAAGGCATCGAGACATGTTCAAGTTCAGTGGTTGTGTAACATCTTATCTGCTAAGATGTCTTCATCTTGTCAGCTGAAATCCCATAATCCTTTGCCACGAGGGTCGAGATAGGGCTGCAACAAGAAACATTAAAATTGAAATTAATCAAAATAATTGACTCCAAAAAAGTCATTATTTCTCTCTCTCTCTCTCTCTCTCTATATATATATATATATATATATATGTGTGTGTGTGTATATATATGTGTGTATATGTATGTGTGTATTTTTACTTCATTTTAACATAATAATAATTTTTGAATGTTTTAAAAATTATTATTTTTAAATGTAATGTAAATTTATTTATACATTTTCATGGGTTTGAATATAAAAATGAAAATGTGAGAGTGAAAATGTCCCTCTAAATTCACATTACATGCAATGCATCCAGATGCTTTGATCTTTTTTTAAATTGGCGATTTATTAATACTGGTTATTTTTATTATAACTCAGTAATTGTGAAAGCAAATAAAAATAATAATTAACTTTATTACAATATTTTTTTACTTTTTTAATATATTTGTTGTACGTATTTATATTTTTATATATTGCATGTTTTGGAGATCTTTTTTGGATACATTCTTTATGTACAACTTTTTTTATGCACACAGGCTTTTTTTTTTTTTTACCTGATTAATTAAATAAGTAATGAAGAAGCAATTCATGAGCATATTAATCAAAATAATCATTGAATACAGCTTTATTTTCAGTTTTGTTGAACACCTCAGTCTGGGAATACCGTGTCCACGCAGCATTCCGTGCACGTTCCTGTGGAACAGCTCTTATCAGCAGGATGATTGATACACTCTGTTCTGATCTGAATTCACAGGGATAAGTGTAGCTCTTATCTGAGCTGCTGTGTGTATTACATGAATGGATGAGGTCACTTGGGTCCTGTCATTCAATGAGATCCAGAGATATGATTAAGTCGAGATGTATGAAGGCAGATCGGTTGATAGTAGTTGAGGCTGGGAGTTTGGAGGATTGGCTCTCGTCTCTGTTTTGGCAGTCTTTGGACTATCCAGGCTTTTGATCATAGGCATTTGCAGCGTATTTTGGACAAAGAGAAACCCACTTAGATAGGAAGAAACTGCCTGGATGACATGCAAATTGACCAACCATGGTTTGCTTTGGTCTTTGGTCATCAAACCACAGCAATAGACATGTCCACAAGAAAGAAAAAAAAAATATATATATATACATTACATTATATTACATTATATTATATTATATTATATTAATTATAATATTTTATATGATATTATATTAATTTAATTTTAAAACCTTCATTATTATAAACTATACTAAAATATTTTACAAAATATAACTTTTTTTCCTTTAGTTTTAGTATGCAAGTTGGACAAATGAAGGTGTTTGGAGCCTGCTGTAAAAAGCACAGTTCTGTAGGAAACCATTGTCTCGGCTTTGGAAAAACACTGAGAAAATGTGTGTTCTGTCGTCTTCAGTCCAGACCAAACAGATCGAAGTATTCCTGAGTGTTTTGTTGAAGAATCCACTTTTCCTGTTCAGAACTGCCGTCGACCTCCGTACAGCAGGGTTGATTTGTCATCATCTGATTGTCAGTTGTGTGGGAATGTTTTTCCTGTCTTTCTGCCGCTCCGGGCAGGTTTGAGGACAGATTGGGCGTCTACAGAAGTGATGTTGGGGTAGAAAAATTGAATAGACAACAACAAAATCTGAACCCCTCCAGATTTTGCGAGGCTTTTGTTTGTCCTCTCTGCAGTGTTCTGTGCAAACTGACGCGTAAAGCCCTCCGGTCTCACTTTC
Source organism: Rutilus rutilus (assembly GCF_951802725.1). Classification (NCBI taxonomy): domain Eukaryota; kingdom Metazoa; phylum Chordata; class Actinopteri; order Cypriniformes; family Leuciscidae; genus Rutilus; species Rutilus rutilus. Next base: position 6,199,115 of record NC_140215.1, read on the forward strand.
AGAGGAACTGACGACTGCTGATCCGTGGAAACGACCCTGCCGCCGCTGGCCAGACTGTGACTGGAATGCCGAATGAATGAAACGCTGTGAAGTCTTCGCATTCCTCCTCCTCTGACTCTCAGGCTGTGATTCACTGTCTGTCTTTGGCGAGTAGGTGTGAGACACATTGGGGTCAGTGTGTCAGGAAGCTCACTCGTGTGAAGTGCATCTGAAGCTCATTACCGTGAGATTAATGGAATGCCACCAAACCGGCTGTCGGAGTTATTTTTCACATGTTCAAAAAATATATAATATTTTTAATTACTATTTCAATCATTTTTTTACATTTTTTTAATTTTAAAAGAATTTTAAATAAGGATACACAACACAACCATTAAAATGTTTGGGGTCGGAGTCTGGTATGCTCACCAAGTGTGCATTTCTTTTATAAAAATTTCAGAAAAAAACGAATATTGTAAAATATTATTCAAATGTAAAATTACAGTTTTCTATTTTAATATATTTTAAAAGGTATTTATTTGGGTCCTTTTAGAAATCTTTTCCTGTGATAACATCACTTATATGAAACATAAATATTTTGTTAATTTATTACTATTACTTTTACTGTCACTTCTGATCACTTTAATGTCATTGCTGAATATAATAATTAATTTCTTTGCTAAAAATCTTACCAACCCATAACTTTTGAACAGTAGTGTCCAGCAAATTGAGTATTGAGAAAATAGACTATTTTTGTACCATTAATATTTTCTTTCATTTTCAATTTACCTTAATTGCCATTTACCATAGTAATATGTATATACAGTGTATACACACACACAAGCACACACACACATGCATATATATATATATATATATATATATATATATATATATACATTAAGATATTATAAGATATATAAGATTATATCATTATATAAGACTAATCTAAGCAATTTATCAAGCTATCACACAAAACTACTGATGTATAAATGCTTATAGTACCATATGATTTTTTTTTTTTACATTACAGTAATGAATGATTGAGAAGAATATGCATACATGTCTTAATGAAAATATCACAATGGAAAATATTTTTTGTTGGTTTGTTCTTAAAGGGTTTTATGAGATTCCCCCTATGCACACTTTCTCCTTTGTTATGGTGGATTAATATGAGATGTGCAGGTTTTATGATCCCTCTGCTACTGTATGTGTGTGTGTTTGTGCATGCTAATGCTCTCATGTATTCTGCATTGAGCCTCTCTCTCTCTCTCTCCCTCTCTCTCCCTCCCTCTCCCTCTTTTAGAGATCTAGGCTATTTATAGCTGGTTCTCCCTGAGTTATCTTGCCTACTGATGTTGTTTTGCCTTTTCACGTAATTATAAATCCTGCTTTAGGAAATCTGTTGCGTGTTCATTTCATGTGCGCTGTGGACCTTTTTCAGGATAGAGGGCAGATCTAAATTGATTCAAATAAAAATGTGGTTGTGAGAGATAGTTTATATTCAGTAGGTTTTGTGCTTCGGTGTGGATTTTTTAGCTGATGAAATATTGAAAATATGCCCCAAAAAAAAAACCTAAGTGAAACTACAGAGAAAAAACATTTGGGACCTGATATGAAAGTTGTTTTAGATGTGAAACAAGACATTACATTTTTGATGAAGGATTACAAAGAGTAAGCAGGAACATGTATTAGAAAGAAATGAAATAGAGGCGGGTTTGTTACCTTTAAGACAGCGAGTGCACGTCAATCCCTCACATTCATTTGCTTAACAAATATGGCGTCTTCCCTGGCAATGGTCCATATGTTGCATATGTAGTTTGTGTTCAGAGCCGTAAGAGAATATCCTGATGACGTCTGCTTCCCTGATCCTCAGCGCTACACGCCATTTCTCAGTTGGAATTGTTTCTCTCTTTCCCGCAGATGGACTTCCCAGTAAAGAACAGCCACTGGAACTTCTGAAGCCATCTGGAGTCAACCACATTCCTTCTGGTAGGACTGTGTGTGTGTGTGTGTGTGTGTGTGTGTGTGTGTGTCTCACAGGGTCACAGAACGTCTGATTGGTTATGTGACACTGTAGAGTTGGAGATGTGTTTAACGGGCCTTTTAAAAACATTTCATTCAGTGGAAAATATAGCATCAGATGTTCTATCTGTCTGTCGTTCCATCTATCTATCTCTATCTGTCTGTCTGTCTGTCGTTCCATCTATCTCTATCTGTCTGTCTGTCGTTCCATCTATCTATCTCTATCTATCTGTCTGTCTGTCGTTCCATCTATCTCTATCTGTCTGTCTGTCGTTCCATCTATCTATCTCTATCTGTCTGTCTGTCTGTCTGTCGTTCCATCTATCTCTATCTGTCTGTCTGTCATTCCGTCTATCTATCTATCTATCTATCTATCTATCTATCTATCTATCTATCTATCTATCTATCTATCTATCTATCTATCTATCTATCTATCTATCTATCTATTTATCTGTCTGTCTGTCTGTCTGTCGTTCCGTCCATCTTTATCTGTCTGTCTGTCGTTCCGTCTATCTTTATCTGTCTGTCTGTCGTTCCGTCTATCTATCTATCTATCTATCTATCTATCTATCTATCTATCTATCTATCTATCTATCTATCTATCTATCTGTCTGTCTGTCTGTCTGTCTGTCGTTCCGTCTATCTTTATCTGTCTGTCTGTCGTTCCGTCTATCTATCTATCTCTGTCTGTCTGTCGTTCCGTCTATCTCTATCTGTCTGTCTGTCGTTCCGTCTATCTATCTATCTATCTATCTATCTATCTATCTATCTATCTATCTATCTATCTATCTATCTATCTATCTATCTATCTATCTATCTATCTATCTATCTATCTATCTATCTATCTATCTATTTATCTGTCTGTCTGTCTGTCTGTCTGTCGTTCCGTCTATCTTTATCTGTCTGTCTGTCGTTACGTCTATCTATCTATCTATCTATCTATCTATCTATCTATCTATCTATCTATCTATCTATCTATCTATCTATCTATCTATCTATCTATCTATCTATCTATCTATCTATCTATCTGTCTGTCTGTCTGTCTGTCTGTCTGTCGTTCCGTCTATCTCTATCTGTCTGTCTGTCGTTACGTCTATCTATCTATCTCTGTCTGTCGTTACGTCTATATCTATCTATCTATCTATCTATCTGTCTGTCTGTCTGTCTGTCGTTCCGTCTATCTATCTATCTATCTGTCTGTCTGTCTGTCTGTCGTTCTATCTATCTATCTATCTATCTATCTATCTATCTATCTATCTATCTATCTATCTATCTATCTATCTATCTATCTATCTATCTATCTATCTATCTATCTATCTATCTGTCTGTCTGTCCTTCTGTCTGTCTATCTATCTGTCTGTCTGTCTGTCTGTCATTCCATCTATCTATCTATCTATCTATCTATCTGTCTATCTGTCTATCTGTCTGTCTGTCTTTTAAAATGTATATTTATTTCTCTATATTTGTTTCTGTATCATATATATGTATATGTGTATGTGTATGTGCGCTCTCTCCTCTTGGAGCTGGAATAGTGGAATAGCAGTGGATTGCTGGCTAGCCACAAACACACTGGTTAGCCCGATGTGGTTTCCCTCCGCTCCTGCTAAAAGAGACAGAGCGTGGCATCTGTGTACAGACACTCACACATGTTGGCCCGGCCAGAGAGCCACACACAGACCGCTGTAGTCTGAGGACTCTGGTACTACACTGAGGCTTAGGAAGAGGTTTATGGCCATGTAGAACACACACAATAATGCAATGGAAATAGCTTTTCTCTTGGCAGAGTGAAAAGTTGTGGACCTTTTTAATAAATCCCTTTCAACGGGAAGGAAAGGAAAGTATGTAAGATGAATAAAAGGAAACAATAAATGAAAAAGGGAAGAATGAAGGATTGAAGAACTTTACAGAATGACAGAAAGGGAGACGGGGCAGGAATGAGAAAAAAGAAGGAAATGAAGCAGGCAATGAGGAAGGAAATAATAAAGGTAAATAATGTAAGAAAGGAAGGAGGGGGAGAAGATAGCGGATCATTTAACAGATTTTCTGTTCATGTCTGAGACTGAACTTGAAGAACTTTAGTTTTGTCTTTAACCTGTTTAAGGGGTGCAGGTTTAGACCCTGTCTAGGCTGGTTCAGCTGGCTTTAGTCTTGTGTAGGACTGGTTTAAGACTGGAACTGAGGAGCAGGAAACAGATGGTGCTGAAAGTCTCGCCTGGAGACCTGCTCACTGCCAACGGCGCCTTTCCACTCTTTCACTCTCCCTCTCTATCTGTCTCTCTTCCCCTGTTCCCCTCCATGCTGAATTAGTATTGATTGTAAACATGCTCTCTGAGCAGGGACCAATGGTACTTTATACCGTATGTTTAATGAGTCCGCGTGGACAAGGCGTGCTTGCTGTTTTTGGATCATAACATTCCCAGCCAGCACTGGTGTTTTTGGCCGAAATGGACTGTAGTTACTGTACGATGCCTTCATTTGTCCAATGCTTGTGTCGGAGCAGCAAATACGCAATAATAAACCACCATATGCAGCTTCATGCATTATTCAACATGTGTGAGACATGTAAGCATTAGATATTAGGCTGTCTGCGCTGTTCCTTTTGAAAAAAAGAAGAAAAACACTGTTAAACATGGAGAGGAAGCTATTTATACAAAATACCAGGCATTGCTACTCGTTCTCATTAGCATAATGTAAAAAACAAATCAGAACTTTTGTAAAAAAGTCATTTAAATTTACTTCACAGTGTTCATTTTCATTACTGTATTGAAAAAATATACAGTAAAACAGTTTTATTTATTGTGTGTATATATGTGTGTTTACAATAATATTACAAAAAAAAGCAATAAATGTATGTAGCTACATATAATAGTATATAAATACATATATATTTTTTTACATATTTAGCATTTATTCATATATATTTTATTTATATTTTTATAATACAGTAATACATTGTTTGTTATCGTAAGTCTTAATATAGCACTGGAACATAGCACTCACATTTAATTATTTAAGTTTAAGTTAATTTAGTTTGAGTTATTTTAGTACTTTGAACTAAATGAAAGAGATTAATTTAGCTTTGGCAGCTAGCTGAAATAATATATATATATATATTTTTAATTTTTATATTTTTTTATATTTTTTTTATTTTTAATATATATATATATATATATATTTTTTTTTTTTAAGTAACACCAATAACAATAATTAAAAAAAAACTATTTTATTTCTTGTTTTAGTTAACGATAACAACCCTGTATTGAACTACTTTTGTGTTGTTTTCTCTAATGCTTTTGCATCCCATTCATTGTAATTGCATTGAAAAACCAATCATGCAATTTTCTACTTTTTTGTTCCACAGAAGACAAAAAAATCATATCAAAGAATGCCAAAATGCTCATAATTGAATCTCTTAAAATTTTCAGAGAGGAAAATGCATCAGGAAAAGAGTCCTGTTTACATGCCAAACTGGTTGAATGTCTGAGTATCCTGAGTGTCTGTCTGTCTTATGTCTTATTTATGTTGTAGACGGCCTTTGCGCGGCCCTGGCGTGCGAGTTCATTCAAGCATGTTCGTCTGCATCTGTGTGTCTGCTGAGAGCTTGAGTCATCTCAGTGTGTTATTCTTACAGTTTTTGTGTGTTAAAGCCTCTTAGACACACACAACACACACACACACACACACACACACATTCTGGTCAAGTAATGCTATGACCTTTTCATGCATTCACACATAATTCGCTCACTCATACACACTCTTCCTCAGAGGAGGCTTGTGAAAGCGTACTGGCTCTCGCAAACGTGCTGGGCAGATCTCCTGCTACGAGGGCGGAAAATGAATTGAAAATGAAGATGAGCTGTTGGCGACTTGTTAAACGCCCACACCTCTGAGCTCCAAACCGGCCTTCTCCCAAAAAAAACATGCAAATGCATCTGCTCTTTATAGCGATTTCATCCGATGCATTTTTGGAGAGGCTTTTTGCAGCTTTATTGGATAGACTCAGTGGAATGGGGAGTCAAATTCAAACTTGCATCTCAAGCGTGAGAACCGAGGCCATCCACCTTGCTTGTGCATACGTTTAAAAAACAATTGGGCTATCTGTTTGTGGTTAGCCAATGGAAGCATGAATGAATGATGCATTTATATAGCGCTTTACCATGTACTACTGTACATCCAAAGCATTTTACAATCATATATTTCCTCAACCACCACCATTGTGCAGCATCCACTTGGATGATGCAACGACAGCTACAGAACAACGGCGCTCGCCACACACACAAGTGTGTTAAACACATTTTACCATGTTTAAAGTCGGCATGAAGCAGAAGTTGCGATAGTCCTTTCTTCCCTATCGTGATGTATATATGAGTGAAACAGCTCTTCGAACTATAAAAAATGTAGGGCTGAACTTGTTTTTTTCCATTGGGAATTGATTGGATGGTTGTGGTTTGCTATTGGTCGATCTCATGTGAGTGACAGGTTGTCCCGCCCTCGCGCCAGTAAACACGTCATCAGAGAAGAGGTATCGCTACAAGAGTTAATTTGATTAAAGATTATATGACACATGATTTAAAAAAAAATTATGAGCACAGGTAAATCATTTATTTAGATTCATTTTGATTTCATGGTAACTTTAGATTAGAGATGGGTGGGCCTAGAGAGGATTGTGTATTAATAATATACATTTTGGTCTGTTCCTCACAAGTCTATCATGGGAGAGTTATATAGTTTTATAGTTTTTGTTTATACGTCTTAGTTAATTTAGTTTATTTTAGTAACTAAACTAAAACAAGAAATGCAGCCTTGGCAGCTTGTTTTTTTAGATTCATATATCGTTTTTTTTTTATATTTTTATTTCAATATGAAATAAATATTTACATTTATTTTGTAAGTAATAAAGTTTTAATAGGATTGATCTTCATAATTATATTCATCTAATGTAAATAATTCATGAAAATAATGTAAAATTAAGGGTTATTTAAGCTATTAATTTTGTTTAATCTAACATTTTATGTCTATCACATGTGTATCATAAAAAGTGAACTGCCATTATGTATCATTATTAATAGCAACTCTGGTTTAGTTTTGTCATAAAGATGATGTTTGTGTGTGATTGCTGGTCGTCTGAAGAAGAGGAGGCTTTGAGAACATGATTCACACAAGAGATGATGAACTTTATGAAGACAGATTTGTTTGCATATTAAGTAGCCTGACTGAGCGAGTTTTTCATTCAGAGGGTGGCAGTAAGAAGTGTGTGTGTGTGTGTGTGTGTGTGTGTGTGTGTAATGTGGTATGCATCTGAGGCTCCTACACCACAAATGTCTTCTAAAGATGGTCGTGTATCTGAGCAATATGGTTAATGCTCACAATAACTTTGATTTTAAAGCACTTGTTATTGGGCAATTACATTTCTTAAAGACAACATAATTCATTCGTTTTGTAATTTTGTTTTCTTGAGAGATATTTTTATCTCTAATATAAACTTCAATAACGCCATTAGTTTTTAAAATCGGTTTCATGAATCATTTTGAAATATTTCATTGATTTTTTTTTTTTTTTTTTTTTTCAAAACACTTAATTCACTGAAAACATGCCCTAACTATTTTAAAATGGATTTTTACTGTATTTTACTTCTTGCATTAAACCTTTTGAATCTATTTGGCGAAAGGGGTTGTTAGATCAAACTGATGGTTCCTCTAATTCCCCCCTTTAATCCACACCTATCAATAGATATATTAAATATCATCAGAAAGCTGGAAAATATTGAGAGAATATTGCATCCAGTGATGTGTGTTATGTGGTGGTGTGTGTGTGTGTGTTTGGGGTTCAGGCCCTACAGCGATAAGCTTGGATAGTCCACCCGGTGCTCCCACAGTCCTGTTTTATCACAGCGCTGCCTCTTTATTTAGAGCACTGAATTATAGATGAGCTCTTAAGTGGAAGAGAGAGACACAAACAGCACTACAGATAAGAACACAGAACAGGGACAGAGCTTGGCTCTTGAATGGGCGTGACCCGTATGCTAATGCCTGAAATGCCCTACCTTATTAACCCCTTCAGTCTGATTTCCCCCTACCTTTTTATTTTGTTCCATCTCTTTTTATCAAGACTTCAGATGCAAAAGCCTCATATTATATATATTTTTTTTATAATTATGTTTATTGAATTTTTAGATACAAATATAACAAGACATCAACACCCCCCCCCCCCCCCCCAATACAAAATAAATAAATAAATAAAATACACTCAGATTTTTATATAAAACAAGACCATACTATAATAAGGCAGATTTGTGAAAAGAAAAATAGCAACAACATTATATAATGTATAACATGTATAAAATAACATTTCCAAAAGAGGAAGAGGATGACAAAAAAAAAAAGGTTAAATGTCCAGAAAGTTACACAGTTACATTGTTCCTTGTAATATAATAGGGCGAAGACAAGGTTCCGAAGCGTCCAGATATGGGGTCCAGACTTTGTAAAACTGGCCTGTTTTTCCATAAATAAGTAAATCGCTCCAGGGATATATTATATATTAGTTTGTCACGGTCTTGGTACGGTTCAGTATGTGCTATGTTCAGGGAAAACGGACTACTGTCAAATAAAATAAAATAAAATAATCAAACTACAAGCAACAGCACAAATGAATACAATAGAGCAAAGATACAAATACAATAAACAGTGCTTTTAAGGTTATTTAGGTATCTAACAGTAGTTTTCAGATACAGAAATGGAATAAAGTAATCAAATGTAAAACAACATATTTGCATAATCTTCACTGTATTAATTAAATAAAGATTAATCATTATTAAAGTTACAAAAGCTATCCAGTCAAGAGCAGTGAGTGATTTCCTTGTCTTTTGTTGGTTTATTAACATTAAAAACAATATAGTAACAATATTAGGCTGCTGTCACTTTAAGACATAATTCACGGATACACTGATACTAATACACATGCGTTGTCTTTCTCTACTGTTTTTGTTCACTTAAGACATAACCGACTACGTTTGCTAGGATACCCACCAAGACAGGCACGTTGACAATTTGTGAATTTGCCCGTTCAAGCGTAAGACTGGAAAGAGAACTCAGTATTTGCGCACTGTCTGGCGGCTTTCTGTGTGTGCGCTTTGGATGAGTGCACACACAAATCTTCTCACTGCGTGCACAAGTTCTCTTTTGCGTCTTGCGCTTGAATGTTTAAATTGACAAGGCTTAAATTAGTATAGTTTAAACAGATAGCAACGCAACGTGCTTATCAGGTCTCACCTGCGCTCACGCGCTATCAACACCCGGGTGATGACGGCGTAAATGACTGCTCATATTAGAGCATACGGCACTCGCAATGAATATGTGGGTGGCTGTTACACCCCTAATAAATATAGATATATAGATATATATGACTTGAACCTGCATCTCTTGTGTGAGCACTGCGCACAGCACAAGTGCAAACTGCTATAACACATTTATAATAATATAACTTATGGACAGTTTTAAAGGATGTGTAGATGATGAAATCTGACACATTTTGCAGCACTAATGTAATCTGCACACTGAAATGGTGGCATGTTTTTAAGAGTTATGGAGCTTCAACGGTCACCTTGTCTCCACCATAAGGACACTTTCTTTGTGTGGCTGAAAGATTCTTTTGGCTTACGGTGCATTTCTCTTTCACTTTCTCTCACTGTCCTTCCCTGTCCGCTTCTCCCTGAAGAAAAGGGTCATTGCACTGCTCCACCTCTCTCTCTATCCCTCTCTTCTTTTTTCTCTCTCCAGGACTGGCTGAACTCCAGAGGGGATGGAGTCAAGCCAGGTCAGTAAAGCGGACTGATACGCACCGCTAAAGCCAAGAGGGCGGGATGGGTCGAGGGCGGAGCCTAACTGCTATCCCAACTGCCCTGCGCAATCCTACAACAATTCAGCACAAGTTTTAGTGCTTACTATGAAACCCATATTGCATAGCGATTTCTCACTCTGCTGATTCAACACCAAAAAATGCATTTGACCAAAACTTTTGCTGACACAAGTTTAGTCTATTTATTATCGAAAGAGAGATCAATTGAGTCATGAAGTAGAGTTAGGTGGTATGTCAAAAAGTCTTGTTGCTCCAAAATCATGGTGATTTTGTGTGTGTGTGTGTGTGTGTGTGTGTGTGTGTGTGTGTGTGTTATATGTGTGTATATATATATATATATATGGTTTTCTTACATTACCACTGTTTTGGACTAATTGTTTAAATGCATTCGCTTACTGGTTCATAGGATTGAAAACTCTCCTGGAGTTTAATGGCTTAAAATGATCTGATCACAAACAGAGAAGGGAAATCAGGTTAAAGGGTTAGTATAGAAATTTCCACCTACCAGGGTTACAGGTGCTTACGCCATCGTAGATGCTCAGTATAATAAACTCCCGACTCCTAAGATCATCTAACTATGTGACGCAAGTTACGATAATGACACAATTTCGCATGCCTCAGTAATTTATTTGCGTTAAATTATTTTGATGCATTAAGGATTTCAAATTAACATTTGCATTGATGTTGGCCGTCCTCATATAAGTTGTAATAGAAATTATTCAACCCCCATTACAAATTTACAGACTTTCAGCTGTTTGCAATGAACAAATCAAACAAGAGTAATTGAAATAGCTCAACACAACACATTTTTCAAGTGGTTTCTGCAAATTTAACTGAAAATGCAACTTTTAATGACAGTCTCAAAAATGTTCAACCCCCTGCAATCCCTCACAACAGCACAAATCTGCAAAACAGGTGTTGTCTCAAGCACACCTGATGCAACTAATCAAGGGCTTAATTAGTTGCACCAGTTGTGTTTGAGCTAGAACACATGAAATATCTGAACTGGCTAATTCGGTAACACTTTATAATAATGTTCAGTTGTAAGGCATTTAGTGGTTGGTTAATGATGAACTAATCATTTACAGAACATTCATAAATGATTAGCAAGTGATATACTAACATTTTATGTATGTTTTGTAAATTCCGTTACAAGTCATTTACAAGTGATTAGTTAATGATTAACTAATCATTTACAAAACATGACTATGCGTTCATAAATGATTAATTAGTGATATGTTCATTATTTTATGTATGTTTTGTAGATTCAGTTAGAAGTCATTTACAATTGATTAGTTAGTAATTAACTGATCATTTACAAAACATGACTATGCGTTTCATAAATGTTTAATAAATTATGTTACATTTTTTTTTAAATGTTTTGCTCACATCAGGTGCACAGTGGTTAAAGACTCCATGTGTTTCAGAGAAGACAGCTGTCTATACCCTAACCAGTCAGCACTTACACTGCAGTGCACACTACACTACACACTACAGAAGACAGCTGTCTATACCCTCACCAGTCAGCACTTACACTGCAGTGCACACTACACACTACACTACACTACACACTACAGAAGACAGCTGTCTATACCCTCACCAGTCAGCACTTACACTGCAGTGCACACTACACACTACACTACACTACACACTACAGAAGACAGCTGTTTATACCCTCACCAGTCAGCACTTACACTGCAGTGCACACTACACTACAGAAGACAGCTGTCTATACTCTCACCAGTCAGCACTTACACTGCAGTACACACTACAGTGTTCAACACCTGTTATAGATGTGTAAATGAATGAATAAATCATTTACAACCCTTTCTGCATCCCCTAATCTAAAGTGTAAACTATTCATCACTTGTAAATGTGTTACACATCATTCGTAGATTACCACTTCAAGAACCAAAAAGGCATAAGATCAACGAATCGAATCTACGAATGTATATGTAACACATTTACAAGTGATGAATAGTTTACACTTTAGATTAGGGGATGCAGAATGTGTTATAAATGATTTACAACACTTTCTGCATCCCCTAATCTAAAGTGTAAACTATTCATCACTCGTAAATATGTTACTAATGATCTGTACATGTATTCAAGGCATTTACAGCACTTTCTGCACCATCTAATTGCTACATACATACAAAAAATACATTATTTATTAAACATTTGTATATGATTAGTTAATCATTTACTAATCAATTGTAAATTACTTCTAACTGAATCTACAAAATATACATACAATAATTAATATATCACTTATTAATCATTTATGAATGCATAGTCATGTTTCGTGAATAATTAATTAATCATTTACTAATCACTTGTAAATGACTTGTAACGGAATTTACAAAACATACATAAAATGTTAGTATATCACTTGCTAATCATTTATGAATGTTCTGTAAATGATTAGTTCATCATTAACTAACCACTTATAAATGCCTTACAACTGAACATTATTATAAAGTGTTACCGCTAATTCTTTGTTTAGGTTTGTTGGGTGTCATGTTTGACACGTTTGCAAGTTCAAAGTTAAAGGAACAGTGGTTACACTACCTGGATGGGGCTGAAAAAGGAAGCTATCAACGGCTGGAACCAGATTTCTGAGAAGGCAAGTTCAGAAAAACCCTTGAGTGACTGCAAAAGACCTGCAGCAAGACTTGGTGGCAACAGGCACTGAGGTTTCAGTTTGCACAGTAAGGCGCGTACTAAACGCATGAGTTTCCATGCCAGAACTCCAAGACGCACACCACTACAGACCCAAAAGCACAAAGAAAAGCTCCAATTTGCTGAAAATCATATAAATAAGCCACCAAAGTTTTGGGATTCTGTTTTGTGGAGCGATAAAACAAAACTGGTACTTTTCGGCCCTATGGATCAGCGGTATGTCTGGAGGAAGAATGAAGAATATGCTGAAATGAACACTCTGCCTACAGTTCAGCATGGTGGGGCTCGGTGATGCTCTGGGGCTGCTTTGTATCCTCTGGCACTGGAAACCTGCAGCGTGTGGAAGGCAAGATGGATCAATTGAAGTGTCGGAAAATCCTAGGAGAAAACGTCATGCCGTCACTGAGGAAGCTGAAGCTTGGGCGTCATTGGACCTTCCAACAGGACAATGATCCCAAGCATACCTCAAATTCCACCAAGGCTTGGTTGCAGAAGTAGTCCTGGAAGATCCTACAGTGGCCATCACAGTCACCTGACTTGAACCCCGTAGACAATCTCTGGTGGGATTTGAAGAAGGTTGATGCAGCACACAAACCCAAGAACATTACTGAACTGGAGGCCAATGCTCATGAGGAACGGGCTAAGATTCCTCATAAATGCTGCCAGAAGCTGGTGTCTGGTTTTACATCTCGTTTGCAGCAGGTCATAACAGCAAATGGGTGTTCTACTAAGTACTAAAGATGCTTGCCATGAAGGGGTTGAATAATTTTGAGACTGCAGAGATCATTAAAAGTTGCATTTTCAGTTGAATTTGGGGAAACCACTTGAAACATTTGTCATACCACCCAGTCCTAAATGAAGTCACTGTGAAAAGGTCTTCAACAGCCTTTTCAGCAGAATGTTTTTAAGCTCTGTAGGCTGTGAGAGGGAGATGGTTTTCAGAGGAAGTCACCCGTGTACAGTACATGAGTTTTTGGAGGGAGAATGCTGCCTGGTCCAGGTGCCAGCCCTCACAGATGGTCATCATGCCTCCTGCCTGGCCCTCTGAACGTGGCACCCGTGTCCAGGTCGGAGCTGCCAAGCAAAGCGGTCGGCAGGCAGTAGACGGCTATTCTGTCAGGACTGTTGCACTCGAGACAGATCTCATTCATACATGATCTTACATCTGGTGTTGATTCCTACACATTATCCTCAGTAGTTGTTTTTCAAGGTATTAGCAATCAATTTTTTTTTTTTACAGCAGTTGTTAATCAATTATTAGTTTCTAATTAAATAGTAAGAATAAACAATAAATGTGATGGGTTGCTAAATAATATATATTTAAAAAAAAAAACTGTATTCACAGATTAATTGATCATTTAATGTGATATTTGAACAATATTAATAATAATTTTAATTGTAAAAACAAATAATAATAATAATTATTATTATTCATATTATTCTGGTTTTGAACCATCAAGGTTTTTTGAAATATGACGTTATTTTCATGACAATTAAACAATTAAATCCATTTCAACAATACTATCATATAACATCTAATTTCATTAATTAATTAATTTAACAATTTATTAATGTACAATTTATTTAATATTTTTAGTAATTGCTTTAGTAAAAAATTGTTACATTTAAGTATTTACATTAATCATTTCTGATTAATGATTATGATGCGTTACAATAATGATGCGGTGGGTGATGAATGTGCTTAATTGTCATGAAAAAATATAACAATGCAAAAAAAAAAACAATTATATACATATATATTGGAATAAAACCAGGTTCTTGACAGGTTGTGTGAAGTTTCACCAAGCTGTGGATTAAACAGTTTGTTCTGTAATTTAGTTACCTCTTTCTTTTTCTTTCTTTCTTTCTTTCTTTCTTTCTTTCTTTCTTTCTTTCTTTCTTTCTTTCTTTCTTTCTTTCTTTCTTTCTTTCTTTCTTTCTTTCTTTCTTTCTTTCTTTCTTTCTTTCTTTCTTTCTTTCTTTCTTTCTTTCTTTCTTTCTTTCTTTCTTTCTTTCTTTCTTTCTTTCTTTCTTTCTTTCTTTCTTTCTTTCTTTCTTTCTTTCTTTCTTTCTTTCTAGCAGTCAGTTCCTCTCAATCAGAACTCAGCTGTCCAGATGTGCGTCGTGACTATGGTGGTGTCCGTTCTACATAAACACATCTATCAATCTCTGTATGTTCTGCCGCCACTGATGGATTGACAGCTTGGCCGAGTGTTTTGATTGATTGACGGATGTATCATTCCTCAGCAGTCCAAGTGTATGAGTCCAGCTGTCTGTCAAACTGACCATAGTGGCTTGTTAGAAGGGCATTGCGTAATGCTCTAAATGTTGCCAGGACCGGAGCAGATCAATACGAACCTCCGTCCACCACGCCACACACACACACAGGCCTTTCTAAGACCTACAGGAGAACAGTTGCCGCCCATGATTGTCTGGCTGAACTCGAAGTGGAACTGCAGTTGTGTAATGCTAGTGTCACCAAATGGAATTGTAGAATAAATGACTTTTCAAACAGGTTTTCCCGAACGTTACGTCCATTTTCAATTGTTTGGGCAAACAGATGACAGTCGTTGAGCCAATGTGCAATGTTAAAAGCACCACAGTGTTTAGACTTTATTCGGAAACCAATCTACAGCTTACTTAAAGTTGTCTTTGCACATTATAGTCAACATAAAACAGCGTTCACAACCCATTTTACATCCGTGATGTGGTTTATTTTTTAAGTCAAACAGGATAGTCAACGAGAAAGAAAAATGGTGGCTTTGTTTTATTTATCTGGTCTCTGTAT
Source organism: Rutilus rutilus (assembly GCF_951802725.1). Classification (NCBI taxonomy): domain Eukaryota; kingdom Metazoa; phylum Chordata; class Actinopteri; order Cypriniformes; family Leuciscidae; genus Rutilus; species Rutilus rutilus. Next base: position 6,214,443 of record NC_140215.1, read on the forward strand.
TGCCCAGTGTAATTGTTAACTAAAACTAAAACTATTAAAAATCCTTTTCAGATATTGAACTAAAGTTGAAATAAAATATTAGATGAAAAAATGTAACTAACTAAAATAACTTTAGGCTGAACACTAAACTTACTAAAAATAAAAAATAAATTAAAGCTAAATAGTACTTCTTTTTTTTTTAAGACAAAAGCACATAAAGCGACGATAAAAACGAATTGATAATTTTAATAAACACTTTAATATTATAGAAATAATGCAGAAATAACCCTTTTTGTCTCGATGCACTCTTTTTTTGTGCGTCAGTTTTCAGAACTAAATAATAAAAAAAATAACCAATTGCTAACATTTAAAAATGTTTTAAATTGAAATCTAATATGTTCCCATTTTTTATTAGATGTTTGAAAAATGTTCGTTTTCTTTATTGAATGATTTTAACATCATATAAATACAGTAATGTAAACGGATGGAATGGACTGTTTGGTTCTGGTCGGGCTCCTGTCGTGTGCTCTTCCACGATCACATGTCCGTAACAAGATGAGAGCAGGATATTAGATGGGCTAATAGCTGAGGAATAGGTCTTTTCCTGGAAGCGGCGAGGCCGTTATTGCAAAGACTCGGAGAGAGAAAACAATCCTGCTGTAAAGTTACCCGCGGATACACAGACCATGTGCTTCCCCACAAGCATGTTTTCAAACAGCCGTTATTTCCTGATGGCTGCTGAGGTCCAGACTGACTTTTGATTTCCGGCTGAGTGGACGATACCAAACCTAATTTATTCGCCTCTGTCTTGTTCTTGAAGAGCAGAAACTACGCGCCATGCAAATGGATGGGATGCGTTTTAGTGGATTGTGAGTTTTGTATGGGTATTAGGGGGAGTGTCGTGTCTAGACTGAATGCCATTTAGCAGGATGGTTTTGCTGTTATTTTCAACTTGCTGAGAAAAAGAGCATTTGTATGTTGCCTGTAATACTGCAATTCAGGGTTTAGTTCTTTTGAAGATGAGCCCAGTCTATGAATATTCAAAAGATAATTGTGAAAACCTTAAAGTGGACTTTTCTACAATAACGACAGACTAAATCATTTTGGTTCTTGGAAGTATCTGTGTATTTACGCATCTGTATGTATATTTTTCAAGCTTGTTTGCAAGCTTTAGTGATTCTATTTGGTGCCATTAAGAACTTGAAATCTGTAGAACAAAGCTGTTCTCGGATGTGGTCCTTATCGCACAAATTAATCAGCATATTTCCGCGCAAGGCTTCTGACAGCTTTCCATACTGAAAATGAATGGGCATTTGGAGGAACTCCAGCTTGAAATGCCATCCATTCATTAAACTCTGATTCAAGAATCCAGAGCTAAATGAGCTTTTTTCTGAAGTGGTTCACAAAGTCCCTGCCTCTTGCATGTTTGTTAAGAGCGTAACACAGATCCCTTCAACATGCTATCTTCTAATTCACAGCATAGGGTTAGTAAAAGGCTGTTGCATGATCCTGAGCACTTTACCAACCTCTCTTTGATTTGCATGGCACCACGGTCATCATTTGCTGTCATTTGCCATATGAGAGCCTTATTTTTCTGCTTTTAAAAGCCTTCACGCATTTATGTACTTACTGTCTGCATTATTCATGCTCATCTCAGCACTGCACGTGCATGTGTGCAGTACATTGGTCTGCTTCACCCGCGACATTTCTGAGAGGGAGAGAGAGAGAGAGAGAGAGAGAGAGAGAGAGAGAGAGAGAGAGAGAGAGAGAGAGAGAGAGAGAGAGAGAGAGAGAGGATCTAAGCACCTCTGAAGCCTCTGGTCAAAACCAGCGAGGTTACGCAGCCCGGCCAGGCCAGGGTCCGCGGGGGCCTGGAGCTCTTGAGTGAAGACACCGCGGGGCTAATGGACCAGCACACACACTCCCTCAGCTTCAAGAGCTACAGAGAGAGAGTGTGATGAGCCTGAGGGACTGAGTAAATATGAATGAGGTCTTTCCTCCCACGTGCTCCTCGCTGCAGAAGCCATTGATGTTGTTTTGACATCCGAGTGTGAGAGAACAAAAGGAGCAGAGCCTGAGCAGACTGAACAGGGCTGGGCTCTTCCAGTGAGCTTGACCAACACGTGTCTTATCCAGGCGTGATTTGAGAAAGCAGAACTTGACTGTGAGTACGGCTCGGGGCGTTGGGTCAGAAATGAATGGGGGTAAAAAATGCCACTGAAATGCAAAATGTGTATGCTAATATCAAATGTTAAAATTCTGTTCTAGGCCAAGCAAAATTTTCGAATGATTCAGAATTTAGTTTAGTAAATTGGTTATTTTACCTCAAATAAAGTGTGTCCTTGTATTAGATTTGCAAAAAAAAAACAAAAAAACCCAGATTTTTCCGTCATTTACCTATTTCTTATCCTTCACACTTCACCTGTAATGGAAGTGAAGTGTATTTAGCTGATGGAATATCTAATGCACTTCTTAAAATTCTATTTTAGGCCAAGTTAATCGTTCAAATGATTCAGAATTTATTTGAATAAATTGGTTAAATTGAAACATTTTTGTCAAAGAATAACAAACAGTGTGTTTTTGTATGTTTAAAATAAGTGTTCCTTCAGAAATAAAGAATAAAACAACTCAATGAGAACAGCGAAATACAAAGTCTGTCATGAATCTCTAGATTGCGTAGACTGATGGGTCTGTCAAACTCGATCTGCTTGCAATCAGATTAGGGCATTGGTTGGTTCTTGCCGTATCAGTAGCCAATGCGAGCCAAGCGAGCTTTCAGAAACCCTCCCATCTTCCCCAGCTCCACCTGTGTAGATCTGCTATGGGTAATTCATGTTTGCAATTTTATACAGCAACAGCATGTCTTTCTGGCATATCTAAACCACCAAGACCAAAAAAAAAAAAATAATGAACACCAAGGCTCCAAAAATGCATAAAATGTTATAGTGGACACGGATCACATTTCGAGCATGCACGTTCTTTGTTAGAAGAGCCATTACAGTGCCAAACACTATTCACAGAGGTTTCGTTATGACATAAGTTAATTCCTGACGTTCCTAGTGTGAAAATTGTTTGGGTCTTTTGACGTCACAGTCACTTGTCCAGCCTTGCCAGTTTGCACGTACACAGAGCTGCTGTTGATGAACAGATGACAGCCGGATGAGCAGAGGTGCAAAAAAGTGAAGGGGCGCAATCTTAAGTTGAAGAACAGGTCAACACAACTGCATGTCACAGAATGCACATTGTGGCACATTAAAAATGATTTTAAATACTTATATTGTAAAAACTAATGCTTATTTAAATATTTTAACTAAAATGTATTTGTTGTAAATTCATCTAAAAATATATCAGTCATAAAAGTAGACATTTATGGGTGTTTGTTTTGTCTCATTGGCCAAAATCCTGCTCAGCATTATACTAAGTCTCTTCTGCTCATTAAGGCTGCATTCATTTTATAAAGTGCAGTAAAAACAGTGATATTGTGAAATATTAATACGGTTTAAAATGTAATTTGTTCCTTTGATGTAAAGCTGAATTCAGTGTCATATGGTCCTTCAGAAATCATTCTAATATGCTAATTTGCTGCTCAAGATTTATTATTATCAATGTTTAAAACAATTATGCTGCTTAATGTTTTTGCAGAAACGTTTTCAGGATTCCTTGATGAATCGAAAGCTCAAAAGAACAGCAAAATATATATTTTTTGTAATATTATAATTGAGTAAAAAAAAGAGTATTCGTTTCTTAAACAAAAAGAAAATCATTCTTACCTCAAACGTTTGAACAAGGTTGCTGTAAATATATTAAAAGTATGTTAGTATAGACTTTGATTTTGTCTCTTCAGGCAGTATTTCACTTTCCATCTGGACAGAAAAATGATTTAACTCTGAAAACTTGTTGAAAGTCAAAAATCCTAATGGAACTTGTACAGGATTCCGTTGGGATCGTCTGTCATCATTTAGAACCAGTCCTAACTGAATAAAAAAAGATATCACTGGATAAACTGAAATTCTTGCAGGATTTACAATCCAGTGCACAATCCAGTCAATTCAACAGGAACACGTTACACGTCTGTTGAGAACTACTTTTTCCTTACAAGAAAATTCCCATTAGGAATCTATAGGATTGACTCCAAATATAGATTTTATATATAAAAATCCCCCCCAATTGCGAAGTTGTAAGCAGAATCATATGGAGCTGTTTGGATTTCAAGTGTTTTGTGTTGGACCTGTTGGGAGTAGTTTGTGGTGTACCCCAGGTCCATGTCTCAGGATGTTGATCAGTGCTCTGTCTGTCACACTTGTGTGTTTGTGTGTGTTTGGCATGATCCAAGAGGAGAGTCAACAGCATTCAAAGTAGCAATTAGCCACAATGAGCAAATAAACTGTACTACAAACTGTGCATGAAAAGCTGCAATTATCTTGTTTGTGGAAACCAAAGTAAAATTTGGAAGCATCCCATTCATGTGGTCTGCTCTCTGTGGACATTCATTTGTAGTAGATTCTCTCTGTTTGTGTGCGTTTTGATGGACTGCCTGTCAAAAAGTCAAATTTTAGTATCATTGAAATAATATTCTAGGTTGTATTCTATTTTGTCCCCCCCCCCCCCCCCCCCCTCATTTTTATTACTTTTTAAGAAATATCTATATAGTTTTGGTTCATTTTTATTTCAGTTTTAGTTATTTTAGCACATCAAGTAAAACTAAATAAGAATGACAAATGTGTCTGACAACTGGCTGAAATAAAATAAATATATTTTATTTTATTTAACATTTACTTTATTTCAAGTAGAATAGTTTGTTATGGTTTTAGTTAACTGTGATAACTGGTTTGGACATACTTGAATTTATTTTCTACTATCTTAAAGGTCATTTTTGTTCTGTTAGCTTCATTCAATGGAATCGCAATGGAATTTATCAGTGCATCTTCCATTAGTTGGACAAACATTGGTTGGACAAATTATCCAAACTCATGTCAGAGGATGGTAACTTAAAATGTAAAAAAAAAAAAAAAAAATCTATGCAAGTTCTTAGTTTTAACATCTTACCGTTGTCCTAAAATGTTTTAAATAATACTAATAAAGAATAGGTGTGTGTGTCTGTAGTGTACACCTTTTCTCTTAGGCTTGTGATTTGAAAGATGATGTTTGCTGGCTTGAATTTGCTCATATTTTATTTTACCCTATCAGCCATTCATTCTAGGTCTGCTCTGAATGGGCTTAAGTAAATGTCTCTGGCTTCAAATCATTGAATCAATGTTTCTTTTCAAGTTTGAAGGGAGCACTATTAACGTTGGTGTATAAAACAGATGGAGACTGTGGCCTCACGTGTTTATTCTAATGAAACACTGTTATATCTATCTCAGTGCTATGTGAGTTTGCAGCTGGACAGTTTCACACACACACACACACACACACACACAGACACACGCACACACACACACACACACACACACACACACACACACACACACACACACACACACACACACCAAGGCAGGATTATAAATAGCGTAAATCAATAATAAATGACACAGTATTTCACATATTTGGAGTTGGGCTTCAGTGCCCTAAGGGGGAAGGATGAAAATATCATTCTTGCAGTCTCTCTCTCTTCCCCTCTCTCCCCCCTCTTTCTCTCTCTCCCTCTCCCTCTCCCTCTCTCTCTCTCTCTCTCTCTCTGTATTTCAGGTCTGTCGATCCCCCCTGAGTACAGCGAGGCTTCTTGTTTATACTGTAGCATCCATCTTTTATTTATTTCCCTCATCTGTTTGGTTGGCTGCAGATTTCTCCATTCAGAGTTGATCATTAGAGGAGCTGCATTATTTACCATTCTGGCCCGCAACGCTGAAAGGAGGCGAGAAATGGGGAGAGAAAGGGTGTCCTATATCCATAAGCCCATTTTAGCACATTCAAGTGGCACAGAGGAGTAAGTGACAGTGTCTCTAATAGAGATCGACAGATGTTGTTTTGTTATGACTGATAAGGATTGTTTTAATGTTTGAGTGCTCAATAAACCATATGTATACATACTCCTCCACTTTTGTTGAAATCGTATGGGCTAACATCAGCTTTGAACAGCTGACCAATTGTCGCAAATACTGACAGGCTCGTGGGCAGTGTAAAATGCATGGGTGCGACAATTGTGTCAGAATCTCTTTCTTCATGCTGTCATTGTTGAAGTTGCACCTAAGGACTAGTTACCTTTTCTTCCTTGCATCCGATGGCTAACCTTTTCAGGATTTGTGCGGCCCCCATCGAGCCGCCCCACACCTACGAGTACAGCGCCGCCTGCCTGGGCCTGGCCCACGGCGAGGCGGCCTTCTTGGACTCCACGTGTGTGCACTGCGCCGTCCACGAGCACGTGGTAAAGTCGTGGTCTGCACCACAATCGTTGCGCGTCCAAAGGGACGAGGTGGAAGCCCATGGCTCTGTGCGCATGCCCCCTGTCAAGGAGACCGTTGCCGTGCATTTGTGCCCGTCCATTCATCTCTGGGCGCGGATCTCAGCTTGCAGTCCAAGTCGTGCAAGTTCATGGCTCATCTGGCTGAAAAAAGAAAGGCTCCAATCACTCCCTCCGGCCTCCTTGGTGACGCCGTGGAGTCAGTTACAGAGCATTTCTCTGAGGAGCAGAAGCGCGAAGGCTATGAGTCACGAATATTGCCCCGTCGCTCATTCCAGCCCTCGTCGAGGTCTCTCTCTTCGTCGGCAACTGCTTAAGATTGGCTGAGCACCCCGCTGCGGTTCTCCACCCTGAGCCGGACGTTCGCCGTAGGTAGTGGGCGGGACCGGGAATGTAGCGTCACTGACCACGGAAAGCACCATCCTCGGCTGCCAAGCCTTTGTCCTACGGACCATCCAAAAGGAGGAGAGTTCGTTGGAGGCCCTGCCCCCAAGCGCTGTGTTCTGCATCATATCCCCTCTGTTCCTGTAGGTAACATTTGCAGTGTTTGTGTGCTGTTTGTGTGAGCTCCACAATAAGAGCACATATCCCTTCACACAAAGGGCAGTTTTCTCCTCATACACTCAACACCGTGTCACTCGCCCTGCCCCGAGCAGCGCAGAGTCGCAGTCCGTGCATATAGTGGCCTCCCGATGAAACACGAGAGTGCCAGTTTTCCCCCACCGTGCACGACATTGCACGTACCCGATCGGCAGCCAGCCTGGCTGGGGCAGGGCTCCAGTCTACAGACTGGCAACAGCGGCCATAGAACTAATACGGCCACGATGTCATTTTCTAGATGCGTGGACAGTTATTCCAGGCATTTCATCTTGGCTACTGGGGATAATTCAACACAGGTATTCTCTTCAGTCCAGACGCAGACCACCCCACGTCAGGCGTGGGTCCGTCACTGACTTTGCCTCAAAACGCCCCGTTCTGAGAATGGAAGTGCACAGCTGATATTTCATGGTGCCCAAGAGGAATGGAGGACTCCGTCTGGTACTGGACCCGAGAACCATCAACCGAGCACTTCACTAGTGCACATTCAGGAGGAAAGACCCCCCTCAACGTGAGCTCACTCGTCGAGTCCTATCGCCTCTTCATGGGCCATGTAGGCGCGTCTTTAGGTTTGTATGTTTTGCAACCGGCTGATCTTCACAGAACAGTGCTTTCGGTGAGTGATTATCCTCGATTATCTCCTAGTCTTGAGTCTTGACTACGAGTTTGCGCAGTCGTTGCCGCTTCGGCTGCTGACGCTGTGCTTATGTACATACTGATTTGTGTTTATGCTGTAATGTTGCCCTGTATCCTTCAGTGCAACTGGCTGTTCTGATCTAACTGCGTATATTCACAGTTGTCGCCGATACGGCCGCTGACGTATCCATGACTGGTGTAGCTTGGCCCCGTTTTGCTCGGGCTTATCTTCACTAGTCTCACGGCGGGATTTAATACAGTTCCCGCAGTGTAGTTACACAATGTAGAGTTACCGCTCTCGAAAGGGAACGTCTCCGGTTACTATCGTAACCTCGGTTCCCTGAGAGGCGGGAACGAGACATTGCGTTAGCCGCCGTGTTCGCTGTTCAATCAGCTGCAGCGTTCAGTCGTGATTCTGACTCAATTGTCGCACCCATGCATTTTATCCTGCCCTCGAGTCTGTCAGTATTTGCATACTTTGTGACAATTGGCCAGATATTCCAAGCTGGCGTTAGCCCATAAGATTTCAACAAAAGTGGAGAAGGGAGGAGTTCCCGTAGCAAAGCTGCGCAATGTCTCGTTCCTCTGAAAGATCTCTAAAGACCTTCAACGCTTCTTTTCAGAATCCCATTACTAGGTTTTGAGGCACTTGAATTATACATTGAAGTTGTTTACGTACAGAATAGGATATTTAAGGCACCTGTGCTTTAAGTGTTTTTTAACTCGTACATTGTAGTGGAAGGCCAGCAAGATTTCCGGCCACCTCCACACATCCTGGTAAACTTTCTCTTCTTCCACTGCCTTTTAAGTGCTTTCTATTTCTGCCCTGTTTATCACAGCAGATCTGTTGTTAAAACTAGTTTTATCCTGGGGCATCATGGGCTGTAAAACTGTCATGGAAAAGGCCTTCCTACTCACGAGTGCGTGATTCGGGGAGAGGACCTGCTTTGGGGAGAGGACCTGCTTTGCATGAGCTCTGGCTCTCTTTTTGGCCGAGCTCCATGTGTATGAAGCCCAGGTGCTTTTTTCAATGGGCACTTTTGTTGTTGATCAAAGTACCTCGCTGACATCACTGCTAGAACTCTTGACTCTCGCTCGTTCCCAGCTGAGGTTTACAGATGGGCTATTTTAGTCCACTGCCGTGTGTTTACGTGCCTGTTATCTCTGGAATCAGTTTGTAGTGAAGATGTGTTGGCGTCATGGCCTTCAACATGTTCTGATCATTCAGGTCAAACTAGATTTTTACATTATGTGAAGAAAAAGTGAGTTCTGATTGCCTTTTGCTAAACTCACCAGGGTGTTGTGGGATGTTCCAGGACGTTGCTTTGCTGTTGCTAAGGTGTTCTGAGTGTTTGTTAGTATGTTGCTATGCAGTTGCTATAGGGTTCTAATTCAGATTGTGATTACTTTTCAACATTCCAAATCTTATTGACCGCAAATGTTTAAACAGTACACTAACTTCCAAAGGATTAGGGTCTATTTAACAATTGAACAATAAAAATAAAAAAAACGCTGTTTTTTTTTTTTTTTTTTTTACATCGATGATAATAATAATAATAAATGTTTCTTGAGCACCAAATCAGCATATTTGAATGATTTATGAAGGATCATGTGACACTTAAGTAATGATGCTGAAAATTCAGCTTTACATCACAGGAATAAATTACATTTAAAATATATTCAAATAGAAAACAGTTATTTTAAATTGTGATAATATTTCACAGTATTACTGTTTTTACTGTATTTTTGATCCATAAATACAGCCATGGTGAGCATAAAAACCTTACATATATAATTGAGCAAAAAAGCAAAAAATAAGCAAGTAACAACATGCCATTCAGTAAAGTGAGTCAGATTAATTCAGTAACTGTCCTGACTGATTCACAAGCTTTTGATTGACTTAATAGAGCTTATCCATCCATCTATCATCATGTTGTGTTGGATGGATGCATAAGCTCTATTAAAATTAATTCATCCGTTTTTGAGAATCTTTTTTTATCAATATGCACTGGTTGGGCTGCATGTTTTTGTTTCACTAAATAGTATCAGTTCAAGAAATAATTCTTTCTGGAATCAAACTTCACTGATTGGTGTCTATGTTTTTGTTTAACTAAAGAATCAGTTAATATGAATATATATATTTTTAATTATTCGTATGAACTGATTCATTTAGTTAAACGGGAACATAGAAAAAAAAATCAAATGAGACTAGTTGGGCTGTATGTTTTGTTTAAATAAAAAGAATCAGTTCATAAGAAGAATATCTATTTTTTAAAGTATACTTCGGCCGTCCGCTTTCTGCAACGGTCACACTGTCCGTGTGATGTAATTTTCGTCATCAGGAGGGTCCTCGGACATCCAATTTTTGTGTTTATGCACAGACGGTCCATATACAACAGTGTTGTGTGCACGCGCCGAACGCATCTTTCCATGCTCACTGCTAAAAGAGTTTACTTTGAAAGGGTCTTTGAGAAGGAGCAGAAGGTGGAAAATGAAGTACCCAGGCCTTAACGGCACAGGTTGGGCTGTTTCTATTTCAAAGAAACAGCTCCCAGAACTTATTTTTAATTATTTAATTTTTTTTTTTTTAAATTACCTAACTCCAGAAGTAATATTAATCAACCTTGTGTTTTGTTTTTTCTTCAGCAAAAATAACTATTTAGTGATGCATTCATAAAATGATTCCTAGCGTTATGAAATATGACTATATGCCAATCCCTAATTAATACTACACTGTCCCTTGTTCTAAAGTGCTCTGACTAATCCGAAGAAGAGGGAATGTTGATTTCATTTGATCTCTTGTGATGTGGAAGATAATTATCTGATTGCGTGTTTGTTTATGTGAGAGTTGAGATTGTGTTCTCTCTTTATTTTTGGGCTGAGCTGAGTTTTAATGCTCCAGGCTCTTTGTAAAGGATCCAACAGCACTTCGTTTTGGGTGTTGGCCGTGTGGTATTGTTTGCTTGGCGTCTCTGTATGAAAGGGATCTGTAGGATAAATATTTCAGCGCTCTCTTTCTCTCCCTGTCTCTTGGTCTTTCTGTGCCCATATCTGTACACACTGTGTATTGATTAACATTGAGCCCAAGTAAATGTGCCATTGATTTTCTGCTTTGTTAAGCGCCAGGCTTTACCAACGTGGCCTGTCAAGGCAGGCTGTCCTGTGAAGATGGACCTCCTCTTCACTTCTCCCGAACCCTTTGGAAAAACACACAATCTTCCGAAAGATACCATGTTCATGGACGGGGCGTGTGTGGCGTCACATGATGGAGTCTGCCGCTCAAAATCCCAACCACGCTCCATCCATCACGACTCTAATGTTCTCATTTGCTATTTTTTCTCAAGCACCTCGTTCTCCAGCTTTCTTATTACCTTCAATTATTCAAAGACGAAAGAGCTAATCATGCGTGTTGTTTTTTCTTCCCAACAATGGTGACCTAAGTCTTCCAGATTAATTAGGTGACAGACAAACTAGGCTGGGGAATGGGATATTAGTATTTTTAGAGTTATGGGATTTCCCTGAACAGTGTGCTGGAGATGATCAATAGCCGTACACAGGGTTTGAGCTCATGATCGTCAAGATATTCCTGAGTCAATCGATCAATCAATAAAACTCAAGAGGAACTGTAAATGAGCTCTGCATAAAGCCATCAGGGAATGGGCATGTTAAATGTGTAGTAAGATGAGATGTGTTCACATGTTTTTTTTTTTTTTCCTATTCCTAGTCAGCTCAAAAATTAAACTTGACACCTTGTGTTATTTCAAACCTCTGGGATTACTTTAAGATGTTTAGAGATTTTTTTTCATTGGTCCTATAGACCTTATTCATCTTTGATTTTTTTAATGTGAATGAAAGCAAGGCTATGAGGTGTAGACGCGCATCTCTTCAGTGGGTTGTGCTGTTATTCAATGTGTTTTTGGATTGTTCTACTGACAAAAAACTGCAAAAATATATTTTCGAAGAAGCTTCAGTAGACATAAAACTCCAGACAACATGAGCTGTGGAAAGTTATAAGTGATCTAGGAGCTTTATACAGTAAAAATCACACTTTTTTTCATTTACTCGTCATTTTTTTACATTATTTTTTATTGAAGAACTACACTAGAAACATATTTATTAGGACTGTCAATAGATTTAAAAATGTAATCGCGATTAATCGCACAAAAGGGTTATAAAGCTTGGAAGAGCCAGGACATGTTTTAATATAACTCTGACTGTATTCTTCTGAAAGAAAGTCATATACACCTAAGATGGCTTGAGGGTGAGTAAATCATTGAGTAATTTTCATTTTTGGGTGAACTATCCCTTTAACCTATATTCTAAAAACTCAAACTTATATTTGACTTTTTCAACTTTAGTCAGCATTTTCACTTATCATACCATTATTTCTGATTATTTCACTTACTGTACTTTATCCACAGTGCTTTATGGATTGAATGGTTCATATTAAGCACTTCTGTGTTTTTCCAGATGTTCAAACACCTTTTTCATTTGATCCAAATGATTGTTGTCATTTACCTAAGAGCTTGCTGGTTTGGTTCCGAGCTCTTAATTGCAGAATCGCTGGGAGAAAATTAATGAGGAAAAATTCTTGCCAAACTAAAGCCACTGAAAAAGTGGGTGGTCACCGTTACGCCGTTACGCTCTATGTAAACTTCAGAGTAGTGTGCTAATGACAGGGGGAGAGAGAGAGAGAGAGAGAGAGAGAGAGAGAGTCTTGGAGCTTCTGTGAATCTGCCCCGTGTTCCAGGAAACTACAGCAGTGCACATAAACACTCAGCATGCCTGCAACGGCTCTGTGATGTCACCAGCTGAGAGGAAGGGCGGGCGGGCGAGAGAGAGAGAGAGAGAGAGAGAGAGAGCGAGAGAGGGGAGGGGCAAGGGTGACGGAGTGAGATACAGACACAGCCGGAGGGAAGAGAGTCAGTGAGAGTGAGACGGGGAATGTGAAAGACCGAGAGAGAGCCACACTCAGCGCTGTTAGAGGCATCGAGCGCATCGTAACCCCTCCGGCTCACTGTCTGCCGCCTCCCTGCTCTGGACTTGAGGGGCTGATGGGTAAGTGCCATTTCTGTACAGGGTGTTCTGAGTGAGGGAGGTTGAGTGGGCGGACGGGTGTGTGAAGACTATGGCTTTATTGCATGGTGCTGAGATACGCTAACACTCTTGTGTGGGTGTGTGTACACGCGCGCTGCATCCTTGAACGCTCTCTGTTGAGTGGTGAGAGTGATGAGAGCTTTTCAATGCACTTTATTGTCAATGTTTTGTTTCGTGTGTGTGTGTGAGAGAGAGAGAGAGAGAGAGAGAGAGAGAGAGAGAGAGGTGTTCCGCTTGGCTGTGCTTGTGGCGCAGGGTCTCTGTCCTGGACAATCTGTCTGGTGAGGATGGAAAGTAGGGCTGGGCAGCGTGATGTTGGACGTGTCAGCCGGTAGAGATACCGCTGTACCGTTTATACCGTGGTAGATGCGTCTACTCAGTGGGCAGGACTGCGTTACGTTGTTTACACCTGCGAGCGGTACAGAAACATGGATTAATGCAAATGCAAAGCAGGACGTGTCCCGAACGAGTCAAGACAGGGAACTTGTTATTACGAGGTGTTTGGCACTGCAAAGTGCAGTTTTGTTGTTTACGGTTGCCAAGTAACATCGCAACTTGCCGCATTCATATAGAATTCAACTGATGAGGTCACATGTGCACGTTTATTGGTTATTTTACAATGGCTTCGAAAAATGGTTCATCCAATCACAATTAAGAGCCAAAACTAGCTGTGTATGATTTCTGTTCTTAATTGAATATAACAGTTGATATATTGATATATATTGATATGAACAGTTTAATTTGGAAGTGTTTAATTCACTGGATTATCCAATAGCCAAAACCACATTCTTATTTAACATATAACATAACTGTTGAATTTACAACGACCTGTCTTGTTATTGTTAACTAATACTAAAACTATTCAAAATCATTCATCGATATTTGAAAAATAAAGCTGAAATTTGATGGAAAACTTAAACTTGGTATGTAACGGAAATATATAAAGTTGAATTACTAAACTTACTAAAACTTACAAATGTAAAGCTATATAGAAAGTACTAATAAAAATGGCAAAAGCACAAAACAAATTTACTAAAACTTTACCAAAATAAATGTATGCACCTCTTGATGGAAATAAATGTTGTGATGGTATTCCATCAAGATGTGCATACGTTTTTTTGGTCAAGATCTTGTATTGACAATGCAAGAGTCCGGCTCTCTGTAAAGTCTCCTCCAGCACATCCCAAAAGCATTCAATCAATTTAAGGTCCTGACTCAGAGGTGCAAAACCATGTGTAAAAATGATTCTTCATGCTCCCTCCCAACCATTCTTTCACAATTTGAGCCTGATGAATCTTGACATTGTCATCCTGGAATATGGCCATGATGTGTTTTCCTACATGGTTGTTTAAGAAATGAAAAGCTACACACTCCATCTTTAGGGTTAGAAGAACTGTTGCCAGACATATAACATGATAGAAACATAATAATCACTGCAATAATGAACCAATCATAGACTTTTAAAGATTTTCCTATTTAAGTCCGAACAGTGACTTATATAAAGTGTGTATACATATAAGTACAGTGTGTATATATAAGCTAGAGATTTTTAGAGATGATTTGAAGATGATTTTGGTGTCTCAGTATCTTTGTCATTGAAGAGTGGTTGTCATGAATGTGTTGGCCAGTGTGTGCACAGCCCCCCACACACACACACACACTCTCTCTCTCTCTCGCTCTCTCTCTCTCTCTCGCTCTCTCTTAGTCATCCAGGAGCCTGCAGTGTCCTACCTCAGTGCCATTCACATTTGAATGGGCATTACTCACTCCTCCTCTCCCTATTAAAAGCACATGTGACAATCGTCCGGTGGCTTCACAGAGCAGCCCAGCATGCAGCACTGTTTTCATTCACCTTCAGTATGTCCGTCTCTTTATATTTAGATTAGTTTTCTCAAGTTTTAATGAGGGAAAGCTTTCATTCAAACCATCTGCTTTGAGAGAGATGGTTTGAGAGGTCTACCGATCCATTAGTCTCATAGACAGACTTCTGATTATCGCCTTAAGGTATAACATCGGTTTGCTGTTTATTCAGCCCAAGAACTGCCCACTTAGACATGAAGATACTGTCTAATCAAAGTGAAATCAACCAATAACAGTTTTTGTTTTATGTGTCGTTTAGTGGCAGGCTTATGTGTATTTTTTTTATCTGATTAGGTTTTGATTCAACAGTTTAATTGTGTCATGACTCAAAAAAGATTTTTTTTTTTTTTTTATGAATTCAAATATTTTAATACGATATGGATAGATAAATATTGTGATTTGTTTTACTATTTATTATATAATGGCGCAGATTTTCACTGTATTTTACTTCTTGCCTTAAACATTGTGAATCTACTGTGGCTGAAGTGTTTGTTAGGTTGAAATGATGATGAAGAAAAAAACAAAAATAATTCAGAATGAATACAGGAATATCAAGAAAATTAATATCAACAAAGTAAAGAAAGATGTTAAGATATGTAATTTTACCTATATCGACCTGACTTGAGCAGGACATTCATAATATCAATATCACAGATTTGAAGCACAAGTTAATCCTAATCCGGCCATGCTGAGTCAAACTGCTACTCTGCTAGGGGACCTGAGGATATAAATAGCTCCAGCTGCTGGTGTCTCCCTCCATTGGAGGGAAATGCCTGGAGCATCTTGTTAGAGGTGGAGTCTGGATGAGGGCGAGAGACCTTGTCTCACAGTAAGAGAGAGAGAGAGAGAGAGAGATCTGATACAAACTTGTGTCTGTATTTCTTATGAAGGGCTCTTTATGTCCTGATATAGCTGTTCATAATCAGAACTTTAGTTATCAGAAGTTTTCTTTAATATTTTGATATTCAACGCATTTTGATATAATTACTCTAAAATGACATAAAATGATTTTTTTTAATCATCAGAACAACCTTTTTGACCAATTAGCCAAATGCAAAAGGCTTTAAATATTATGTACACCAATACAATAATACTTACTGTATTTAAAATGGATGAATATATAATTTATATTAAATATAAGTTACAAAAAACATATTGGTGCACTGTTTTGAATCGATTTATTATAACAAATTGTAGAAATGTAAGCTTCAACGTACAAACTGTTTGTGTTGAGGTTTGCATCAGATATGTTATTAAAACATCTGCTATGATGAAAGGATTGCAAAAAATCGTGAGTACATTTTGAATGATATATTGTGATATCACCCAGCCCTAGTATGAAAATAGTACCTGATTTAAATATAGTTTAATTCTAAGCAAATCACGTTAAACTGTTTCCCCGACAGCGTTTTTTTTTTTGCCAGCCAGTGTTTTATTTTTAAATCATTTTCACAAACATTTCATGGCCCCTAGAATATTTTGTTGTATGAATATCTGAACACGCAATATATCAAAAGAAAGAACAGAGCCTCTGGTTTTAAAGGAAAAAAATATATATTCTAGCTTCATGCTTTATTTTATTTTTTTATCACCACTTGAATGTGGGTGAGTTTCATTAAAAAAAGGAACTTTTTTAACAAAAAGCTGAGAAAACCGTACATAAGCAATGCTTTTATCACTTATTTCTGCTCCTTTTTGCCTGTGTTTTGATATGGAGATGCTCTACTCTTTCAAGATGCCTAATAGCACCCCCTACCGTATAACAGTGAAAACACGGAAAGCCAGAAAATTCCGTCAATGTCAGGGTAAGCATTGTCTAATAAATAATGGAAAATTCCGTCAATGGCGTGGAAAGAGTTAAACTGCTTTATGATCAAAATAAACAAGTCAGTGCATCATTAATAC
This sequence comes from Rutilus rutilus, assembly GCF_951802725.1. NCBI lineage: Eukaryota > Metazoa > Chordata > Actinopteri > Cypriniformes > Leuciscidae > Rutilus > Rutilus rutilus. The sequence continues at coordinate 6,230,917 of NC_140215.1, forward strand.
TAGAACCCAATTGTTTTTCTGTCAAAAGTTCCAGGACTTGCTGTTGACCCCTTGACCTCACCATAATGAGGGTGACTGATGGGTCAGGACTCATTTGGGTGATATAGTATAATGGCACGTTAGCAAGTTTGGGCTGAGAAAATGGACACATTGGTGGTTCATTAACTGGGATAATTGGCGATGGCAGCTATACATTATCCTCTGTTTACTGTAAACATGTCATTTCCGATCAGCATTTTGAGCACCCGCTCTCAGAAATAAGCACGCTACGAAGGATTGCGTGTCTATATCCACTTTCTTTCTGTTTGTTTTGGCTCGCTGGTGGCTGGATTGGTGATGCCATCATTGCGGCGAGATTCGGCGGACACTCCTCAATGATAGCGACCGGTTCTTCATGTACGTCTCTTTATGCTGTGATTACAGTGCGCTCCCGGCATGAGAGGCTGTAATTGTGCATTCATCGCAAGCCTCTGAGTAAAGCGTGGGTGCCAGTGACCAGTGATTTTCGCTGTACTTGAATTAATGGAATAAATTTCAAGGCTTCCAGTGAAGTGCAATTTTACTGCCTCATCCGTCCAGGTGGACAAGTTAGCAGGGCATTTAGATAGCACTCAGGGCTGGGGTTCAGAAACATTTAGGGTTTATTCTTTTGTTGTCATCTTCCAGTAGTTGACTGGATGAGGAGATAATTGTCCTGTAGATGATAGCATGAGCCGGGGGAAGATAAGAGCATCGATTGATTTCGGTAGTGCTGTAGACTGTTCTGGTCTTATGAAGAATAAACATGTTGCAGCGAAGCTTAATGGGAGCTGTATCCTGTTGGTGGAATTATGATTTTATACACGCACACACTTGCAATTCACTTTCTCTCCGCTGTTCAAGGCCAGATGCGTGGTTGGTGCCAAGTGCGGACGTCTATATGGAAGAGCTGAGTGTGTAGGCCTTTTACTTAAGCGGCTGTTTAGACTAAAAGAGACTTTTGAAGAATGCTCCTCTAGCTGCCCGCGTTTGGCTTTTAGCCTGCGTAGCCAAGCGGATGTTCAGGGGCCGCCGCGTTCAGGAGTCGTTAGAGCCACCCGGCCGGTAAACACACGCGCCGATACCACGGCAACCCCACTGATGTCATCATGACCTCATAAGCGACTTCATGTCTCGCTTATTTAAAGACTGGAGGGCGGAGGAGTGTGGATGGAAAACTGAAAGACCCCATCACTCTCCCTCTCATCCCTCTTTCTCTCTATCTCGATGTGAATCTCACAAAACATGCTCATGTCAAATAAATGTCCCAAATGATCCAATGGAATAAAAAACGAATTAAATAAATGAATTATATTTTGTATAAATTGGGCTTTGGTAAGGTTGGTCGATTAGTCATCCAACAGCTGACCAGTCAATTAATGAGTTTATTACCTTTAAAAAAAATAGACTTTAATATTTTAGCTTTGGTGCTTTAAAAGGCATACATAGCTCTTTTCCACCAGAACAGTTCGGGTTCTCTGAGCCAGAGCCTGTTCTCGGCCACGCGAACTGCAGCCGGTGAAGTAACGCTGCTACGTGTTGTTTACCTGATTATAAACAGTCTAAAATAAAACCGTGCGCATCCCGGTGTTTGTGCAGGTGGTCCGGCTCTTCTGTTTTGCTGTTCACAGTACCGGGAGTGATTGTAACATAATGGCAGCTCGCATAAACTACCGGTACAATCATCTGTTCTTTTTGGAGATATGTTGAATCTATAACCGTTGAATCACTCGCTCTCGCACGCACAGTTTTACATATTTAGATATAAAGAGCAATGTAGTGCGACGTTATTACGTTACTCAACGAGACTGCCAAAGACAGCAACAGCATTTCTCCAGCTCCTTTCGAGACCGGCAAGTTTTTTTCAGGGCTGGAGTTGAACCAATCTTTCTGGCCCCGAACACCCTTTTCTGCAGTGGAAATGCGTGTAACGGTTCGAGAATGGACAAAGGCAGAGAACCTACACCGGAGCCATGTTGGTGGAAAAGTGGTATCAGAGATGTAGCGTGCTAAAAGTAACTGTTGGTCTGTAAGCATAGAGTGGTGCAGTGAGGACGCATTTTTGTAGGCCAACCCGGAAGTTTGCGTCACGCTGGTTCCCTCGACAAAAACCTAAATGGATTTTCCATAGGCTTTTGAATTATCACAAGCTCTGTGGTCAACAAAAGTTTATGATACACTAAGCGCACTAGTGCGTAGATGAGTTTATCTGTTCAGCGTGATGAAGTTTAATGTCCCTGGCACCGCCTTTTTAGTCCCATTTAGCAACGCGTAACCGCTTTAAAAAAAATCATTAGTGGGGTATTACTGGTGTGTTTAATGTCGTATAACAAAACATGAAAATTGGATTGACTTCGGGGCGATGGAACCGGAAGTGCTAAAATGCTAACTCATGGGGTTTTATAGGTTTTGGCCTATAGAAATATGTCATCCCTGCTGCATGCTGGAGTCAGGTTAACAGCTCAAAGCATGTGAAATTGGCCTTACATGTCATGCACTGTATGAATGGACATTCACTCACATGATTTCATTGATCAGCTTTGGTGCAACGGTAACCTGCCAACACACAGACATATTGATGAGCACTCCTGTGCTGTTCCTGCGAAGGCCCAGGGGAACTGAAAAACAAGTGACTCATGCCATTTGTAGTCAATGTTTATGGACAAGACAGCTTACCATGGGCTATTTATAGTGGCTTCTGTTTGGAATGACTAAATTCTTCATTATAATTCTCTGTCTTTTTCTCTTTTCTCTCAATGACTGTGTTTAGATGCACATGGGAAATTCTGATGTAATCTTCCAATTATGTATGTCATATAAACCAGGTTGCCATAATTCAATTAAGATATTTCACTTTCTAAAATTCAATTGGAATTCTGTCACGTCAGCAACTTATTTAGCCTATTTCTGTTCATTTATAGGCTATATATGTGCATTTTCAAAATATATAAATAAATAGTGCACTGTATTAGCCACCTCTTTTTCTGTCCTCATTCTGAATTTAGTCACTCCAGATTTTACAGCGTGCTCTGGACACTGGTCTGTGATCATCAGTGTGGCCTGTCTCTCCATGGTACAGAACAAACGCCCCTCTATTCGCCCGAGCGTGGCCTGCGGTAACTGGGGCTCCTCTGACGTAATCAGCACGCAGTTCTGATGTTTCCCTAACACCTCATTATCCTCGGCATCCCAGTAGAGGGTCAGGGGTTCAGACAGGGACACTGTTCTGGAGGAGGCGGCATTGGGCCAGGGGCCGGAGCCGTACTGGGCTTCTCAGGAAAGGCCTGTGTGTGCTGTTTGGGGGAAAAGAATGGAAAATTATGAGATTTGAGTTACTCAAACGCTGTTGGTATCAAAGGGTTTTGGTTTAGTGTTGGATGTAGTTCTCGCAAGATGTGTTATTTTGTCCCAAATCAAACTGAATTGAATATAATGTAGGTGTCTTTAATGCGAAGTACTTCTATACTTGTAAGTATAAGTAAATGCATATGTACACAATCAGTATATTAGATCTGTGCATTTGCTCTTAAAGTGACAGCAGCCTAATATTCCCACTGCTGTCTGTGTTTTTAATGTTAATCAAACAAAGGACAAAAAAAAATCACACTGCTCTTGACTAAATAACTATTTATTTATTTATTTATGCTGAAATTTTAGATTCCAGGTATTCCAGATATATATATAAAAACATTTGTATAACTTTAATTTTTAACTTTAAAGTATGGCTGTTTTTGGACCTTTTTTAATTTCTGCTTGTGTGTGTGTGTGCCTGTCCATAAGTTCTGTCTTGTTTTAGTGAGCATTGTAGATGCGGATGCTAGTGTTTTAGGCAGGACCGTTGGTGTAGTAGAGATGCCTGAACTTACTCTCAGTAGAGTTGCACCTGTACCCATTTCCGGACTTAAATGTGATGGATAGCAGTGCAGAGTGCTCCCTGTCCCAGGATGCATCACTCCTCACAAGGTACATGGTGTAATGGTTGACCGCCGCATTCATGGCCTTGGTGAATCAATCTCCATCAGTTAATGCTGTAGAACGGCGAGAGAGCGTGTGGGTGTGTATCCGCGTGTATGTTCAGCCAGTGCTGTGCGTGTCAGCAAATCCCCTTTTTCAGAACTAGTGCTGCAGGGGTGATTATTTCTCTTTACACTTATATTGCATCATTCTAATTGGGTAGAAATGCATATCCCCTCTGTTCCCAGCGTGCCTCCTAACTGTAACATGCAGTGCCCTGGTTGTTATTAATGTCCGTACAGTCTCCCTAAGCGCGTGCCAAGCGTCAATCCTCAGAGAGCGCCGCAAAGACTGGGATTACCCAGGCCTGTCAGCAAACTCCTAATGCAAATGTTACCTAATCCTCCCTGTACGAAATAATTACACTAGTAAACAAACTGTAGCGCTGCATCTGGGGTTTACTCACAGGGAAGGCTCATCACGCTCTCTGGTGAGATTCAGGTGCCATGGAGTGTTTTTTTTACAGTTCTCAGTTTGGTTGTGTGCCATTCAGATTTTTCAAATCCCTGGATTGGACTGAATTTGAATGCAAAGAAGAAAAATAAAAATGAACTCAAATTCAAAGACATTCAAATAACTTTTTATAGCTAGAAAAGACAACTTAAATGTTCAATGTTGGCTTGAAAAGTTTTAAAGTTTAAAAAGACTTGAAGTTTCAAGGTATGGATGGATGGATGGATGAACCAACAGATAGATAGACCAATGGATGGATGGATGGATGGATAGAAACTGTAGATAGATTCATTATATTCCTCTTTCTTGACATTCCAGTTCAACTTCCTGTGAGTTTTGGCCATTGCAATTCAAATTCATTCTCATAAATTGAAAGGGAGCCGCATAATGTCGGTTTTAGCCAATGGTTTTTCCCATCGGAGCTCTCTTCTAAACTCTTCTATTTTTAGCAGACCAAAATTAGTCTGTTTTGAATAAAAGACAATAAAACAGTGTTTATTAATTCAATTAGAGTTTCTGTTTGCTAGTGCACTTTTGTTTTCTTTGGCATTTTAATTACTGCTAATAGTTGTTTGTGTTTGTTTGGCCACTGGGCTTTGTTTGGACTGGGCGGCGAATGCAAATATGTCTCCTGACGGCATAGGCACGGATAAACAACGCTCTTATCGCCATTTATTTATGCAAAGTAAACGTGGAGGAAGTAGTTCACTAGTTGACGGCTTCCTGTCCAGCTGAGCGTGGGCTGCCAAAGAGCGTAGTGTCAATTCCAGGGGGTAGGGCATCAACGGCCCCTTTGTGACCAAGGATTTGCGTCATAAATATGATTTTATTAAATGATTTAGTCAGGGCAGTTTTAATTCCATGACATCAAATAGCCTTTGACGCTGGCCTTTGTGTGGCCTCAGGGCTTCCGCTGAGGGCTTTTGTTTCGCCTGCTAAGGGGTCAGAGGAGCATCCTTGAACTTGTGGCATTAGGGGCATCGTGACGTCACATGAGTGGAGCTGACACCTAAAGCATGAATGTGGTCAGTGTTCCCCCTAAAACCTCTCCTATTCAGTAATGCACAAATGAAGAGGTCCCATGCCAGCAGTATGGACGTAATATGCAGTGAGAGGCTATTTCTTGCAGACCACTTGTCTGCTTTGTTCACCTTGGCCTAGTTTTAGCCTGGCAAAAGAGACAGTATTATATAAGATAAATGTAAAGCAGTCCTAATAATGGTAAAAGTTCTAGTTTATGGTGATGTGATGATGATATTCAGGGGACTTGCAGTAATGCTTGAATAAGCTTAATTTGCCTCCATTCTCTGTTTATTCTAATTACACGGTTAAAAAGGAACGAACATAAAATGTCTTTTAATGATGTCCTACTTATTCTTGTGTTGAAATTCATTGCTCATTTAACCCACAAACCTTTTGGTACACTCACGGTCGTAAAGCCACTTAACTTATCAACGCAAGCATCCTCACTGCGGAATGTAATTGCTCAGTTCCTCAGTTTTCTTCAGATTTATCTGTTATGAGAGAGGGATGATTGAAGAAGATGCCGCTTCCTGATTCCAGTGACGCGATTCATGTTCGTCAGTAGTGAATCCAACCAAGATCTGTCTCAGGAACATAATGTTTCTTTGCTCTGTTTATTCTGATGTCTGGTGCGATGCTGCTGCAGTCCTGTACTCTGTGCGCACATTTTTAGGGATATTTAAGATGCTTTTTGATTGGACAATTGCTTCTTACTATCATTGTTTTCTGGTACTGGCAGGATTTGAGATGGCTCAGTGATCACCTGATCTCACACTTGCACGTGCAACACAGTATTGTGATATCTTTGATTCTTGTCATCAAAACAAATATTTGTATTACTTTTTGATTAATAATTTTCAATTTTCATAAAATTCATTATTTGGTTTCACTTTATTTTGATGGTCCCTTTAACTCATTCTGTTGACTAAGTAACGTTGCACCTACAGTACATCACTACTACCTCTCATTAGAGTATTAGTAGACTGGTAGGGTTAGAATAAGTTGACATGTAGTTGCAAAGTTACTTACAGTCAACAGAATGTTCAAAAGGAACCATCAAAATAAAGTGTTACCCATTATTTTAATTGTATATTTATGAAGAAATTAAATTAAAATGAATTATGAATTATGGCACTTTTATTCATAACGACAAAGAAAAGGAACATTACAATTTGAGCCAATAATATTCATATATATGTGTGTGTATTGGATTAATTCGAAAATGTACAAAAAAAATTTAATCATTAATCATTTTATTTGTACATTTATAATTAATGTTTATATTTTAGTTTTGTTTATCTTTATTAAAAACAAATTTATTTAAATTATTATAATTCATTTTTATTTAGTTTTTACTTTGTTTATTAATGACAAATTTAGTTATATAATTATAATGAGTTGTGTTTTACTTCATTATTTGAATTGTTGAATTTTTTGTTGGGAATTTCTGGAATGTTGGGAATGCGTATGGTGGCAAAATGTATAATCTTTTTACACATCAGTGTTTCCTGCAGGACAATATGTAAATGGCCTCTGTTGTGATTGGCTAACCTCTGAGCACTCGCATAATTCAAACTGTTTTCGTGTCATTCTGGTGAACACTAAATGGACAATATGTAAAAAATTGTATGTTAATGTGTACGCTGTTGCGACATCAATAGGATGATGATTTCTGAAGACTCATTTTTGCAGCACCAATGAAAGTTTAAAACAGTTTTAAAAGCTTCATGTTCTCCAAGTCCTGTTGAGTTTGTTGTTTTTCTCATTATTGTCTGTTTTCTCACTTTCCGCAGTTGATGTGAGTGTGGCGCTGCCACTTCAAGTGCCGCCTTCTGCCATCCCCATGGACCTGCGTGTAGATCACCAGTTCGCCCTGGCGCCGACGGACCCGGCCCAGCGTGAGCATCAGCTTCAGCAGGAGCTTCTGGCCCTCAAGCAGAAACAGCAGATCCAGAGGCAGCTCCTGATCGCAGAGTTTCAGCGGCAGCACGAGCAGCTCTCGCGCCAGCATGAAGCTCAACTGCAGGAGCATGTGAAGGTGAGGCGAGCGCTCCTGACCCGGGGTGGGCGGTAAACAGTGCTGCGGGGCTGAGGTATTTTTGTAGGCCACCCTGGAAGTTAGCGTCACCCTGGATCTCTCCACAAATGCCAATAGAATTTTTCCATTGGCTTTTGGAAGGGTGCGGAAAATAAGCTCTGCAACCAACAAAAGTTTATGAGTCTTGCGCATTTTATTCAAGATAATCTTCACACATGATTTTCAATTTTCAAGCATAAATACAATAGCCTGAAGTAAAAAGCTAAGCGTAGGCTATAAATGAAATACACCACGGTCGCATGACTTTAATCTCAGCCTCAAGACTTCACGCCGACGGACCGTTGGCTGAACATCTGTTACATAAGGCACACACAATGGGAAACAAGTCGTCGTCTGATTGGTTGAATTTATCAGGATTTCCAGGAGACATTGTTGCAGTAAACTTGCACAACGTTCTTGAATTAATCATTTATTTGATGCACGGCGGTCTGTTATTGTGGGGACGTCGACTTTACATTTTCACGCCCTTAAACATGATGCTAAATAAAGTGGACTGTGATTGGTTACTTTACATGTCGGTCAGATGTCCTGTTGGACGGCCCTCCTCGGCCAATGAAAGCTGAGATTCTGCCATCGGTCTGAAGGTCTGGCTACGCAAGACTAGCATGTCTTCAGTATCCACCACCATTAAGCTTCCGACAACTCTTTCTTTCTTTACATTTTTCCTGAACTTTTGAGTTAAAATAACTTGCAGTTCAAGTTTTATTAATTTAATTGATTAGACATGCTTTTCGATTATTAAAATGAAAATGGAATCCGGAAAAATTTAAATAGAATAAAAATGGAATTTGGGTAAAAAAAAGATTTATTTAAACTGAATACGTTTTTTTTTTTTTTTAAGGTGCCAGCCACCTAGCCTGGTAATACCAAACTATGCTACTTCGCTTTGCTTCGTAGACAGAGTCTGGCATGGCATAATTGAAAAGCGTTTTCTTTCTCGCGGGGGGGGGGGGCGCTTGTCGGAGGTTTAAAATCATTGGTTACCCGTAAGCCAATCACATAACGTTTGGTTATGGCGTGTGTTATGCGCATGCTCAGCCGCATCTAACTTCCACTGTAAACACATGTGTGATGCGAAAACAAAACCATCGAGCGAAATACCGGAGTGAACATGGCTGTGAACGACTTTTGCAGATTATGTGAAGTAAATCTACGCATCCACGGTACAGTCAGCGTCTACGTCACGGCTCTCAGCCCGCCCTCTGTTCGTTGATTGGCCGGCTGTTTTCAGGCCGGGGGAAAACGGAAAGCTATTACGCTTTCTCAGACTGAGTACAGAAGCGAAATGAAATTGAGCGGAAGTAGGAAGTCTGACGTAGTCAGGCTACCAGCCACCGCCAACATTTTTGATAATTTGTTAACAAAAATGTCTTGGCCTCCAGAATATTTAGTTGTATGAATATTAGGGATGCACCGAATATTCGGCCACCGAAAATTTTCGGCCGAAAATGGCCCAAAAGTGCATTTTCGGTTTTCGGCCGAAAGACTTTTATCACCGAAACAATACGGCCGAAATGTTGTGATGACGCAAACAGCAGACACCGCGACCTGCACGTGCTTGTCTGAAGCAACATTACATATCTGCGGTGTGGACGTATTTAAATATATCTAAGAGTGACCCACGGACAGCGATTTTCAAAACACAGACATCCCAAGTCTTCCGGAAGTTCCGGGAGTCTCCCGCGTATTGATACCGGCTCCATAATGCCCGCAAATTAGTTTAAATCTCCCGGAATCGCGAGCGAGCATGAGCGCGAATACGTAGCGCGCGCGGCAGAGAGAGGGAGCGAGATACCTTTGCGTGTGTGTGCAGAGCACCCGTCATTTCTCAGAGGTTTACCTGAGCTGTTTATGGTTTTTGCAACTCACGTCCATGAGCATATAACTGCAGATATTATTTTGGGCTATGACAGTATTGACCTAAATGCACTTTGTTTTTTATGAGAGAACATTTCATTTTTAAACCTTTCTCCAGGCCAGTAGGCTTTTACATTAATGTACACATGAGTGGGGTCAAGTTAAACATTTAATTTTATACTTTGCAAATGCTAAATAAATATTTGCATAAAATTTTAATCTTTTTCGGTTTTCGGTTTCGGCCAAGAATTTTCATTTCGGTGCATCCCTAATGAATATCTAAATAAGCAATATATTTAAAGAAATAACAGAGCCTCTGCTTAAAATACAGAGCCACTGCTTCTTTTTTTTTTTTTTAAGGCTACGACGTGCAATGCTTTTATCACTTGTTTCTGCTCCTTATTTGCCTTTGTGAGATTCTCTACTCTTTCAAAAAATGCATAATAACGCCCCCTTATAACAGTGAAATCACAGAAAATTCCATCAATGGCAGGAAAAGAGTTAATTAGACATGCTTTTTGATGACTAAAATTTAATTATACCATTAAAATGGAATCCAGAAAAATGAAAACGTTAAACGCTCAATGTGGGAAGCCCCAAGGTATTTCTAATGTATTTTATGTCATAGAATAAAATGTGAAAATATCTTGAGCTTGTGTTAACCACAGACCTTATCCCAGGCACACACTTAACTGAAGAGCTGTGGCGTTGTTGGCTTTTGGGAGATTTTGATGTGTTACTCATGCAAAGCTATTATATAGATTGAGAAGAAGAAATAAAGCTCACAAGCCAGATAGACTGCTTTTTTTATGATACATTTATAGTGCTTTTTTGAGCTTGACAGTCACAGTGGTCACTGTGAATTGTATGAATGGACAAGTGGTGCTTGAACACTGCTTAAAATGTCCGATTTTCTGTACGATGGATAAAATAACAGCGCATGGGCTTGGAATGACATGAGGGGGAGTAAATAATGCGGTTCTCGTCTCCGTTCCTCCCTTCCTTTAGGGCTTCCCACTCTTCTGTGTTCGATTTTCCATTTCTTTCTGCGGAATGAAGTTTGTTTGGAAATTGAATATTATTGGAGAGTGAGATGCCGAGCATTTGGTAAATGTCTGCATCATACGGCTCTGTCATGTCTGTGGTTCTCTGGGGCAGCGCTGCTGTCATTGGCCTTCAGACTGAGCGTTCATTGTGAGTCCGGCGACTGCAGCGGGGAATGAGGACGGCCAATGGGTGACTGCAATCTCGGCATGGGAACTCTGTCCTTGGGAAACACCGGGAGCCTGTGAGCTCAGCAGACCTCCGGCTTTGCTGTGTTGCCACAGAGAGGTTTCTGGCCAATGGGAGCGAGGCAGCCCTGAGTGTGCTATAAATAGCCTCACAGGCTGCGGGCAGTGTCAGAGCTAATCTCACTGCTAAATGGACAAAATGTAACGTAGGGGTTTGATGGATGCCGTGCTTTTGTCGTGACACCTTGCTGATGAGAGGGAGAAGAGAACCGATTGGATTTTTCAGCAGTTTCTTACTTAGCTGCAAACTGCAGCAATGCTGAAAGAGATTTTTCAGTGTCCTGTGCAGTCAAAGATTTAATTATGAAACACATTCTCATTATTTAGTAATTATTGTTGGATGGTCTAGTCCTGCTTGAGGCTGTTAGCTGATTGTCTTTTAGAAAAGCATTAAGACGCTTAAACATTCTTGTTTCATATGTAAAATCAATGGCTTCTATCTAGGGCTGCAACTACCAACAGTTCTGATAAGATGCTAAATATATATATATATATATATATATATTTTTTTTTTTTATGTTTATACATATATGTATAAAACTATTACACTATATGTAATGTTTTCATACATCATATGAAAACATTATTTCTTTATATCTTTTCTTTATATATATATATATATATATATATATATATATATTTATATAATATTTATCCATTCAATACTTTTAAATGAATTAAATCAATTTATATACTTATTATTTATTGTTACATAATGTAACAGTAAAATTTAGGATAATCATATAAATGGGTGCGTTAAATTATTTTAACGTGTTATTTTTCCATAACTAGTTAAGTGTGTGTGTGTGTGTGTGTGTGTATATATATATATATATATATATATATATATATATATATATATATATAATATTTATTTATTTATATTTTTACACACATATTTTATAAACACAAACTTTTATGTTATGCGATTTGACAGCAGTAATATATACACATTAGGAATGCTAACGATTAATCAACGCTAATAATTTTATCGATAAAACTATCGATCGCCGATTAAGCAAGGTCATGCGCATACATGTGGGTGGTGGTGGCGCAATGGATAAGACACATGCCTTTGGTGTGAGAGACCCGGGTTCGAATCCACTGTGAGACACCAATGTGTCCCTGAGCAAGACACTTAACCCCTAGTTGCTCCAGAGGCGTGCGACCTCTGACATATATAGCAATTGTAAGTCGCTTTGGATAAAAGCGTCAGCTAAATGAATAAATGTAAATGGAAATGCATACGTGACGCTCAACCGCGAAACACGTAAAGCAGACCCGAGGAGAAATGAAGCGAGCGCGCTGAAGTTATGTTTGGGATCATTTTACGTTAAAAGGCTAGATTTACACCTTCCTGACTATAAGTTTGCGTGTGCATTCGCAGCCTTTTGCTTTGTGCAAATGGAAGTCGTGAAATTGAGTAGATGTTTGAATATACATCACATGAAAAAAATACATTGCATTGACCAACCACTCAAAGTATATTTCTGGCCTTAAACAGCCCAGATGTGATGTGAAGTGATGGTTAGACCTGTGTCCCTGTTGATGGGGTGAGGTAGATGTCATGGATTGGAAAGCTGCAGTTAGAAATGTCAAAGCTTTGCCTGATGAGGAAGTCTTTGTGGTTCGGGCAACGTGCTCTCCGCTCTACATGTCATCATCATAGCCTCTATCCTCGTTCTGCCAAGCGACAGACGCCCATGACTCATCGCTGGTGATATCCAGGAACTGCAGAAAGAGATGTGGAAAGTGAGAGGAAGGAGTTATATAACCAAAAAGAGGACTTTAGTTTCTTTGGATAAAATCATCTACTTAGGTGACTGCTTACTTACAGGCTATCCATGTGCTTTATTACACCCTGTGCTTGTGTTAATGTGATTTAACTGACCAGAATCACCAGTATCCACTCAACATTCAAGCATCAGAGATAGCAGCCTTATACAGCTCTGATATTACCCATCATGAGCCAGTAATGGATGTGACTGCTGCTGAGCTGAATAACTGTCAAAGTGGAAATGCAGTTAAAGGGAAATGTTAGACGAAATTGCTGCATTTACAGTTCTCAGTGTGAGAGAGATTACCACCATCTTTAGACTGTCTTTTTAGGCGAGGACTTGTCGAGGTAATTGCATACGTTAGTTTCATCTGAAAAAAAAAAAAGTGGAATGATGCTTTTATGCTTCACAACAAGACATCGATAAACACATTCAGGAACTTTGTTCTTGTTTGATGTCATTTTCAGCAATTGCATCCCGTCATTAGTGGTACAGCTTTGGTACAGCTTGAGTCAGTGTGAAATGCTTTTTGCATCTTATTTTAATACTGTAATCTGATTTGTTTCCATGTGAAAACAAATTGTTAAGAAATTAAGAAATTTCTTAACAAATAGTAAAAAAAAAAAAAAAAAGTGTAAAGAAAAAAATTTGGGATCGGAAAGATTTTTAAAAATGTTTTTGGAAGAAATCTGATGCTCACCAAGTCTGCTTTTATTTGATCAAAAATACAGTAAAAACAGAAATATTTTTAAATAATACGATTTGAAGTAACTGCTTTGTATTTTAATCATGGCTGTCACAAATAACTTGTTAATTTCTGGGAAAATAAGTGTAAATACTTGCAATACTGACGTTGTATCCAGAGGATCATTCCTCACATAAGAATATTGATACCAACATTTTTAATTGGTAATATATATTTTTTTAACTTACTGTGAAAATGAATGTGCAAAATAAACTTGAAAAAAATTAACTGATAGCTCTCAGATACAGTATATCTCATTCAAATATTTAAAATATACCATCTTTATGTTGTTTCCAGATTAATTTGAAGACACAATGCAGAAAATATGTATTACAACATAAAAATATAATATAGTCAAACAAATTTTAATGGTAGGTTCGATTAATCATTCTTAACATCTTTACATTCACTTTTGATCATTTTAATGCATCCCTGCTGAATAAAAATTCTTAAAAAAAAAAATATATATATATATATAATAATACTGACCCTGAACTTTTGGATGGTAGGTTATTATTTGTTTCATTTATTTAAAAACAGTTATGAAGACAAAACACTTTTTATATATTTACATTTTATGTACATATTTTGGCACGTTATTTTAAATGAGAACAGGATCACGTTTTAGGAAACCAAACAGAGTCAGTTTTGAATTTTTGATGTTAACTTTGAGACAATTGAAATCAAGGTCCAGTAAATTTGCTTGAATAATGTATGCCCCCTTTTTTTTCCCTTCAGCATCAGCAGGACCTTCTGGCCCTGAAACATCAGCAGGAGCTCCTGGAACACCAGCGGAAGTTGGAGCGTCATCGTCAGGAACAGGAGATGGAGAAACAGCAGCGGGAACAGAAGCTCCAGTTACTCAAAAACAAAGAACGCGGCCAAGAGAGTGAGTGTCCTCACACTCACTCAACATCTCATTACCTGACTGAAACGCATAAAGATCTTCCATTTATTGGGCTAATTAGCACTGCGGCGTGGATGTTTGACTCAGCGTTATACTCGCTTTTCATAACCCAAATTGAAAAAGTTTCAGGCTGAAGTAGTCAGAAAGCCCATAATGTTGTCAAAGCCATGGACTAGCGGTTAGATCAGGTATCGCACCACTCATGCAGATGTTATGAGTTTGAGTCTAGCTCACATCCTTTCCTTCTGACCATAATTTCCTGTTTTCTTTCTAAAAATAAGTTATTTTCAATAAGTCACAAAAGAGCAGATATAAAATAAAATGTTTTGCTTTCTGTATATAATTTATTCCCAGTTTGAATAACGGTTTTGTTCTTCTGCAGAGCAAATATGGACTTGCTACTGCTAATAGATACATGTAAGATAGGCTGTTGCTGCATAAATAGATATAAAATAAATCCTGCAGCAGGTGGAGCTGGGGGAGGTGGAGGGTTTCAGCGAACAATGAACCAGACTATTAAAATGTTGAGCAAGCAATCTCATTGGCTACAAGATCAGCATAGGCCAATCAGCTTGTGCCATGCGGTAATTATGTGATAGGTTGTAGATTGCATGTGAAGGACTTATCGGTCTGCGCCCTCTAGAGTTGCATGACTGAACTAGATATTATAAAAAAAATCCAGTCCCACTTTATATTAAGTGGCTTTAAGTACTAAGTGCAATGTACTTATTGTGTTCATGTTGTATTGTAAAACACTTTTGCTGCTATTGAGGTGTGATACGGGTAAGGTTAGGGACAGGTGTGGTGGTATGGTTAAGCTTAAGGGTGGGTTAAGGTATAAGGGAAAGGTCAACAGTGTAATTCTAAATGTAAAAACATGTATGTACACAATAAGTCCATTGTATCAAATGATTCATTTCAATGTTAGTACATAGTAGTTAAAGCCACTTAATATAAAGTGGGACCAGCACACCTCTCATGCACATTAAGTTTAGTTACAGGTATAAGAAATAGTAACAGTGATTCTTTCACTAGCTCTGTTTATTTTCTAGAATGTTCTTGGCAGTACAGCCAGTCTATTTTTATCCATCGCTGTTGTTGTTGACACGGCGGTCACCTGTAGCCCGCGAGCAGCGCGTGTTGTCTGGCGACGCAGATGTGTACGTACACCAGCGACGGCCTCTGGGGACATGTTTACAGACAATGGGAAAGGTGGTAATTGAAGGAAAAGCTGTGAGAATGCATCCATCTGATGTGTTTCTTTCAGAGTGAGAACAATAGTGAGAAAAAAGACATCTTTGTTTAACCGTTGCGGTCTCTGTGGAATTGGAATAGAGAGTGTGCTCTCTATTTAAGACAGGATAAAGGGGCCGTTTCTCTCAGATGTAAAGAGATATCTGAATCGAGTCGGGCTGCAGTGGAATAGCTGTTTATCGACACCAGAAAACAAGTGTCAGCCTTTGTAGTCTTGATCAATTGGGCACTGTTCGATCTTCTCGGTCTCATGCCGAAGAGACTATTAAGAGTTTTTGTTAACACCATTTAGAAGACGAAATTACAGCACTGCAAATTACAGGGTGTAGAAATGGTGAAGGAATTGACTCACAAATGCATAAAACCCCTTCCCGAGGCTTTTAGAGAAATCTAGCTGGATAACACAGCTAGAGGCTTTGAGAATGCCATTGATGTCCCGCTGCTTGTGATCTTCCTGAACTGCGAGCTCTGATTGACAGGCGCTGTGGCGAGCACTGAGGTGAAGATGAGGTTGCAGGAGTTTGTCCTCAACAAGAAGAAAGCGCTGGCCCAGAGGAGCCTCAACCACTGCCTGTCCAGTGACCCGCGCTACTGGTACGGGTGAGTATCACAACCTGCTCGGGGCTGATATTTCCAACATTTTACAGGTCCCTTTTATATCTTACTTTAACAGAGTGGTCAGCTGAGGCAGATTTATATGCAGTTTACACTTAAGTGCTAACACGCAACTCAGATGTGTCAGGGAGAGCGTCTTTTCTGTTTTTGCTACTACATATATCACAAACTACATCAGTATGAGTGCATGTTTGCAAAGTGCAAGAAAGTAAAATGTTATTAATAAAAATAAAAATGAAACAAAATAATTACACAAGTGCTTCACCTATCAAAAATGTATTACAAATGTATAAAAAGTCAAGTGAAATAAGTAGCATACAATAAAAAGGCATATGCAGTAATGTAAAAAAAAAAAAAAAAAAAAATTAGTTTATATGAAGAGTTCAGTTGCAAAAGCCTCTAAGTGCCATCTGAAATGTTCTTCTAGAATGATAATGTTTATAAAGCTTGTATATTTAAGTTAAGTAATTTCACTTAAATGACAATTAATAGGTAATTTGCATTGCCATTTAAGTGAAATTATTGAACTTAAATATACAAGCTTAATAAAAATTTCAGATGGCACTTAGAGGCTTTTGCATCTGAACTATATGTATATGTATATGTATATATGTGTATGTATATGTATGTGTGTGTGTGTATATATATCTGAATTTTACAAACATTTCAGTTTGAGAATGATAGTTAATTGCTATTTGAGTCAAGCTCCAATATGTTTTTTGTTTCTCCAAATGATGAGCAGAGTGAGTGAGTAGGCAGTGTTTCACTGTTGTTTGAGATGCATCAGGAGAGATTGGGTTTACACTGTGAATACGATGTGGTCACACCACAAGTGTTTTTAACTAAAGATGCGCCGATTGCAATTTTCTTGGCCATTCAGATTTTTTTGTAAGTGTGAAGTTGTGAACTGCTGATACCGATTTTCTTTCAAAGAACTATAATTCATAACATCTTCAATGCTAAATTGTATTAAAACAAACAAGTAAAAAGAACAAATCAACATTTAAATTAATGACATTAAATAGAGATATGATATAAACATGGCTTTAAGTTTTTCAGGTGGGTATACAGAATTCAGGTTAGAAATACTACAGAAATTAAAGTAATCAAATGTAAAATAACACTGGATAGTCTTCATTGTAAAAATTAAATACAGATTAATGCTTACAATTAAGGTTACAAAGTTATTCATTCAAGAGCAGAGTGATTTTCTTAGTCTTTTGTTCTTTTATTAACATTACAGACTGCAGCAAGAATATTAGGCTGCTGTCTCTTTAATAGTTAATGCACGGATCCAATATACTGTTCCACAACATATTTATCTTTTTTAACCAATTAGGTTCCAAAACTGACTGTGTTTAGCTGAATGCTTGCCAAGACGGGCATTTTGACATTAATTTTGTGAGTACTTGACCGTTTAATCGCAGTAAGCCATTTATTTTGGTACTCACGACTCACAAGCTGTTTGATAGGCGGCTTGTGCGCTCCACTTCTATAGATTAGTGTTGCGCATGCTTTTGGTGTGAGCACGAAACCTGCGGGAATTAGTAAAATGATGCACAATGCAAGCACTATTTAACCGGAGCGAATGAGACGAGTGAGTGAGAGGAGGCGGGTGTGTGTTTCACTTCACCGTCGGAGAGAAGAGAGTGAGAACACGCAGCTGACGTTATTGCCTGTGCCGTTGGCAGCAAAACTGAATCGGAAAGACATGAGACCGATCGGCCGGTTCCCGGTCTGGGCCGATCATGCGGAAAATCGTCCGATTCCGGTTCCTGGTCGATCGATCGGTGCATCTCTACTTTTAACTACCTCTGAATATGGTAGTACTCTGAATACTGAGTACAGAAGTCTGAATATGAGTACCTCTGAGCGATTGAATACTGAAGTGGTTTGGGCGTATTTTACGTTGACCACTTGTGATCAGATCATCTGCAACGGATGTTAAAGGGATACTCCACTTTAAAATGAAAATTCTGTCATCATATACTCACCCTCATGTTGTTTCAATCCTTTATGAATTTCTTTCTTCTGCTGAACAGAAAGGAAGATATTTAGAAGAATATCAGTAACCAGACAGTTTCTGGTCTCATTGACTTCCATAGTATATTTTTTTCCTACTATGGAAGTCAATGAGACCAGAAACTGTCTGGTTACTGATATTCTTCTAAATATCTTCCTTTCTGTTCAGCAGAAGAAAGAAATGCATACAGGTTTGAAACAACATGAGGGTGAGTATATGATGACAGAATTTTCATTTTAAAGTGGAGTATCCCTTTAATGGCAGATCAAAACAGCTAAATATCCACATTCTACATGAAGTTGATGCCAAACTTCAGACTGAATATCCCTGTAGTTTTTGCTTGCAGCAGTATTCCAAAATAAAAGCATGTTATATAAGTTTCTGTTTTGATTGATTGACAGTTTTGTTTTCCCTCTTCAACACACAAAAGATGTAGATCTGGCTGTCATCTATGCATTCGTGAAAAATTTTAACAAGTTTTGATTGGGCACTTCTCATGTGTGGAAGATAACGGGGAAGAGGAGGCAGTGTATCAGTGTGTGTGTGTGTGTGTGAATATGGGAGTGAAAAACTCACTCCATCAAGCCCACCTTTCACGCTCCTCATCTGTGAGGCTAGGAAAATGGGAAGAGAATGTTCCTTTTGAAAGAAATGTTCCAGGCTTTTGCATTCACATACTTCTGTACTTCTGATACTTCTGTATCTAAAAAGATCATACCGAGGCGGTTTATTTGTAACTGTAAAAATGTGAAATATTACTACGATTTAAAATAACTGTTTTCTATTTTAATATATTTTAATATGTAATTTATTCCTGTGATGCAAAGCTGATTCGTCAGCTTCATTACTTCAGTCTTCAGAGTCACATGATCATTCAGAAATCCATTTAATATGCTGATTTGCTGCTCAAGAAACATTTCTTATTATTATCAATGTTGAAAACAGTTTTTGCTGTTTTATATTTTTGTCGAAACCGTGATGCATTTTTTCAGGATTCTTTGATGAATAGAAAGTTTAAAAGAACATATTTTGTAACATTACAAATGTCTTATCAATTTAATGCATCCTTGCTGAATAAACGTATTGATTTCTTTCTTTCATAATTAAGTAAATACAAATCAATAATCCTACTGACCCCCAAAGTTTATAATGTCGCTGTATGTTTAAGCCAATAGCTTCTTCATTTCAGACATCCACAATACTGATTACAACATTTGCACTAGGATTGATCAGAAGTGAGGTATTTCTGTAGCCTCTGTGGACTATTAAACCAGATCATTGGCGCTCCTGGTCTGTTTGAGATGAGCTGACGATTGACAGATTCAGTTCTTGGGTCTGTGGTGATGCCAGCTGACCTTAGACGCCCCAGTGCAGTTGTTTTTCCTGTTAAGGAGGAGCTGATCTCTTTCATTTTTGCAGAGCTTTTGATAGTCTGCCACTGATGTTTTGAAGTGTGAATGTGTGAGCATGTTAATTTGTGAACAGAATAATGTCCCGCCCCCCTCTCTTAGGCTGCGCTGAGGCATTATGGGTGATCTGAGTTTGCATTCCCGTTACTTGGCAGAAACCGTCCTAGTGCTGGGAATGGAGAGCAGCTGTGTGTGGAAATGTCTTGAAATGCACATATTTGAGTACCTATGCTTGCTCTCATGAGTGTTTGTGATTTGTTCCACAGGAAAACCCAGCACAGCTCCCTGGACCAGAGCTCACCACCTCAGACAGGGATTTCCACTTACAACCACCAGTTGCTGGGAATGTACGACCCCAAAGATGACTTCCCGCTCCGCAAGACAGGTACTGTAAAACTAACCCCCTTCTTCCTAATGTGCCCTGGCCCGTCAGACTTTCACTAGGGTTGCTTAGGCCAGTTCAGGTTTACTTGTTTAGAACTGGTTCCAAAACACGTGGAACAACCTCTGTGACCTTTGCTTCCATTGACGCTTGTGGAAACCCTTTTTTTTTCTCCTGAAGATGCAGAAGCCTTTTTCTCACACCCACACACAACTGTACAAGATTGTAAAGTTCAACTTCAATGGCTGCAAAACTTGAATTTAATTTGCAAACAATTAATATAGTCAAACCTTTCTGAACAGTGTTATTTTCGAATTATTTTTATACTATTATAGTTTTATTCATATTTTGAATTAGCTTTAATTTAGTTTTAAAATTAGTCAAATTAGTTTTAATTTGCCTTTTTTTAATGTGTTTTTTAAAAATGTTATTAGTTTTTGTTCTTTTTAAATATTACTATCACTATAGGTTTAATTTTTTAGATTTTTAATTTTATTATTTTTATTATTATTATTATTTCCAGTTTATAATTATAGTACTTCAACTTAAAATTAGAAATGTTGCTTGGCAACCAACTGAAATAAGTTAAGGTTTTTCATCTAATATTTATTTTATTTTATTTCAGCTTTATTTAAATTAACAAAAATGTTAACAGTTGTAGTTAAAAACTTAAAAAGGGTGAAAAATCTGTGTTTCGATCTCAAATTCAAAGCAATAAAGTAAAAATAAATAAGTTAAAAATGTGTTTTGCATAAATGATACCTATTTTAAGACCATTAAGATATTTTGCATGTAACCGTATTCCCAATTTATTGACGCATTTTATTTCTATGACAATTGAATCAGAATAGAATTAGCAAATTTAGTACAACAAATACTGCAGTAATGTATACCTTTTAATTGTACTGTAATGAACTTCAACATTTACCAAATTAAGTATTTAATTACAATTTAAAAAGTCACATTAATGAGAATTCAGAAGAGAAATGTGCTGAATTGTCTTGAAAAAATACGATTAAATACATAAATAAAAAATAATTATAAATAAATGGTACTATTTTATTTTATTTTACTTGTGAAACATGACCAGGTCGTGTTTTTTACAATTTTTGTGAGATCCACCTTCACAAACAGCTCTGTCCAGGTAACATTGTCCAGATTTCCTGGATAACACTGAAGACTCTTGTCCTTCACACCTTGCAGAACATTCTGGAAAGTTTTCTGCTTCTGAGAAAAGGCGGAGGGTTAGGTATAGACATTCTCTGTGGCATCTGCTGTGTATTAAGAAGGGCTCCAGTGTCTGTGGGCTGGCATTGGTCCTGTGCCCCCCTGCTTCAGCATCGCTGTCTTCACTATCAGGGCTCCAGACGGTGTGTGTTAAAGAACTTGTACCCCCTCCCTCTCTGCTGCAGGAGAGCACTCAAGGGCAATTCCTATGCAGACTCACTTTGGGCTGGTTTAGGTAGTGTAAGGCCTCTGTGCTCATTAATCACACTGGAAATGGGCCTGTCAGGGACCCGCAGTACAACCTGCCCTGGGCCTTTAGCACACACAGAGCCCCGGTGAGACCTGCGTAATTACAGTGCAGGCCTGGGGAGGGGGGGTGTTGCGGGTGCATTACAGTCGTAACTGCGGATGGGAGGTGAATGCATCTCCTGCTACTTAAAGCAAAGTGTCCAACTGTGCAGAAACCTTTATGACCTCTGGGTCGGCATTAAGATGACAATTGACGTTCGCTGCACTCAGAGTCCGAAATGAACTTTTTGCCCCACCTGCCAAATTGCAGGTGAACTGAGACAATGTGCAGGTTCCAAAAATTCCTTACAGCCATTTTTGTTTTATTTTATTTTATTAATATTAATTTAAGTTTAAAAAATGATAAATAACGCCTTAGCAATATATATAATTTCTTCTCTTTTGTTTTTGCCTTGGTGCCATGAAACTGCACCTTTCATAGACAGCTGATTATTTTATTTATTTTTTGGCTTGATGTGATGAATATTTCACCATATGTGTTGTCACATGGGGGTCAGGAGAAAGAAAAAAAAGCCGTCCTAGGCAAATAAACAACGCAAGGAATAGTTGTTAGAAGATGCATGTTTTCTTTAATAAATTATGTCAGTGTTTCATTTCAGTTTGCATTTACATTCATTCATTCAGCTGACTTTTTTTTCATGTCACTTAAGCAAATAATCTGAGCTTCTTATAATCATTCTCATAATTTAGATGTTGACAAGTTACCGGTCACATTTGGCTCTCGGCGAGTGTCAATATTGGCCCCTGATTTCACTGTTGCAACCCACTGTTTGGTTTGATATGATCCAGTGTTCCCACAGATCATTGTTTTCATTATCCGTGAGTGGCACAACCTCTTTGACGTTCTTTCACGGTTATATTTCCCATGCGAGCTGTTAACCTGGGAAAGCAGCAGGATGATACAGGCGGTGGAACTTCGGGAAAGAGGATCTGATGGTCTGAACGTCAAACTGTGAAATGTTCTTTGTTTAGTTCTGATGATTGAGTTTGCGGTAAGGCTCGTTTGCGAGTCGATTCCAGTCCTCCCGCTGTAGATAAACCTCAGTTTGCTCTGGCTGGCAGAGTGCATTCCTGCAGTGGGGATACGGAGAAGGAGGGTGGCCCAGGCCTTAACCAGAACTGTTTGACGCTCTCTTTCCCTCCATACCGCCCCTCTCAGGACAGGCCAGAGTCTGTTTTCTCACGTCTCACCTAACCGTCCGACATCTGGAACCTTGGCTGTTGGCAGCTGCAGGAAGTGTGATGTTGTTTTAGGACAGTGAGGTCTGCAAGATGTCCAGTGCCATGAATGGTGCAAAGACGGTTCCTCGTCTGTATGTATGTCATGATTTTCTAATAGTGGTGACCAGTGTTTTGGGGGGTAATACGTTAGAGGTTGTGTGATCAAAGAGCTTTTTTAACTAACGAGTGTTGCTTTTATAGTTATTTTGTTCGAACAAGAAATGCATGTTACATAATCAGATTTTTTTCCTAATCTAATGTCAGTTTTTTTTAAATACATATGTAATCAGATTTTTACCCCACAAGAAACACGTATGTAAAATTTTATGTAATATGATTTTTTGTTCACAATCAGATTTTTTTACGCCGAAAGTGATTCATTGCTCATTACATTTACACAATATCAGTTTATTTTCTTTAAAAGAAGTAACGTTATGTAATCAGATTTATCACATAATTTTCACAGTATCGGTTACTTTTTCAAACAAGTAATTATGTATTCAGATTTGTTCCACTAATTTATATAATCAGATTTTTCCACGAATTCACTTATTAAATGGACACAATATCAGGTACTTTTTCAAATAAGTAACATTACTTTTACATGTAATGCATAAAATAACATAATAGTTGTTAAGTACACAAATTTTACACTTTCAAATAAATAATGTTAATTTCCCATTTTTTTAGTATGAAGCAGCCAAAAATAACACTGTGTCTTTGTCATAAACTTGGTCATAAGCACTGGCTTTGTCTTGTTTCTGATGGTTATACCACAGAATAAAAATAAAATAAATTAAAAAAAAGCAACTTTTTGTCAGAAATGTAACATTTGGATTTGTGATGCTTTACGTTGTTTCTTGTGAATGTGAGATGGGGATTCAAAAAAGTAGAGGAAAAATAACCTGACTTTGCAATAAAAAGTAATGCAATATTGGAGCATGTTACTTTTTAAAGTAACATTCTTCAGCAGTGGTGTTGACACGTTCTTCCTTTCCTCGCTAGGTGTGAATGTATCCTGTAAGTATGTGACTCAGCGAGAGCTCTTTTGTTTCATTCATGCGTTCTCTCTTCTGAACGTGTTCGAGCAGGCAGGAAGGTCACAGAGCTGACTTTTTGCGCAGAGCAGGCTTGCAGCAACTGTGACTCTTTTGCTGCGTGACTCATTCTTTTACATGTCATGTACAAAGTGTTTATTCCCGGCTCAAAATATGATTTGCTCTTAACCGCCTTAGGGCAGTGTGTAGATGAGTAGAGTCTGTTATGCCTCACTTTGTGAAACGCAAGTTGTACTTGCTCTAATTTGATCAGAAATAGGACACTTTTACAGAAAATGAGTTTGAGACATTGCACAAAGCATTGCCGTTGCACTTCTCATTTGTACTCCGTATGAATCGCCTGCAGGTTACATTGAAGTGCTCTTCACATTTATGTTGACACGTCAATTTTCACTAGGGAATGTACAGAATTAGAAAGCCGAGGATGGAGAAATCTGGAAGGAATTGAGCTTGAGCTTTAAACACAATTACACTAATCAGCCTGGAGGTAGCAATTTGTGACCTAATACCTGCTAATAACAGCTGGGTTTCAGGCTGGTGAACAGCAGTAAAGGACAGAAGCAGATGTCGCGTCTACCAAATATTTTCCGTCATTGACTGTTTTTTTGTGTGTGTTTTTTTAGCAGTGATGGAAAAATCTGAAGGTCGTCCGTCATTTTGACAGATTACACTGAGGGTGATGTATTCTAACATGTAACTGTAATTCCCACCCCTGTCCAGTTGGTGGCGTGTGCGCTCCAGTATGGCAACAGAGTTCTGCCTCCAGAACAAAATTAAAACTGCCACGAGAAGTCATCAGTCAGAGGCAAAGATGCAAAATCTAATGAGTTGCCTCTGCATTAGTCTCCCTTGATGTGTTAGATTACACACAGGCGAGCATCCAGTTTAAGTCGATGTGGACCTGGAGGAAGATTTGAGTTCAGGAAGATACAGAGCTGCGATGAGCTTAGTTCAGTTCATTTTTTACGGTTTGTTCGTATTACAATCGGAATTTTATTTTTTAAATATATTGTATTGTTCATAGTTGTTTTAGATTAAGTTTACATGACAACGATGTACTAAAAACTGAAAAGTTATTACTTTCCGGTTTTCGTGTACAGACGATAATGTTGTCAAAACACGGATTTGCGAAAACAATTAAAAACATGGCAGGCCAGTAGTTGGCGATGTCACTTTGTAAAGAAAAACTATGCGCTTGTAGACTGGACACGTAATACGCATGTGCATGACATCACCGGTTTCACAAATTCGCTTTTTTGTAGTTTACAAAAGACAATAACAGTATTTAATTTTAAAAAACGTGCACTTTGAAACCCATTTGTAAATGTTAGTGTTTTCAGGCTCCCAAAACACTCTTGTTGTGTAAATGAACGGCCAAAACTTTCCAAGTTTTCCCTTTTTAGTTGAAAACGTTGTCGTTAAACGGCCCCTTAGTGGCCTCCGCTGTCACTGCGGAAAAACAAACCTTCATCTTCTTCGTGTGGTGTTGAACATGAAAAGTGACACAGTGACTGTTCATCTCTTCCTAAATAAATAAATAAAACAAAAAACAAACAAAAAGTTACTAAAAGTCTTGTCTTATTAAAATATGAAACTTAAAATGACGGGGTAATAAAAGATTATGACGGAATTTTTACGACCCCGTCCGTCAAAATGACGGAAAATGAGAAAGTCTAATGCGACCTCTGGATGGAAGAGTGCACAGGTCTGTGGTTTACTGTGTTTCTTGGATAATAGTTCATTATCAGGTCTACCAAAAGCGCTTGAGGAAGACGGCCAATTAGCGTTCGGTACCAAATTGATATTTATTCGATTTTAAAAGCGTAACAATACCAAGTTTTCTGTTGTATAGAGTACTGATGATATCCCGCTGATAAGCGGCCACTTTCAAACGCTCCCGTGTGTATTTGTGTGAGCGCTCTGTGTAGAGCATCAAAGGTTTCTATTTACAATGTGTTTTTGCAGCATTGAGCACTGTAGCCAATCACAGACATGTTTGTTGAGCGCGTGAACGCAATGGCCAATCGTAGGCGTTGAAGTTAGTCTGAATCCACTCTATACGGGGGTCTCCTGTTAGAAAATAATAATCTTGTTTAAGAGTTCTTAGACTGCTTAAAATGCTTAGACTTAAAACGGCCTTGTCTACCGCTAATGAGTATCCATGCCCTACCCTGAACATGATGTCCACTCCACACGACTGAGAGCTCATTCCCCTTATCTGGATCTAAGTGCTTTTTTAATAGCTGTAGGGTGATGACTTCTGCATGTCATTTCCTGTCGGCTCTGTTGACAACTTGTCCTAGCTAACACACTGCCTGCATGCTCTTATCAGACTGATAACTCCTCCAGATCTCTTCAGCAATCATCATCGTCATGAAAATGTACCTTCAAAATCGTTTCTTGTATTTCATGTTCTGAGATTTAATGCATCAGCTTGTGCTCTGAGGTCCTTCTCGGTGCTCTGCAGAAGCTGATATGCCAAGAAGAAGCAAAAAATAAGGGATAACAAAAAATATATATAATATATTTATTAATAGACTGATGTTCATTTTTTTAATGCATTGTTATCATTTGATATTGGCCAATATTGGATATTTATTTATGCACGGTCATTTTGCCGATTTTTGCATTTACTCTGTTACATTTGTTGCCATCTAACATAATTTATCGACACTGTTAAATGTAATCTTTAGCCAATTTCAAAGATTTATAATTGTTTGATGCTTAAATTAGCTTGTAACGTGTGAAACAATTGTTTTTTAGGTCTAAATTTTAAATGTACAAACAATGTATTTTTATTTTGGTCACTTGTTTTTTCGGCCATAAAATGAAAAGAAATATTGGCTTATCGATTTTAATATCTGCATCCCTAGTGCTTTTTCTGTATTTTAGTTAAAGTTGAAACGGAAGTTGCAATAGTTTTTTCTTCCCTATTGTGATGATATTATTCTCGAACAAGAAAAAACTGTCGGGCAGGGCTTGATTTTGTCCATTAGGAATTGATTGGAAGGTTGTGGTTTGCTATTGGTCGATCTCATGTGAGTGACAGGTTGTCCCGCCCTCGCGCCAGTGAACACGTCATCAGAGAAGAGATATCGCTGCAAAAGGAAGGGGAAGTTAATTTGATTAAAGATCATGAGGGTACATGATGGGTTCAAAAATTATGTTTATGGATAATTCATTTATTATAAATACTGTAATTTAAAACAAAAACAAAAAAACAAGACTTGTCAGTTTTGATTTCATGGTGACTTTACAACCTTGTTACAACCTTGATGTTGATCTTTGACTTTGTGAAAATAGTTTTCAATCTTAGCATTATCAAACTGCCCGGTAGGGTCACCGTCACCCTTCAAGAGTTGAGTCTGAAGCAGACGTGTGCGAGTGTGTAACATCAGCAAATATCACGGGCCACTGCAGCGGACGTGTCAGAGTTCTGGAACAGACACACTCGCATGCGGTTCTGCCATCTCAACAGTTTTTAGAAGAGGCAGGTGAGAGTCAAGGGCCTCGAGTCCTCTTTGCTGTCAGTGAGAGAGCTCATCCATTCCCTTTACGGCTGCCTACTATGGCCTATATTTCATGCTAAAACTATTACAGTTCATCAAGTGGTCAAACTGAAGCTGTACAGCTTGGGATGTAGTTGGGTGCAGTGTTTGTTTCATCATTTACTCAGTTCGTAGATCAATGGCTGTTGGGTTTTGAATCTCAATTTAAATGCGCGACGAAACAATATTGAATCTAGCTTTGCGGTGTTGCTCACTTGCGGTGAAAAGTTTTGTAATTGTAAAAGTTTTGTTTCTACTTTTTATTATAAGCCAGATGGCATAAGATTGACACATGGTAAGCCGAACAAGGCTTATGTTAAATTTACTCCTGTCTTTATTACAGCTCCTGTTTCTCCACCCTTGCTAATGCAGGGCATTAATGGCAGCATGCCTAGCTTTCTTTAACATAGATGTCTGGGAATGTTTCCTACCACTTACCAGAAGTGCCATCCTCATATCTACCTAGTTTGATAAGTATAACCACAAGATTGGCTTTTCAGAACAGAGTGCTCTTGAGAGAAGAAGTGATGGAACCTTTGTGAACACCTGCCTATTAGTGGCAGTGGCATAGGTTTTTACATTGAACATTCATTTGAACCCATCTTTAACAACGTGTTATGACTCATTATGACTCATATTTATAAGATGTGCATTCATTCTGATGTTTATTTCTGTTCTGTGAAGCAATGCAGAAACATTGCGCTGTTAACTTTTATAAGCATCATTAATAGTTCAACATCACTTGCATGAGTTTTCGAACCCAGTAGCGGTCAATGCAGCATTTCATATCCCAAAAAAAGAAGAAATAATCCGAATTTTTTGCCAAACCAAATACAATTTTATATTGTATTTTTACATTAACAATGCAATTCATGTTCTATTTATTGAAAAGTTTGTGTTTTTAAGCATTTTTAAATGAAGTAACAATTGAAACAATATATTTGATTTGTGAACTAATGTTCAGCTGTTCTTTTTATGGTTAACTTATTTTTCAGATCATCAGTCATCAAGCTTGATAAACACTGGTCACAAACACTAGGCCTAACTTTAATTTCAGCAAACTGATTGCTCACTTAAAAACCCCACAATCATCATGTTTTCAGGCCATTTCGAGTTTGGTTTTACGTGACAAAGCAGTGATATGTGGGTGAGTTGTTTACTTTTGAATAAGTCTTCCCATTAACACCGTAATGTTTTTCATTCAGACCTATTTGCAAACGCGCACCAAAACGAGGCAGGATTTATCGCACAAACCAATCATATCCAATCAAAACCAATCATATCCAGTCATAGCACGATGGAGGCATTGCCTCCTCTCACGTGACTTTCCCCCATTCATTCTCAATTACCCCCCTCCAAACCCAGCTCACACTTTAGGGGGTCTGTTAAAAGTCAATGGGCTCAGGGGAGGCAAGAGAGTCGCGGCGTCCCGCTGTAACTTTCCCTGTTGGTGTCGCTGTTGGACACTGTTACTTTAGAAAACGAGTGATTTATAAAAAAAATTATGTCAGATTTTGTAATATTTGTGTTGTTTTATTTTTGTAATATGGATTATTTTCTCATCCAATTTTTTTTTTAGTTACTGCCTCCCTCTATATATATATAACTTGTTGCTATTCATTAAATAATATGATCTTGTACAACATTTAATATAAGTTTTACCCAGATATAATATATATTAATTATATATAAGTTTTAGTTTCTTAGCCCATTTATATCTTACCCATTCCCGTTTTAAGCAGAAATGTTTAAATAAATTGTTAGGTTTATGCTTAAATACTTGGGGTATTAAATGGTGTGTGAAAAAAAATATATATATATCTTTTCAATGGCTGGAAAAGCGTGCCCCTTAACACTCAGGGCAGATCTGTGTGTATGATTTGAACACTTTGACAGGTTTATTCATGGCTTTTGTTAGTGTCTGCAGATGAGGTTATGTTCTAAATTACTATTGAGTGCATTGGTCCTTATGAACTTTGCGTGCTCTCATTTCTGGGCCATGCATATTTTGGCAATGGGTCACAAACAAAGCAAGGATCAAGCGCCAAAGCACAATTGGGGCAAGAGAGCGATCGAGAGGTCTTTGTTGGAGTATGTGAGCAGGTGAAAATGTCAGCCGTGGCTAATGGGAGAAACGTCAGTGCCTGGATGACAGCTTCAAATAGGCATGACCCTCTCGGTGAGCTTTCATTTTATTAATTGCTGGCCAGGCCTGTGCGTGGCCTCAGTGGCAGGCCTGTTCTGACACGCTATGTCGCACTCCCTAGAGCATGTGTTTGCAAACTGTTTGACTGAAAGCACTCGGAACCAAGGGTATTCATTTACAGTGTTTACACTTAGACAGACTTGATTAAACTTTTGGGCAAGTTGCTGTGCCAGGCTGGAAGTTGTTCAAATGCTGGATTGCACCATTGTTTTTCAACTGGAATCTGAATTCACAAACATAATGAGTGACCAGAGATGGCCTCTTTTATAAGGATTAATTAGTTGCTTGGTTCAGGTCAAGCTAGTTTCAAACTACTTGCTTTTTTAACAGTTGTATTTCGCAGAATCATCTTTTCACTGCTTATGAGCAGAAATCTTTCTCAGTGGAGAATCAGGATTTTTAAGTTTTCCATCCATAAATGCATACATGCCTGTACATACATACATACATACATACCAATGACTGATTTAAAAAACTTTGTGTCATACAGTAAATTGTATATACAAATAGTGAGCTTAAGCATAAAGCATCAAATACTATGTAAAATAATCAATGTTTTATCTATTTTTCAATTATAATGAATTAGAAAAAAACATATATAATTAAATAATTACAAATTTAAATACATACATTCATTCATACATAAAATGAATGAATAAAAATCCATCTACAACCAAAACATCCCAATTCTCCACTGAGAAACATTTCTAGTTGTAATAGGTGATAAGATGGCTTTAGGGCTCATTCTAAGGAAAGGTATGCGGTTGACAAAAAGGCAGTTTTGGAACAAAGCCTAAGTGTGTGTTCTCCATTTAGTTGTAATGTCACACATCCTGCTATTTGAAAGCACTGTTGCAGGATTAAATATCTATCCTGTTCTTGCTTTATTTTAATGACTGTCCTCTTTCCGTTTCCCATTAGCATCTGAGCCTAACCTGAAGTTACGATCCAGGCTGAAGCAGAAAGTTACGGAGCGCAGGAGTAGCCCGTTGCTTCGGCGGAAGGATGGGCAGGTCACCACTGCAAAGAAACGCTCTCTGGACATGGCAGGTGAGAGCATACATCTTGAACATAGTTCATGTTTTATTCATAGTGAAAGTAGAGACATGTCAAAAAATGATTGGCAGAAGAGTGGGGAAGTTGTGTCTCCTGCAATGCTCACCACAGATCAATGACCTGACTGCTAGGCCATGATTCCAACATCCGTGCAGA
Source organism: Rutilus rutilus (assembly GCF_951802725.1). NCBI lineage: Eukaryota > Metazoa > Chordata > Actinopteri > Cypriniformes > Leuciscidae > Rutilus > Rutilus rutilus. The sequence goes on from NC_140215.1 coordinate 6,261,566, forward strand.
TTTGACTGACACCAAATTAAGCGCGTTTTTCCACACCCATTTTCCCTCAGAATCGGCATGTAGCAGTGCTCCTGGTTCCGGTCCAAGTTCACCCAACAACAGTTCAAACAACATTACCAATGAGAATGGCATCGCTGGATCCATCTCCAACAGTCCAATGGAGGTACAGAGCACGGTATACATCACCAGCTGTAGTGTGACTCTGACTTTTTGGGTGATGAAGCTATGACCACAACTGGTTAAGATCACGATAGCATGTAGACGTTTGCAGTGAGTAAAGTTATTATCATGGTAAACTTTCCCAAACTGGGGTTTGCCAGGGTGTTCGTAAGTTGATAAAAAGCTAATCAATAATTTTAAAATAAATACAGTCATAAACTATTATTATTCATATGATATAGATTTATATATATCTATATAAATATCTATATATAAATTATTGATATAATAATTGAAATATATATATATATATAATCACATTCATTCATATTTATATATACTTTATAAATAGATTGATGATTAAAAAAATAACTAGAAATTACATTAGCATTATTATACAGATGAATGTGCTATGGTATCTTTGCCACCGTTTTATAAAAGCCCTTTTTAAATGATTTGTTTTTAATTATTTTTCACACTTTCCTTCATTGTGCCTTAAGCCTCTTAATTAGCATTACATATCTGCAACACATGGCATCTTTCTTTTGGCTTATTGGAGTATTCTTAAATGGACCTGTAAATCTCTTTACTTTTTAGTTTTAGCTCCGTTTTATTGGTGGTCACACTTGTCATGTTGCTTTGGGAAGTGTCCTGCAATTTTCCTGGCTGTTTCCATGCATGTTTTTCAGACGTCGACAGTCTCCTTCTGTAGACGCGTCCCGCAGGGGTCCGGAGAGCGACCAGACAGAGCTGTTTGTTTTTATCGGTGGGGTTTATTTATCTGTGCATATGTTTGTGTGTGTGTGTGTGTGTGTGTGTGTGTGTGTGTGTGTCGTTCCAGCCATCTTTGGCACACAGACTCGCCGGCAGAGAGGGTCCTGTTAGCCAGCTGTCTCTGTACACATCGCCCTCCCTTCCCAACATCACCCTTGGCCTGCCAGCCACCGGCCCTTCCAGCGTGAGTCCATCTTTCTTTTTCTCCATCGGGGGGCCGGCCCTCTTGCGTGCGCTCATAGAGACTCCATTGTCTGGACCGTCAGGTTGCCACATGTGGCTTTTCAGCACCAGTGGCATTTCAAAAAGAGCCTTTTGAGAGACAATGGCTGACCACAGCTTACTGACGCAAGCAATATCCTCACACAAGAATTATTTACGGGGGAATGTCCTCTCTTCTTTGCCCTGGATTCTTTTTGGCTTATGATCTCTCTCTCTCTCTATTCACATAGATGGCATCTGGCCAGCAGGATGGTGACAGAATGGCAGTGCCAGGAATACCCATAACCACTCCGTTCATGCCAGGAGCCCACCTGCCGTCTTACCTGACTGCCTCCTCCTTAGAGCGGGAGAGCGGCTCGGCACACAACACACTCCTCCAGCATATGGTGCTTCTGGAGCAGTCAGCCGCTCAGAACTCCATGGTCGCAGGTCAGTCTCAGTCATAATAACCAATATTGATGTTACCAGGACACCTTTTACCTGCAGAGATGGGGTGAGCGCTGACTGTTGTCTCTGGTAAAAGAAAGAAAAAATGTATGCATTATTTTTCAAAACATCAGCTGACAACTGAAATGAGAAGAGAATGTCTAGAACATATTACCATAGAATATATTGCCTTGTAAATTGAATCCTTGGTACTTTAATATTATATTATATTATATTATATTATTACTCAAATACTATCTATCTATCTATCTTAGAAATACAATATATCCACTATTATGTTTCAATGTTTTATTTTACATTTAATTATTCACAGTTTCTTATATTATATTATATTAAAAATACAATATAAGAATGCACTATTATGTTTCAAAGTTTAATTTTAATTTAATTTAAATTTTTCATATTTTCTTAAAGGTATCTGTAAACGAAGCATGTAAAGTTTAATTATTTTTTTTACTTTCAATTTGTTTATATAAAAAATACAATATGACAATGTGCTATTATGTTTCAAAGTTTAATTTTTCTTGTCATTATTCACCTTTTCTTAAATATCTGTAAACTAGGCATGAGACGTGCAATATAAAAATGATAAAACATAAAAATGCATTTTTTTTTTTATTAGCTATTATTTACATTTTCTTAAATATATCCGTAAACCAGCCATATAAAGTTTAATATTCAAAATATGTTCATTTTGATTCATGTATTTGTTTGTTTGTAGTTATTATGTTTTAAACATTAACAAAAGAAGAGGGGGTGGGGAGTTATGCTTAAGTTATTATTTATTGAACAGATTATGGCATTATTTTAGATTTCAGTTGATGTTTTTGGTTGTAGGGAAATATGAAATGTTGCAGTTCTCCAGACTCTGTTTCTGATGTAGCTCCTCAGTAAAGGAAATGTCTTATTTTCTTTGAAAGGAAGGAAGTTTGGTCCCACTTAAAAATGTTCAGCAGGTTCACATTGGCACAGCTTACCCTAAAGCATCTGACACACTTTACACCACTGCTTCCATTTTGGGAAAAACGTTAGATTTAATCATTAATCTTTGCGAGTGTTGTATTACTCAAATGTATTATTCGCATGGTTCGTTGATTCTCGTAATACACAGACATTTCTCACATTTGTGACATAATTTCCCATTATTTGCACATTATATCTCAAAATTGCAGCAAAGGGGGGCCTCCAAACAGGCAGGTGCCCCGGGGCCTCGCGGGATCTTAATGCGTCGCGCTCCGTTCTCCCTGCGGTTGTCATGCATTTATTGGTTGTAATTAGTCCAGCATAGGTTATGCAGCGTCCTTTATAAATTGGATTCAATTTCCTCCGATACGCACTAAAGAAGGCTCATTTTAATCAAATTAATCATAGGCGGTGTTAATTAGCCTCCTGATGTGCCAGGAACGGCTTCACGAGAGACGGGAGAGGGAGGCTGGCAATAAGGAGAGGTCAATACTTATCCTGAGGATGAGAGAGAGGGACGCCTCACTGGCGCAGTCAATTCTGACTAATGATTTGTGCCATCATAGACCATCACGTTAAAGAGCTAACCTTTTCTCCAGCCACTGTTGTCAGGGAGATGAGCAAATGCAGTGCACAGGAAGTGTACAAACAGGAAGTGTCAAGCCCCTGGGAGGGACGGAGAGTGTGTCTGAAGCGGAGTGGCGCAATAATGGCAATTAAAAAAATGTATGAAAAAAAAATAAACGTTTTCTGACTGAATAGATTTTGTTCCGGTGATCCATCGTTCAGTGTGTATATATATATATTTATATTTACATTTACATTTACATTTAATCATTTAGCAGACACTTTTATCCCAAGCGACTTTCAAATGGTGAGAGCAACAGGAGCAATTAAACTAAAAATAGATAACAAAAAGTGTTGTGACCCTTCCCAGTTTAGTCTAACGGAGTGTATATATATATATAAATAAATATAAATATACATAAATACATACGCAGTTTTTATATTTTACTATATAAATATTCAATTTTATTTTATTATATACAATGTTTGTATTTTATCATGTGTATTATGTCATGTTATCTATATTCTTTTTGTTGCACATATTTAGGACGGTATGTTAAGTTTGAAATCGTTACACTTTAAAATCTCACCTCAAGGTCTGTGTTCTGTTCCATTCTGTAGCATTTTTGAATGACTTTTACGAAGGATCTTGCCAGTTTTGTGTGCACTAGATGTTTCACAAGCGACCCGTGGGCATGTCGCCTAAAACTGAGACGGAGATGCGCTTAAATCTTCAGTCGTGCGTGTATTCATGAAACTTCACCCCCCCCCCCCCCCCCCCCCCCACCTCCGAGAGCAAAAGCGGGCAAAGGTGTTAATTAGTTCTGGGCTAAGTGCTAACTAGAATCTGCTGTGTAACCTAAAGCCCATGTGTTGTGTCCCCAGGCCTGGGTGGCGTGCCCCTGCAGTCCCATCCCATCCATAAGCTCCGGCAGCATCGGCCCCTCGGACGCACACAGTCGGCCCCCCTGCCCCAGAACGCCCAGGCGCTGCAGCAGCTGGTGGTTCAACAGCAACACCAGCAGTTCCTGGAAAAACACAAGCAACAGTTCCAGCAGCAGCAGCTTCACATCAGCAAGGTACAGCATTCTGTCTGTCTTTAGCTCCCTTAATCACCATGGCAACCAGCAGGATGTGCAGTCCTTATATGGTCAGAACGGAAGCACTCTGCTAGTGTGTTTGTGTGTACGTGGGACTGCAGTCATTGCGGACCCAGACTGAATCCATGCTTGGAAGCGCAATTTCGGTGCTGAATTTTGGGCGAAATGCAGAGTTCTGTTAAATTAATTACGTTAAATTGGGTTTAAGTAACTATTTTGTCTGCTGGTCCCACCTTAAAAGATTTGTATTTTTGAAGTTTTAGAAAAATTACAATAAAAATTCCTTCGCATTTTATAAAAAGAAATGTAAAAAAAAATTAATACACAAAATATATGCACGACCACTACTTATTTTTGAAAGAAGTCTCTTATGCTCACCAAGGCTGCATTTATTTGATCCAAAATAAAGTAAAAACAGTCATATATTTTAAAATCATTTTCTATTTGAATATATTTTAAAATGTAATTTATTCCTGTGATCAAAGCTGAATTTTCAGCATCATTACTCCAGTCTTCAGTGTCACATGATCCTTCAGAAATCATTCTAATATGATTATTTGATACTCAAGAAACATTTCTTATTATTATCAATGTTGAAAACAGTTGTTTTGCTTAATATTTTTGTGGAAACCGTGATAGGATATTTTCAGGATTCTTTGTTAAATAGAAGATTTGAAAGAACAGCATTTATTATTTATATAACATTACAAAACTCACTTTTGATCAATTTAATGTGTCCTTGCTGAATAAAAGTATTAATTTATTTTTTTTAAACTGACCGCAGACTTTTGAACTGAAGTGTGTTTTGCACAAAAAAAAAATTCTTCCTAATGTTTTGCTGGAAAATTATGGATGCATATGGCTTGTCTACCTTTGTGCTTAAGCTTCTTATATAATTGTATATAACAAAGTATTGTGCAAATAAATGTAAAAAAAAAAAAAAAGCATTATTCAGTAACTATAAATCAGTATTTTTTGTATTGTACCATCTTTTTTTATTTTTTATTAAAATGCTTGATGGGATGAGCAGTTAATTCTTTCCTAAACTAAATGTCTGCATTTTTGATTCGGAACGAAGTTTGCAATGTTGTAATGAATGAAGTCTTGTTGATTTGCTTCGTGAACTTTTCATTGAAGGATTTTAAATCCCTATGGGACAAGAATGAATTTGGAAAACTACAACCTCCCCATTTTATTCCTCCTCATGTTTGCTCACGGAGTGTGTGGTGAAGTCCGTAGAGATTACTAGTGTTGGCTCATTATCCTACAGGGTTTTTGGTTTGTTTCTAATGCCTGTGCTCTTCCCCCCCACCCACCACTGCAAATGTGCATTATAGATTAGTTATGGTGGTAATCCATGCCTGCACACAAACATGTCGGAATGAGATCACTGGGTGTGGATCACCTCAGCGCTACACTCGGGGCTTCCGGGAATACGGCCTCTTTGCTCAGCAGATGTCAGAGGATTTAATGCTTCCCAAGCAATGCATACGCTTGTTTTAGATTTCAGTCCGTTCCTATATTTTAGAAGTTTGCTGTGGAGATGTGAGAAGGCATATGTTGTGAATCTGTGCATGTGGTTTTCTGCATATCAAAGTAGGTCCAGTGCATGACATCTGTGGCCTTGATTTGTGCATTTTATACAATGCATTTAGGAAAATATATGCGAAATAGATTTAAACATGGTAAAATGTTAAACTTAATAGAACGGAAAAGCGTAGCGCCAGACATTAGTCCAAAACAGGTGAATGAACAGCCCGTTCTCATCCCAAGGCGTCATATACTGACGCTTTTGACATTTCGTCTACATCGAACGCACATGGCACCCTTTAGCGTCAATATGAGACGCAGATGGATATGGGCCAGAAGGCGCCTCCTAGCGGTCTAACCCTAACCCTACCCCAGACCTAAACCTACCCATAACCGAACAAAGCTATCTGCGTCTCATATTGACGCTAAAGGGTGCCATGTGCGTTGGATGTAGACGAAATGTCAAAAGCGTCAGTATATGACGCCCTAGGATGAGAATGCATTGGAATGAATAGAATCAGATTAAAAAATTGCTAAAAAAAATGTTTTGAAACTACTAAAGAAGTTTCACACACGAGAAATAGGCCAAAAAACTCATATGAATGTATTGTTTAGAGGCCACAAATAAAGTGCAAGGTGCACGAAAACGTTTCGCGCTCCTTGCACTTTTGCACTTTATATGTGTGGCCTCTGGACAATAAATTCATGTGAGCTTTTTGGCCTATTTCTCATGTGTGAAACTTAATAGTCCATGAATGAGATTTAAGAGAATTAGAGCCGCACAATTCTGGATAAATTGAGAATCACCTTTTTTTTTGTTTCGTATGGAGATGGAATGATTCAATGACTCACTCAATTACTGGACGAATGAGCATTTTTGAACGAATCACTTGAATGAATGATTCAATGACTGGTTCATTTTTTTTAACGGTCACTTGTCGCCATCTAGAGGCGTAATGATATAATTGAAACAATATTTATCTTTGAAGGGTCAATTTATTTTCAAAAGGTGATTTGCTCTATTTTTGTTTGACAGCTATACAGTGAATAATGTCTTCATTTCTTTTCATTCAAGCTATCGTTTGGTTTCAGAAATATACTACTCAAGACTACCTTTGTGGTGCTTTATTGTCACTTCTTGAGCTTGACAGCCTTTGCTTACCATTGTTTACCAACAGAACGACACGAGAATGGATAAATAATGACAAAATTCAAGTAACTTAATTAATATTCATGACCCGAGCCATACCTGCCAACGTTTGTGTGCTGAGCTGCTAACACTGACAGAAGGTCTAGCTTAAACTTTTTTCTGAAAATTACTGAACTTTTATGACAAAAAGGCCTGGGAGATGTTTTTGTTGAGATGTTTTTGGAAAGTTTTTAAGCTTTCAAATGGTATCTAGTATCTGTGGCAACTAGACGTTTAAAAGCATGTCATCCTCGTGAGGAAATTTATGATGTTTGTCCCCAAATTTTGGATTATTCCTGTCATTTTGGCTTTGGCTGATTCCTTTTCCAAAGAAATGACATGAACATGTTCACTAAGCTGAAGGGAGAGATGTAGTTGTGGCGAGGAAGGGGGGAGGAAAACAAAGGAGAATATGAAAAAAGAAAAGCTTGTTTGGAATGAAGCACACAGATGAGGCAATTGCAGAGCGCTCTGACGTCAATTATGTTCCCTTGGCACAGTGCCAGGGGCCCGTGTTTTTACCCGACTCCAGTGTGTGTGTGTGTGTGCAGGGGTGAGGGCGTGGCTAGAGCTGTCATTGCCACGGTGATAGGGTTAGACACAGCTGTCACAGCATGAACTTGAGCCAAGAGGACAGTTTCTTTTGTTCCTGTTGTTCCAGGAATGTTATTTAATGCAACTGTAGCTTTGACTCTGAAGATCTTTGTGTGTTGCAGATGTGTTCTGAAGTCATCCTCTTATGAATTCCTTTTCTGTTGTTCAAATTTCACAACCTGTTTTACTTCCATTAAGGAATGTATTTCTAAATGAAACAGGCTATTTGATGTTTAAAAAAGGTGTATTAATAAATTAAATAGGGTCAATTTTATGCTGACTGTAAGGGCTTATGCTTTTGATCACAAAAACAAAACAAAAAAATCTGATCATTTTGACATTTTTCCTTTTTTAAAATAATAATAATAAGATATATTTGTATTTTACCCTTCGGAAAAATACACTACCATTTCATGAGCTCGGGCTCGGTACAATTTTTTTAATGTTTTAATAGAAGTTTCTTCTGCTCACCAAGGCTGAATTTATTTGATCAGCAATATTGTGAAATATTATTACAGTTTTAAAGTTTTCTATTTGAATAGATTTAAAACTGTAATTTATTCCTGTGATTCAAAGCTGAATTGTCAGCATCATTGCTCCAGTCTTCAGTGTCACATGATCCTTCAGAAATCATTTTAATATGATGACTTGATACTCAAGAAACATTTCTTCTTATTATTATCAATGTTGAAAACAGTTGTGCTGCTTAATATTTTTGTGGAAACCTTGATACATCTCGTTTTTTCCCTCAGGATTCTTTGATGAATTGAACCTTCAGACGAAATAATTTATTTGAAATTAAACTTTGTAACATTATAAATGTCTTAACTGTTGCAGTTTAATAGATACTTGCTTTTCTTCAAAAAAAGGAAAAAAGATGTTACTAACCCCAAACTTTTGAGCATTAGTGCATAATTTAGTAGCATTGCTAATTTTAGTTATTCCCAGACACTGTTGAATACACATTCCTATTGTACTCTCTAATAAAATGATTCATTTGTACGTGTAGAAGTCTGATTGATCAGACGAAGTGATGATGTGTTTCTCCACCTCTCTCAGATGATGGCTAAGCCGAACGAGCCGGGCCGACAGCACGAGAGCCACCCGGAGGAGACGGAAGAGGAGCTGCGGGAGCACCAGGGGCTGGGAGACTCCTCGGAGGGTCTTCCTCACGGGGTCATCATCAAACAGGAACCTCTGGATGAACAGGACGAAGAGTTCCAGCAGAGAGACAGACAAGTTGAGGAAGAGCTGCTCTTCAGACAGGTGAGGATCAGGCTGACCACCTGATTATTGTCTCGCATGGGAGAGAGACAAATTCAATACTTTTAGACTATGTAAATATTGATTTCCATTAGTAGGAAAGCCTATTTTCTCGGTGATAACATGCTTTAAATCGCCAGTAAGCTTTGTTAATTGTAACCATTGGCTCTGTGACTGGCACTCAGCTTCGAGTGATACAATCAGGGTTCCCACGGGTCCTTGAAATCCTTGAAAGTTTGTGAATCTGACAAAAAAAATTCAAGGCCCTGGAAAGTTTTTGAAAATAAACACTCATAGATACAGGCCCTTGAAAGTGCTTGAATTTATTTTGTGCAAGAAGTTTTCTGGAAAAAATTCCATATTATTCCGGTCCGCTAATGTGTTATTTCGTCAACACTTCGTGGCCATATTAGCTTGCTTGATTTACCTTAGTTACCCGCATTTACGCATTACGCTAAGTGTTTCCCGCGTAAGGTACTTTGTGTTGTACGTTGCCATGACGTTCACGCGCGCAAAACTGTAACAATGTATCTTATAAGGTAACAAGATATAACCTTGCTCTCACTTGAAATCTGTCCCCACATTAAGTCCTTGAAGTTGAGAGTATTGGACCTGGAAAGTCCTTGAAAGGTCCTTGAATTTGAAGTTAACTAAGGTGTGGGAACCCTGTACAATGTCGTTTATTCAGTTTACTAAATAAAATGAACTTTAGGGCTGAGTTGAAAATATTGTTTTCTCAATTCTTAATCGATTCTCATTTTGATGAACCAATATCTTAAGAATAATTTTCTTGGTCTATGCTTTTTTTTCAGTTGATGCGTGAACAACTTCACTAACATTATTTGTAGCTTTCTTCACATCCAATAAATCGCAGCAAGTTCTGTGCTTTGTTACTTTTTGATATGAAAGATATATTTATTTTGTGATTTTTATTTTTTAATGATTATATATATTTTAAACATGTTTTACTCTAAAACTGTGAGAAAATCAAAGCCATATATCTAAACAAGCTGTGTTCCAAATTTGAGGTTGATAACTGAAAAATGAGCTTTCAGTAAAATTTAGTTTGAGTGCAGCAGCGCACTTTCACTAGATGAAATTCGTCTCCCATTTGTTTCCAATGCTGTAATTTTAGACCGCAAACAATATGTTACTATATTTTTTTAGTAAATGGTTCCCAGGACCATTTAACCTTTTCGAATCATGTCCATGATTTTTGTGTGTGTGTGTGTGTGTGTGTGTGTGTGTATGTGTGGGAGTTCACACAGGTATTGCCAAAACCTTTACAAAGTTTCGTACCATTCCTGTGAAGTAAAAAAATAAAATAAAATAAAAATAAACATACAATTGTTTGGTCAAAAATGACCCAACAGCCCAGAGGGTTAATGTGTCGTGACAGAAAGTTGTAGCCACAAATGCATCATGTCTCATGTAGTCGCTCAATCAGTGTTTTAACCGCAGAAAGAAGTCAATAAAACGGCTTGTGATCAATGTCACAGAACTCTACATTTACCTCAGAAAAGCTATTCAATGTCCATAGCTCGATAGTAAGCTAGAAAAAATAATTCTCAAGAGTGGCATTTTGCTCAATATATGCACTATTACATATTTAAAACTAGATAATACAGACATATTCGATATGCAGGATACAGCGTACGTCTTGAAGGACGCGGGACAAAGCTCTCAATTTCGTGACTTTCCCGTAAAATGGGGGATATAAAAAGATATAGATATATAAAATAAAATATAAGGCTTTGTCCGTCGCTCTTGAGAATGTAGAATTGCAAAATAAATGGTGTTTCTTTGAATGGCACAGAATGAACCACAGACACGTTGAGCACCAGAAGAGGGCAGCAACAGGCTCCTATGAGGAAACAAGTGTCCTGTCGGTGGAACAAGTGCTTATTAACCATCAAGAATGATCTGTAGCTACAAGAAACTGCATTCGAAATCACATACTTACAACAGCAAAACAAACAGTATGTGACAAAAGAAGTATATCAGAATTCACAAAAAGTACCGGATGACCTACTACTTCCGGTGAGATTCTAAAATCTACATGCGATGGACACTTAACTCTCCCATGAGGCCACGGGACAGGATTTATGAATGGCAGTGAAGCGATGTAACTGACGCTGGTTGGTCACATGATAATGTAGGACGTCCGGTTTACATTCATACTACACACATTCATATATAACGTATAATATAAATAACACATATCATATAAATTACTTATTCAAAATACCTTGAGAATCTACTCAAGAGAGTATGCGATTTCGGACGCAGCCAGTGTGTCCTAGCACTTACTCAGCTGAAGACATGCGTCTGTTTTACTTAAAGCTGCCAAAAAACAATGGGAGTTTATGTCAAATACAAAAAGAGCAATTACTAGCTAAGCAGCTGTGCAAACAGTAACGTGCCAGAAGAATAGTTTAATAAAAGTGTTTTTTATTAACATAAAAATGCTTAATGTGAGTTTGTTTGTGCAATCCTTTTTAACGCATTAACTGTAAACTGCAACCACAGGTCCTGAGTGCTTAATCACCGCTTTTTAAAATGAACAGGAGGTGTGCACTTGTGCTCGACGAGATCCTTTAGGTCCAGCTCTTTTTCTTCTTAATGGGCAGCGGGGGTTTGAAACCCTCTGCGTGTTCCTGCAATCATGAAATATTCATCAGCTAAAGCTGTGTCCGTAACTGAGGATAGCTGCCAATTAACAGGCAGAGCTTATGTATGAAGAACTTCCTGAGGTTTCAGACCAGCTTCAAGGAACCATAACATTACATACTGTACAGTGATCACGGAAAAAATTGCGTCGTCTCTTAGTATAAATTGAAATTTACACTACACTGTTCAAATTTTTGGGGTCAGTAAGATTTTTGCTTTTTGGAAATTAATAATTTTATTCAGCTAAAATGCATTAAATGTAGAGCAAATATATAATGTTATAAAATATTTCTAATTCAAGTAAATGCTGTTCTTTTGAACTTTTTATTCATCAGAGAATCATGAAAAAAAAAAAATTTACATCGATAATAAAAGGATGTTTCTTGAACAGCAAATCAGCATATTAGGATCATGTGACATTGAAGACTGGAGTAATGATGCTGAAAATTCAGCTTTGCATCACAGGAATAAATTGCATTTTAAAGTATATTCAAAGCATAAACATTTATTTTAGATTGTAATAATATATCACAATATTTCTTTATATTTATATCAATGCAGCCTTGGTGAGCATAAGAGAAATCTTGCAAACCCCAACATTTTGAATGGTAATGGAAATATATATATTTTTTTGCATAATTACAAATCATTTTCATCTTCCAACCCAAATGCAATTTTTATTCTTTAAACAAACTACCTTGACCAAATGCACTTATCTGTCCTCAGACCTTCATATACTGCCTTAGAAAGCAGCATTCTTCACTTTTTGGACAGCCTAAATTTAGTCTCGAACAGCTGGATGCAAAGCATTGTGAATATGTTAAGTGTAGTTTGAAACACTCTCACCTTAATTAGCATAATAAGTGAAGTCTTTCTCCTTGATTTTCAAAATATGAAGCATTTTCGGCTTAAAACGCTCTTGTCTGTGTTTTTCAATGTATTGAGTGCCACCTGCTGGTTATTTGTGTAGCTGCAGGACGCCTAAAGCGCTTGGTTTTCATCTGTATGAAGGATGAAGCCTGTTTGTTTCCACAAATTCACTTGCAAAGTTTCACATTTATTTCAAGAGAAAACTTCTGTTGTTGTCTCTGAGCAGCAAGCTCTCCTGTTGGAGCAACAGAGGATCCATCAGCTGAGGAACTATCAGGCGTCTATGGAGGCGGCCGGACTGTCTGTGACCTTCCCAGGCCATCGGCCCCTGTCCAGGGCACAATCGTCCCCAGCCTCCGCGACCTTTCCCATTGTGGTCCAGGAACCAGCAGCCAAACCGCGCTTTACCACCGGTCAGTCACTGGATTAGATATCATTGCCATGGGATTACCAACTAAACAACTAAGGAAAACAACTAAGCATCTGGATATTAAGTATATTCATATTAGGTTGTATCCCTCCTTAAAATAAGTATTTGTGCCCCTACAGGTCTGGTGTACGACACCCTGATGCAGAAACACCAGTGCATGTGTGGAAACAGTAACATCCACCCCGAGCACGCCGGACGCATCCAGAGCATCTGGTCTCGACTGCAGGAGACGGGACTGCGCGGCCAGTGCGAGGTAATTCGTTTGCTCACATCTGTCCATTTGTGATATCATCTATCTGCTTTTTTATGATGTTTCAGCACTAAACATATTTATGTCGTCTTTAGCTTCAGCCTCCTGCTGGTAACTTTATCAAGGTGAAGGATATTTTTTCGATCTGTAGAGGGCGCTGTTCAGCCATCACTAACTCAGCCACACACTCTCTTTGATGAAACTTTATGAATAAACCAAAGAGTTTTACTCTGCGGAAAAGGGGGGAGCGAGATTGATTTGAGTGTGTTCGAGGAAAAAAAATGAGCCGGGAGAGAAAAAGAGGCATAAAACGTTCAGAGCAGAGGAAGTGCTGGTGAATTACTGCAGGGGGTCCAAATGTCTGAGACCACTTGTGAAAATACTTCAATTTAATACACAATTTTTCATTACAAAAAAAAAAAAAAAAAAAAAGAGTCTTAGTATTTGGTTTGTTCCACTTGTTCCTATAACGACAGTAGCACTTTAGCTGCGTGAACGCTACAGGTTTGCTCAGACCCTGATGATCATGTTCTCCAGCGTGATCTGAGAATGAGCCATAGAGCATCTAATGTTTCAGTGGAAGCAGCCGCATCTGGCCTTTGCACTGATGAGTAACATTTTCCATTTTAATGAGATTAGTAACCTAAAAATTAGTTTCTGCTTACCAAGGCTGTATTTATTTGATCAAACACACAGTAAAACAGTATATATATATACACACAGTATATATTGTGAAATATTACTGCAATTTAAAATAACTTTTCTTTTTTAAAGAATAAATTTTAAATTTGTGATGCAAAGCTGAATTTTCAGCATCATTACTCCAGTCTTCAGTGTCACATGATCCTTCAGAAATCATTCTAATATGATGATTTGCTGCTTATTATCAATGTTGAAAACAGTTGTGCTGCTTAATATTTTTGTGGAAACCGTGATACTTTTTTTGGGATCCTTTGATGAATATAAAGTAAAAAAAAAAAAAATTGCATTTGTTTGAAATAGAAATCCAGTGTTCGGTGTAATGCATTATTAAGTAATAATTACTGTAATTGAATTAGTTTTCCCTTGAAAAAGTACAGTAAGGGATTACTTTTAATTTTTCTTTAATTGAATTAGTTACTTCTGATGTAATTGCACTAAATACAGTATATATCTACGTCAGTACTGTATTCAAAATTTAACGTCTAAAGAAAAAAAAGTAGATTTATAATGTAAATTAAGTTTAATTGCTTTGGTCAGTTCAATAATAAATTATGCAATTTTTTTTTTTTTTTTTAAGAATTAAAGAGGCAGGTAGAGGTTGATATGTGATTTTGAAAATAATGATTAATAAGTAATGCAATTCTTTGTAGAGAGAGTAATTAGTACAGTAATCTAATTACACAGCTGAAGATGTAATCATTAACTAGCAATTAATTACTTTTTTAGAGTAACTTACCCAACGCTGCATGTAACAATGTAAAAGACTTAACTGCCACTTTTGTTTAATATAATGCATCCTTGCTGAATAAAAGTATTACTTCCATTAAAATAAAAACTTTTGAACGATTGTGTATTTCTTCATTTAATTCTAAATCACTTAGTTTATCACTTTTTTTGTGTGTGTGTGTGGGCCCACACAAAACTCCACACGGTTTGTTTACTAAATACAGTACAGTATGCTTTGAGCTATAAATAACATGATTTTACTCCCTTTCCCACATTTTCCCCCTGCAAGTTAGCGCAGAAAAGCAGTGTGTGCTTGCTTATCTCTGCCTCCACCTGCTGAGGGCAATTCCTGAGCTCTCTCCTCATCATCTGGAGTCCTGATCGCTGGTGCCTAATGGCTCTCGCTGGATCTAATCTCTCCTGCCACGCTGGCTCCATTGCGTCAGGCCTGTTCGAGGCAGTCGCATAGCTGCAGTCTCTGTTTTCCTCCAAACAAACAAGTAAACAAGCACCACAATGGCACGGCCGCGCGTCTGCTCTCTCGCCTACATTCGCTCCTTGGTGGGGATGTTTATTGTTCTGGGAGATGGAAACAGTGAATTGGGCCTCAATTAAAGGCAGTCATGACTCTAATACCCCCTAATCTACAGCAGGGGGGCCCTTAAAGAGTGTAGGGTTGTTTTAAGCTGCCGCCAGCCAGCACCGGGCCCCCGCGGGCCCCTCTTTAACTGCACATGCTGTTAAATCCGAGAGGTAGTACGTCCTGTTGCAGGTGTCACCTCGGCAGAACCCTCCCCAGAGCGCTTCCACAGGTGGGCAGGTCCGCCTCCCTCTCGGATGGCCGGAGCTATTAAACGAGGGAAAAGCAGCTCCGAGGGCCGGTGGCTTTGTTCTACAGGCATGTGGGGCCCAGTTTGGAGTGGGAGGTGGACAGCGGGCCTGTTTCAGCTCTGCTATGACAGCTAAAGACTTTAGTCGGCGTATAGAGTTTTGCAGGGATGATGTATTTTTGCAGGCCATCCCGGAGTTAGCGTCACCCTGGTTCCCTCGACAAAAACCCAATAGGATTTTTCCATTGGATTTTTGCAGAAAAGAGGCTCTGTGACAACTTATGATTCTTACACATTTTGTTCATCATGATAATCTTCACAATTTAACACAACTGTGAAGCGTAAATACAATCGCCGTTAAACGAACTACACGGCGGTCGCATGACCTCAATGTCTTCCGACAACTCTTTCAGTCTTTGTTTAAAAACGTTTTCCCTGAAAGTTCAAGTTATAATTGTTAATTATAAACACAACAAGGTTGTGAAAGCGGCTGATTATATTATGTCAAAGCCACTGGAAGGCAAGCCCGCAACCTTTAGCCAAAAAAGCATAACGGCTAATGCTAACGCTTCGGCTTTGTCGGTACGCAGGGAAGGAGACAAGAGGCCGTTTTTTTTGAGTGGATAATACACATATGAACAAACATAGAATGTGTAGTGCACAATTTCACAGCCTTTTTAAATAAAACGGAAGAAATCTGAACCAAAACCAAAGATAAACACAGAATGTGTAGTGCAAAGATATTCCATAGCCTTTCGACGTATGAGAGAAAAAAATAACTCTTTTCTTGTTACATATACTACTCATCGGTTGTTGTTTAGAAAAAGTATTTGTCCTCTGAATAAGTGCACATGATAATGCGTTTTATAAAAATCCATATTTTTGGACAGAATCGTCTTGTGTAATGTAAACTCAAAGCATTTGCGACCTGTTAAAATGTGTTTTAATTTCATAAAATAATTTAAACCGTTAAAATCAGAATTTTGAGGCTCTAAAAATGTAAACGGTAGCTTAAACAGTATAGAATAGTGCTTGCAACACAATGGTCATGGGTCCGATTCCCAGGAATTGAATTGAAAACATGTGTAGCTTGAATGCAATGCAAGTCACTTCTGCCAAATGCATAAATGCAGTTCAGTTTAGATGGTTTGTATGGCAGTTTGTATCTTTTGTTTATGACCAACGTTTATCTGGGTAAGATGAATGTACCGTTTGGCAAACAATCTTACCGACCCTAAACTGTTGAAAGTTCAATTTAAGAACATGAAATAAACACAAAATTGTTGTATTTCAATAGTAACAAAATTCACAAAAAAGTTGCATTAAAATCTGAAGAAAATACTATATTTCAGCAGATTAATTTCAGTATGTTTGTTTCATGTCGCTACTAGTGTAACAGATAGAACCATCATCCATGTCAAATGAAATACTCAGATCTTAACTCTATGGTTGATTTTTTGCAGTGTATTCGAGGCAGGAAAGCCACTCTGGAGGAGCTACAGACGGTCCACTCTGAAGCCCATGTGCTGCTTTATGGAACCAACCCACTCAGACAAAAACTGGACAGTAAGAGAACACACACACACCTGACTACACCACAGGCTGAATCTGAATGAGTTTTGTGAATGAGCGCATTGTTGTATCTGCGACAGTTGGAGCCTCCGATGGCCTTCTCAGTTATTAGCCCGTGAAGCACTGCGTCTGGACTTCTGCAATTATCCACATTATTTACGCTCCTGCAGCCAGATCCGCCTTACAGCATGTTTCCTAAATGCTGCAATTGGTTTCATTTCTTTTTTTGGCCCGTTGTTGTTCCCTCCCCGTGTTGTTCGCCCCTGTCAGCTCACTCTCCGCTTTCATCAGTCACGGCCTTGATCTGAGTCTGCCCCTGAGCTGTCCGTCAGGGCCGTCACCTCTCTGCCAATAACAACCACACATGCAGTTTTCCATGACTTCAGCTCCGGCCCCCTCGCGCAGCGATCACACGCATGCTTAAACGACATGCCCGCTTACACACACACACACACGCGTGCACACGCATGGATATTTCACACTCGTCGGGCACAGAGACGACATCGCAGTTTAGACTTTTTCACAGTTTCCGTCTCTACAATCTGATTAACAGACTTTTGATGTTAGTTGCTACAATGTGTTGCTTTAGAAGCACAGTTGATTTGAAAAATAGGGCAATTTTAATCAATAGGTGCTTTGCCTCATTGAGAAATGTTGGATTATTGCATGTGTGTTTGTGCACTAATAAGTAGGGATGGTCAATGTGGTCATTTTGAGTACTTGCAGTTGGTGGTCCATCTGTGCAGATTTTTTATTGTTGGTCTATGTGCGTCAAAGGGACGTCTTTAGATATTGCATTGCATCTCAGTTTACTAATGGCGTTTTCTTGCACAACATATTTTTAAGAAATATTTCTGCGTCCCAATTCGCATACTATCCGTCCTAAATACTATTGGAAATTAGATTTGGTGTGTCCCATATCATAGTATGTTGAAATGAGTATCCCAAAGATCTGAGGTGCAGATCCGTGCACACTCTACATCTAATATATTGCCCACAACCCATTGCGCGTTGAACGAGGATTCGATTAGAAATACAAACATGAATAAAAAAATGTTCGAAAAACTACAAACATGGCGGATGGTTTAGATAAAGCGGTTTGAGTGATTAAAAATCAGTATCTAACCTGACGAAAAGATGTTTATTCAGTTTTATCCACATTATATTTCATCTGCAACAGCGTTGTGAATTTTGATACGTTTGAAACATAATGATACGTTTGGTCATTAACTTTTAAATGCAGCATTATGCAAATTGCAAACATATGACTGGCAGATCAACGTGCTACTATATTTCTCTCCGAAACAGTGGGAAATTAAATTAAATTGAACGTGGAGGATTTGAGCTATGACAAGATGATTGACAGGGCAGTTTATTCGGTGACGGGGTGCATGTTACAAAGCAACAGAGCTATCCGTTAAAGACGCGGTTATGGCGAAGTAGTGTGTCCCAAAGCTTGTCTACTCTTCTGAGGTGTTTGGTGTTTTTAGCCCCCAACGGCGCCTTCCAGGCAGCGAGGGGATGGGTAGGTTTAAGGTTGAGGTTAGGGTTAGCTGCCTGGAAGGAGCCATTGGGGGCTAAAAACACCATCGAGCCTCTTCTGATACACACTCAGAAGTATTTTTCTTTTAATTCAGTAACCAATCTGATGGATTTACTGAGTTCATGTAGTGAAATATGCGTCAGACTGATTCAATCCGAACGGTTTGTGTGTCTTTTTGATCAATTCATGAAAAGAACCGGCTCACAAGAGTCATTGGTTGGTTCATGAATTAGATCTTATTGGTTGCACTACTGTATACGTTTTTGGTTCGCTAAAAATAGTGGGCTCGTAAGAGTCATTTGTTTGTGAATCAAACTACGGTGGTGTTTTTGATCATTTTTAAAAGAATCATCTCATAAGAGTCATTTGTTTGTGAATCAAATGACATTGTTTGCACTATGTTTTCGATTTCATTTAAAAGAGCTGGCTCACAAGAGTCATTGGTTTATGAATCAAATGAGACGGGTTGCACTATTTTTTTGGTTTCACTAAAAAGAACCGGCTTATAAGAGTCATTCGTTTTTTTAATCAAATGACACTGGTTTCACTCTATGTTTTTGATTCACTAAAAAGAACCAGCTCATAAGATTCATTAGTTTGTGAATCGGATGACATCGGTTGCACTGTATGTTTTTAAATTCACCTAAAAGAATCAGCGCATGAGAATCCATTAGTTCATAAATCAAATGGCACTGGTTGCACCATGTTTTTAATTCACTACAAAGAGCTCATAAGTATCATACATGAATCAAACTACACTAGTCATGCTCTATGTTTGTGCAGCCAGCAAAACAAATATATCTTGTGTTGACATCATTTTTGCCTTATCAAACTGCAAGTTAACAACCAAAAAATTAGCTCTTTCACCGTGGTGCTCCAGATTCAGCTGAAAAAATAAATAAATAAATAATTCTGGCCTGAAATAACTCATGTACAGTACACACATCTTGATATTCATGTGAAGAAGATGATTACATAGATCAGTGATTTTGTGGAGCTCACACAACTCTCTCTCTCTCTCTCTCTCTCTCTCTCTCTCTCTCTCTCTCTCTCTCTCTCTCTCTCTCTCTCTCTCTCTCTCTCTCTCTCTAGGTTCAGTGACACCCATGTTCGTGAGACTGCCGTGCGGAGGAATCGGGGTGAGTTTCTCTTTCTTTCCCGTGTGTAAATAACAGCCCTGTTTGTTCTCCCTCCCCTGAACTCCAGCGGCAACAAAAACTGTTGCTCTCCTTTCTGCAGAGCGGGTAATTGTGTCCAGATGTTTTCTATAAACAAGCTGTGTGTGTATTCTCTGATGATGATGAATGAATGGATAGACTTGTTCTTCAGTGCTGAGTGGACAGTGTCAGCCACACTCTTTCACAGCTCTGGAACAGGAAGTACTCATCCTCACTTCTCTCATTCTACTCATACCCTCCCCTCCTGGATTAGGTCAATGATTCAGATGGACCATGAATGGTTTCTTGTAATGAATGGAGAGATGGTTCAGTCATTCATGTGATTGTGTGTTGTTGTTGATATATTCATACGTCAAAGGGAAATTATTCTTTTCTCTTAGCCCGTTGCAACTATAGGACCTAATCATAACTATTTAGGATAATATGATCATTCAATTTACATTGCATTCAAAATATGCATTTTGTTAGTTCATGCATTCCCTGGGATTTGAACCCATCGCTTTGCTGTAGCATGCTCTATTGTTTGAGCTACAAGGATACTGTGTTAATTTTACCATGTAATTAAGGACATTTTAAAAGAAGATAAAAAATATGTGAAATATGCATTTAATATGCATGTATTATGTTGTGTGAGCGCTTCTAACAAACTCATGAAGTGCAATGATC
This sequence comes from Rutilus rutilus, assembly GCF_951802725.1. NCBI lineage: Eukaryota > Metazoa > Chordata > Actinopteri > Cypriniformes > Leuciscidae > Rutilus > Rutilus rutilus. The sequence goes on from NC_140215.1 coordinate 6,281,811, forward strand.
GTGACTCGCTTTGAAGCCGCTGTTGCTTATAAGTGCACTAGACTTTGTTTAAATATTGAACTAGTTTCATATATTTTTAGCTGCTATACAAATCTAATGATGCAAAATGTCATAGAAGAGGAAGCGCATATTGGATCAAAAGACAATTTAATCGGATCACCTGGAAACGACACTTGAAAGTGATCAAAATAAAACAGAAATATTTTACTGTTACAGTACATAATAAAACTCTTATTTTTATTAAATAATAATAATCAAAATGATAAAACTATATGCCTATTTATTATATCAAATGGTTTTCACAAAAATATTAAGCAGCACAACTGTTTTCAACATTGATAATAATCAGAAATGTTTCTTGAGCAGCAAATAATCATATTAGAATGATTTCTGAAGGATCATGTGACACTGAAGACTGGAGTAATGATGCTGAAGATTCAGCTTTGCATCACAGGGATAAATTACATTTTCAAATATATTTTAATATAAAACACATCTTTTAAATTGTAATAATATTTCACAATATTACTGTTTTTACTGTATTTCCTGTAAGAAACTTCAAACATTTGAATGGTAGTTTGTGTGTATACATTACCTGTCAAAAGTATGGAAACATTAAAAAAATATATGTTTTTGAAAGTATTCTCTTACAGTATGTTCACCAAGGCTGCATTTATTTGATCAAAAATACAGTAAAAACAGTAATATTCTGAAATATTATTACATTTCAAAATAACTGCTTTCTGTTTGAAGACTGGAGTAATGATGCTGAAAATTCAGCTTTGCCATCACAGGAATAAATTACATTTTAAAATATATTCAAATAGAAAACAATTAGTTTAAATTGTAATAATATTTCACAATATTACTGTTTTTACTGTATTCGTTATTAAATAAATGCAGCCTTGGCGAGCATAAGAGACTTCTTTGAAAAACATAAAATTGTAATATCTCCAAACTTTGTGTGTGTGTGTGTGTGTGTGTGTGTGTGTGTGTGTGTGTGTGTGTGTGTGTGTGTGTGTAATGGAGGGTCCTCAGGCAGGGCTGTTGAGGGGGGCGGAGCGGGGGGTTCTGATAAATGGCAGGCGGTCCCGTCTGGCTGAAGTCACAGTCTTTGAGCTGAATGGTGAGAAACAGAAGGGCTCTGGACTCTTTTATGGAAATGGAACAAAATTGTTGTCTTCCTGCATCTCTAGAGCAAAAATTAGCCTGTCAGGGTGAAGATAAACTGTGCTTGTTCATTCCAACACGCTCCCCAGGCCTGCCTGAGACCTGCCTTTACACCACGGGTCACGCTGCGGCGGGCTCCTGGGGCTGAAGCCTGAAGTGTTTAGATGTCTTTCACCAAGTTTTTTGTTTGTTCGTTTGCTTTAAACTACATAAATAGTGTTAAATGCGCACTAAGGCTTAGTGGTTTTAAAGCTGCAGTCCGTAGGTTTTTTGGGTTAAAAATTATCCAAAATACATTTTTGAGCAAGTACATAACCAGTCAGTGTTCAAACCTATCTGCTTGCCTTAGCTCGATTCAAAACGGTAAGCTTGTAATAATGTTTTTAATTCCAGTGGTACTGGTGGATTTCCGTGGGAAATTCGAGCATGTCTTTGCATCATTACGTCACATCTGTACACATAAAGAAGGTGTTTCGGCTAGTAGGCTATATTGCGTGTGAGGATGTTGGAGGTGGAGATTTATAGCCTTTTCTCACAGCACTTGATATCATTAAACTTATCAATTTGATGGCGAATCCAGAAAGGTTCAAACGACAATCACCAGTGACAACTGGAGTTTCACCCGTTGTAAAATGCAAAAGACTTCGGACTGCAACCGGGCCCATGCGAAAACAAGGATAAATATCGGAAGGGCATTAAAGGTAGTCACGCAATGCTGATGTTGTTAACATGAACAATTTGAGAACAAAGTATAATTTGCACGGTTTGACATGATATGATAAGCGATCATTAGATTTAATCGGCATGATTTACTGCAATGCTTTTTTCCCCTTAGTTGGTCAGAACAAAAGTGGATGTTTACTTACTTGTTCAGACGACATTTTCCGGTGAAAATTCTTATGTTGGTCATACTTCCAAAAAGTAGAATCAGTGATAGCGAATGACAGTATCCACACCACCAGCGCGTTGATTGACAGCCGCACATTCTCCTCAAAACATTGGATTCATCCGCGCTGTGCCGTGCCGAGGCACAACGCACGTAAAGTTGATAATTCCACGAATAACTGCAATTGCAGATTTAGAACAGAGATGGCGACGAAGAGGGAAAACTGCGGACTGCAGCTTTAATTTGAACGCTAATAATATTGAAAGATTCACTTCATAAAAATGACTCTTCTCTGTTTTTTTTTGTATTATTTATTTTCATTATTATTTGTTTGAAAGTGTTTCATAGTGGCTCTGTTCCTAAACTTAATGAGCTGCTAATGTAGGCAGTATTTTAAGGCATCATAGTTGCACTCCAGACTCAAAGAATATCCTGGAATGACCCTAGAAGTCACGTCTATAGTTCACATCCTTTTGCTCTCTCGCTCTCGTTTATTTCTACACTCTATTCCTTCATCATGCACTCTTGCTCTCTTTCAATAGCTCGCTCTCTCTCAGTTCCCTAGCTTTCTCTCACTGTTCCCTGAATCAAATTATTATTCTTTTTTTCGTTCGTTCGTTCGTTTTAAAATGCACAACAGGCTCGTAATTCGTGACAAAGTCGTTCTTGGCGGAGCTTGAAAAGACCGGAGGTTTTTTACGTTGCCCTTGAGCGCTCATGCCATTGAAAAGCTGAATTCATAAATGGATGGAGGATATGTGCGCTGAGAGGGAAACCCAGGGTTGGTAAACCCCTTCTGAGCGCCTCAGCGGTTCTCCAGATTTCTCACTTCCTTCTCGTCGTTGTTTCATTAAGTGCTTATTTCAGCCCTCTCCTCCTCATGCTGTTGCAGAGACGCAGACTGTCCTAATATTCCTTCCTCTAAGAAGTTTCCAGCACTTTAACAGAAATGACTTCAGTGGTCGCAGGTTTATTGGAAAGCCATACTGGAAGTAGAGCGTGATGATGGCGTGGAAGAGAAAGATGTTTTATTGGCTGTCTGTTAGAGATGTTCAAGACAAGACAAGATTTTGTAATTTGCACAATTTTTCACCATTTCAAACGCATCTCTTTTACTAGTTCAAATACATTGTATGGTTAAATATATATATATATATATATATATATATAATTTTTTTTATTTTTTTATTAATTTTTTTATTTTTATTATATCATTAAGCTATTTTTCTGTACAATGCACATTGGATTACAGAAAGACAAAAGGTAAAAACTGTTTTTCTCCCTTTTATTTAAAAGTTAGGTAAATATATATATATATATATATATATATATATATATATATATATATATTTGTAATATTAAATCATTTAAATTAATTTTATTTATTTAAATAGTATTTTTTGTATATCATATATTATAGTAAATTATTATTATTAAAGAATTTATAATAAAAAAATATATAATTTTATTATTTAAAATAATCATTTTATATCATTTTAAATATAAAAAACAGCAACTAAAATATGAACCAGACACTTTTTTGTAATATTGGATACTGTTTTTATTTAAACAGTATTTTTATATATTATAGTAAATTATTATAATAAAATAATTATAATTAAATTTGTATAATTGTATCATTTAAAATCATAATTTTAAATGTAAAAAAACTGCTAAATTTTTTTTATAAAAATAAAACAGACACTAGATATTTGTTTTCTGAACAAATACACATTGGACTACAGAAAACCAGAGTAAAAAATATTTAAAAAAAATAATATTTTATTGTATTTTAACATTTATTTTATATTACATTTATTTTAATCTATAAGTTATTGTTATAATTTATAATATATAATTTATTTATTTGATTTTATATGTATTATTATTAAATATATATTAAAAAACAATAATTTATCATTTTATTTAAAATAATATTTGTGTATAATTTTGTATGTAAAAAAACAGCAACAAAATAATATTTAAAATATAAAAAAATATTTTTTTTTTATGTTTTCTGAACAAAATATGAGCAATAGAAGAGATATTGTGGTTATGGTGGTTGATTAATGGCTCAAGTTTTTTATGATATTCTGGTCTCTCTCTATATATATATGGATTCCAGGGCCCGGTTGCATAAACTGCTAAGGCTAGTCTTACAAGTTAGTCATCACATTTTTTTTTCTTTAAGGCTGTTCATAACTCTAAGTCAGTTACATAAAAAGTTATATCGGTCTCATCTGAATCAGAAAAGTAAGACTGATTACCCATTGGTTAACTTATTGTTGGTCAAACTAGTTCTTAAGACAAAGTCTTAACATAGTGGCTAAGTGTCTGCGACTGTCCCCAAGTCTCATTCATGCCGAAGTTTTGTTCCCTATCCCCATTTACGAGCAATAGTAGTAGTGATGCTTGTCATAAGCTAAACACTATTAATTAATAATGGCACTTCTTGTCAAACTCTCAGTGTGAGAGATGTTATTCTGCACTTCGAGCACCTGTTGATCTGGAGAGCCAGTAGTTTACACCTCATGAATTATTCCCTGTTTTACCCATGACCCCATTTAAGTGCACTGTGCTTAAGGATTAGTGTGTGTGTTCCTGTGTATGTGTGTGTGTTCATTTGTGCAGTAATTGCAGGCTGTAGGGCAGACGTGTGTGAGCATAATCAGTAGTGCCTGATGAATGGCTGTTTTCTGTCTCTAAGCATTCTGGGAATGCCCCCCTTCCCGAGCCAGGTCTCTCCTGCCACTGTTTGCCTTCATGTCACAGAATAAACTTGCGTTCTCTTAGCCTGTCTGCCCTAAACTCCCAGCATGCCCGTGTCCTTTGGGTTGTTCATTAGGTGTCACACAGGTCTCTGTCTTCTTTGTGACCATGTTGTTGGTTTGTGTGTAAATCTCGGTGTGGCGTTTTCTCTTTCTGCTTGCTGGGCAATCAAGCATCTCTGTGAGAATGGGAATGGTACATAAGAGGATGTTTGGGAACGGTTGGGTGTTCGGGCCTCGTGTGTATGAAGCCTCTCTGGCTCTGTTTGCTGTCCGCTTGAGTAAACGTCTCACTTCTGTCCTGTGTAGTCTGTCAGCAGTGAGAAAACACTGCTTTCATCGTATGCATGGGTTCTTGAGGAGAGACATCTTATAGAACTGCTGAGTATTGTTCGCTAAATTAGGATGCCATACCATTTTCATTATTTATCATTTCATTGACTAGAAATTGCTGTTTGTGATACATTTAAGTGCACTACAACAGGGCTAACTAAAATGGGACTAATGATTTGTGGGTAGCAAAGTATGAATTGTCATGAAACGATAACTATTAATAACATCAAATGCACCAAACTATTTTTATCGTTTGTTTTTAGATTTAATGTTGTTAAACATTTTATACATATATATATTATTAATTTTTTAATATATATATATAATATATAATTTTTTTAATTAGTTTTTTTTTTCCCTTTTTGTCAACCATTTTATTTTATTTTAACTTATATAGTTTTGATATTTAATATATTTAATCACATTATATATTTTTTATAAAAAAATAAAAAACATTCAAATACAAGAATGTATTGGATAAAAGATACAAAAGATATATAAATCATATCAGTTGGCCTAATTAGTGTAGTAAACACAGATCACTTTTTATTATAATGTTTTTATGTACACTACAATTTTTATAAATTTTAATGCTTTTATTTATATATATATATGTGTGTGTGTGTGTGTGTGTGTGTGTGTGTGTGTGTGTGTGTGTATGTGTGTGTCTTTAATTTATGTTTAATTTTTATTAACTTGATAGCATTCCCAGTATTGGATCATCTCCACCCTAAATGCAACAGACATGTGTTTGTGTGTGTCAACAGGTTGACAGTGACACTATCTGGAATGAAGTTCACTCGTCCAGTGCTGCTCGTCTGGCTGTGGGCTCTGTAGTGGATCTGGTCTTCAAGGTGGCTTCGGGAGAGTTGAGGGTAAGACTGACACTCTCTCGCACACTTGATGGTCACAGATGCATGTTTAATGCACTTCCAGTCAGTATTTAGAGGCTGAATTATGCGTTTCACAAATGATTTCCCCTCAGCTCCCGCCCACCCGAAATAACAGCATAACACACTGAAATCTCAGCATAACACACTCAAAAATGACATGGCTCAAAACCATGCCTCAGCATGCCCAGAAAAACACTATACACCTACATAATGCACTAGCTTTTTTTTCTCTGTTTCCCACTCTATCTCTGCATAAAATAATATCCTCTGTATTGAGGAAGGATAATAAAATCAGGCAGCTGCAGGCGGCCCAGTGTGTGAAACCTGAGGTAAAGTAGTATCACACACTGGCAGACTTAAAGTCCTCTTGCTCTCAATAGCCACGCGGTGACACCCAGCCACATAGTAGCATCCACTGAGCTTTATTGTCCATCAGCCTGAATGGAAAAGACATTATCTGTGAGGAGTCAAGGAGAGACGGGACAGAAAGTCTGAGTGGCGTTTCCCAAAGTCACTTTGGAATTATGTTTTTGTAAATGAACCCACATTCATTAGCATACCTCCGTTATACTGTGTCCAAAGCCAGACGCAATGCAACAAGTTCCAGTGTTGAGTCCTCACTGAATGTGAACCACTGCATCAAATGACAAAATAACAGCTAATCTAAAAATTATTACTGTCCGCCAAAACAACTGTCATTGTGATGATAGCTACTTAAAAAATGCTACAATAAATTAGAACTGAATAATAAAGTGAAATCTTGAAATATGACTTTTTTTTATCTTGTTTATTCTTTTTTTTTTTTTTTTGTATAACAAATACAGTAATGTAAGATTAAACTAAATAAATTAAACTTTATTTCATCAAACTCCCAGTTAAAAACAACTCAATAATTATTTTGAAATATTGATTTGTATTATTGTTAATTTATTGTTTTTAAATTATATTTCTAATAAAATTATACACTCATTAATTAGTTTAACAATCTAGTTGTGTCCCAAATGATGCACTTTACACTATGAACTTATGCACTATGTACTCAATTTTGTAGTGTATGAATGTTATAAGTTGTTTTGTCATTCAACATCATAATGCATGAAGTGTCAAACATTCCACAATTGTTTTTTTTGTTTGTTTTTTTTGGTAAATTAAAGGGATAGTTCACCCAAAAAATTCCAAACGGAAAAAGTACACTTTAAATACCCGGATGATGCACTTAAAGGGATAGTTTACCCCAAAATGAAAATTCTGTCATAATTTACTCACCCTCATGTTGTTCCAAACCAAACAGGTGATGGGCCCCATTGACTTCCATAGGTTTTTTTTATTTTTTTTATTCATACTATTGAAGTCAATGGGGTCCATCAATTGTCTGGTTACTCATTTTCTTCAAAAATATCTTATTTTTGGTGTTCAGCAGAAGATTGGAACAACTTGAGGGTGAGTAAATGACAGAATTTTAATTTTTGGGTGAACTGTCCCTTTAAGTGCATCATTCGGGTATTTAAAGTTAACTTTTTCTATTTGTGATTCTCAGCGTGAACACACTACTCTCACAATTTATACTACGAAACCGCATAGAATAGTGCATAACCACGCAAATTGGGATGCCCCTGCTGTGTTAAGGTTCTTCTGCATTTCTCACTTCTAAGGTCTCAGACATCGTGTGTGTTTGTGTTCACAGAACGGCTTTGCTGTGGTTCGACCTCCAGGACACCACGCTGAGGAGAGCACTCCCATGTACGTTCTCACTGTATCTCTGTGATCTCAAAATAAACCCCACAGCCGATATCAGCATCCACTTCAAACACACGCACAGCATCATAAATCAGTGTTATACACACTCTCCTCTCACATAAATGAATTCCAGCTCTGCAGTGGATCGCCTGGCCAAGACTGCAGGACTTCCAGCGCTCTCGCTGGCTTCAGTACAGTAATGCAAATTGTCGGTGAGGTGAATTCAGCACAGTAGGCCAGTCTTATCTCCAGACAGACTCACGCCAGTTTTATTTGGAAAGACTAGCATGTGTTGTAAACGGCATTTTTTCAGGAGTACGGTAGACTTTGGTATGTCTTTTCTGGATCCAGGAATTAAAGAGGTTCCTGTAGCTCGACTTTAGTTCGAGTTTTGATTTCCAGGGATCACACAAACTAAAAAAAAAATACATACATTTAAATGTAAAATATTACAGCAAATAATTTTGACATAATGTGTTGATTTTATATTCAATATATAAATGAAAATTGTTAATTAAATATTTCATTAATTCAATTATTATTATTATTAGCTGGGTAGCTGTGGCAAGTTTTGCACACAACTTTGTTACCACTTAAATTGTGACTTGTTTACCGAACTAATTTTCTAAATTTTTACGCATTGTCAAATTCAACCATTCAACCCTGTTACCCAAGATAATGTAAGGAACAATAATGATAAAATAATAATAATGATTCTTTCATTTATGGGCTAATTATGTTTCAGTATATCAGTATCTACAAACTAACATTTTGTCCCAAAATAGCTAGGGTTTTTTTTTTTTTTTTTTTTTTTTCTACTTCATTTTGATGTTTTGTTTATATTAGTAGAAAATAATAATCACAGAAAAAAAACTATTTAGACATTCCTCAAATTGTGGTAGCAAAGTTTAAAGAAAAAAATGCACAACTCACATAAAGTGACCATTAGTTTGCCCTCAACATTGTCATTCAACATTTAGTGCTTCCTTTTACTGACCAAACCCTGAAACATGATTACATGATTCATTTTGTAAGAGTTTCAGCCCCATACTTTGTACTTTATTCATAAAAAGTGCCATTTATTCCCGATCTGGCATACTTCTGACTGTTTTGAGATGTTTGGGTACACGATGTTCTCACTGTTAAGCTCAGGCAACTTGGATGCAATTTTAATTATCTTGAAGCTTGATGGTTTGTGCAAATGAATGTCAGGTATCGTTAATGTGGGACTAAATTCCCTCAAATTGATGAGTTTTGCTGCTCTAAAAGGCTCAAGGATCACAGCCGCTCCTCCCATCTTTATTCCCAGTGCGTCTCCCTCATTACAGAAAGGTTAAATTAAACGAGTGTTCCTCAGTCTCTATGGTGAAAGGTTAAATAAAAGGATTGTTCCATCAATGCCGTGTTTGGGGAGTCGACTGAGGTTTGGTGCCTCTGCCGTGGGCCGCGGGCCAGGCCCTGTTCTTACGCTCTGATGTCAGGCCAGGACGCAGTGGGTGAATCGTGTCATTAGCGAAATGAGACAATCCATCAGGCCAGGAGGTCCACTTCAGAAACGCACACGATCACAAGATCACACACACCAGCTGACTTCCCTGGTTCTGTGTTCTCTCTCACGTGCAGTTTTTTTTGCTTTTGTTTTTGACACGAAAAACAGGGGATTTTGCTATTTCAACTCGGTCGCCATTGCAGCCAAACTCCTACAGCAGAGACTCAACGTCAGTAAGATTCTCATTGTTGACTGGGTAAGTGTACGCTCAATCAGATTGGATGTATTTTTGTTTTATTCCATGAATTCATATGTTCTTTCTTCATAAATATCTTTTTCCTATTTCTTTGTCACTAGAGTCACCAAACTGAATTACACAAATAGTTAACATTTTTAAACTGATATCCGGACACGTACGGTAACTGGCGCCGTTGAGGCATATACCATTTAAAAAATTACACACATTTTTTTCAGTAAATGTGCATGGGCAACAGTTGTCTTTTCTGCTAACATAACCAGTGCCATGAAAGTGGAGGAAAAAAAGTTATGTATAATTTTAATATTTAATATTAAATATTTCAATATTTTACTATAAATTATATATGTATATATATATATAGAGAGAGAGAGAGAGAGAGAGAGAGAGAGAATATGTAAATATGTATGTAAAGGAATAGTTCAAATAAAAATGAAAATTATCCCATAATTGCCTCACCCTCAAGCCATCCTATCTGTATACTGTATGACTTTATTCTTTCAGCCGAACACAATCGGAGTTATATCAAATAATATCCTGGATCTTCCTACAGTAGCTTTGTAATGGATTTGAAACTCCAAAAAGCGCATCCATCATAAAAGTACCACACGACTCCAGTGAGTTCATAAATGCCTTCTGAAATTGACGAACGCAGATGCAAAACAAAACACTTGTCGCGAATTAGAAGTCTAAAACGAGAAGTTTTAAAGAAAAATGTCAGAGGATTTCGATAAGAGAAGAAGAGCTTGAGTTTTCATACATCGGGTCAGAGGTCAAATTTTTTTTAATTTAATAAATTAAATATTTATAATGCTAACATAACCAGTGGCAAAATACATGTTTAGATGTATTTTTATATATTTTATAAATATTTAATAAACTGCCTTTATATATATATATATATATATATATATATATATATTAAAAACTCTGCGAGTTTATGGTATGCGGGACAGTCTCTGTCTCATCCTGGGCCAGCGGTAGCTTAAAATGACAAGTGGCGTCAAGGCAGACTCTGCTGGGGTCATTAGGGTTTCTGGATGCCTTTTAAAATGGCTTTCATTTCCTCGTCTCTGTGACACGGCTCTTCTGACAGACCTGCTGTTTACGGGGAAGCTGACCGTGACATGTTGTGGCAGACATGAAAAGAAATCAACTCTTAAACTGTCCTCCTGCATCACTGACGGCTCAGAATAGATTTTTACACGCGTTTCATTCCAGTGCGAATACACCAGAGTGACGGCATGTCTTTTTAACGGCATCTGATTTTTACATTGCTTAACCAAATGTTGTTGTTTTGAGTAGATTAATGATCACTTTAGGATAGAACAGATGACGTGAATTGTTTGTACTGTTGTGCATTAGGATGTTCACCATGGCAACGGGACTCAACAGGCCTTCTACAGTGATCCGAATGTCCTGTATCTGTCTCTCCATCGCTACGATGATGGGAACTTCTTCCCCGGAAGCGGAGCCCCCGATGAGGTGAGTTTCATGTGCCTTTTTACAGTATTTGATATACACTAATATACGGTCAAAATGCTTTTATGCTTCCCAAGGCTGTATTTATTTGATAAAAAAAAAAAACCTGAACAGAAAAGTCACTTTTGGTCAATTTGATGCTGAATGAAAGTATTATTTTCTCTAAGAAAAAAAATCTTACTGACCACAAACTTTTGAATTGTACTGTATATCACACTATGTATGCATTTCTTTTGAAGCAGCTTAAAAAATACAACTTTTTTCCAGTAAGAGAAACCCTAATTTAACTATAATTTTGATATAAAATCAAAATACAAGGCATACAATGATTCAAAGATACAAAATCAGGTTTAAACCTGAAAATAAACAGTTTTGGGGATTTTGTAAAATATAAAACTGAGAAAACATGGAAAATGTGCTTAATATGCAGCACTGTTTCAAGGTTACTAAGAAAATTTGTGACGTTTATCGTGCGAGTTGTTTGCATAGACGATCAGATGCAGATGCTCTTTGAATAATTCTCAAATCACTCTGGAGAACATGATCAGGAACCGAAGCTGAAAAATTCTGGATGCACTTGGCCGAAAACCCAAAATTATTTTAGGGCAATACGGCTATTGCAAACAGCAACAAATATACGCTACTACATAGAAATGTCATGTTGGCGCGTTATTTGAGCGAGACTTTGCTGTTCCGATAAGCATGAGCGGTACATGAGTGGAGCGTTCGCATAGGCCGTGAGCAGCTGAGCTCCGCACGTGCATAAAGCAGAATATTGAGCAAAGCACCACACGGCGCAGTGATAACGGCTAGAGCGAGAGTGTAACCTGAGCGCTGAACACTGAGGCGCGTGGCAGGGTGCCATATATTTTCAGCCGTTTTCAAATTGCGTTGCCTCCCTAATATATGCACTGTATGGTAAAGACAGTTGTGTTCTTCTTTTTCCCCTTATTTGACTCCAGTTTCTCTCGGTTATAATTAATGCTCATTATCATTAATCCGATAAGTCAGCTCCTGCCTCTGAACTAATGAGGGGATTGAAATTGAATTGACTCAGTTGTACCCCTAAATTCTGGTATTAGTCAAAGTCCATTTGGCTTTCAAATAAGACCTCATTACAGTTTAACTCTGGTCGTAATTGTTGGGATTTGTCCTTCATTGGCTCTGTGACATCAGCGCTTTTCCCGAGGATGTTTGAATGTGCATGATTCATAATAACACTTGCTCATCTGCTCCAGTAAGACCTGTGCTGGGAGCTTAGTAGACTTAGTTCTACACCACATATTTCATAGAATTGTATTTGTGGCTTGTTTTTGTCTGTGTATAGGTGGGCATCGGTCCAGGCGTGGGCTTTAACGTGAACATGGCATTCACCGGAGGTCTGGAGCCGCCCATGGGGGACACTGAGTATCTGGCAGCATTCAGGTAACGTCGTCACACATACACCTCTTTTACACCAAAACAAGCAGGACGGTCTACATAAGTGTATTGCAGTCTTTGTTTACAAGTATAAAACTGTTAATGTCTCTCAGCATCTTTATGCCATGATGCTTTGGTGTTGGCGTCAGACGTAATGGGACCAAATATTCAATGTATTTAAAACTGGGAAGTTATTTTAAACTGACACATAGACAAAAGTGTGTGGAGAACTGTAGATTTGTAGTGTCTGCCAACTGCATGTGTATCACATCAACTTTTTTGATTATAATGTTATTTTTGTCAAATTTTCCAGTTAAATGACAAAAAAATCCTTAAAACAAGAAATTTCAGAAACAGCACTGCATAAGATATTAAGACTTATTTTAATTGATTGTATCTTTAAAATTAGTGTATTTTGTCTTCGTGCACTGACAGATTTTTACATTTGTTTTAATCATAAAAATAACTTATAATCAACTGAGAAAATACATTTATACTTAAAACAAATTTTAATACATTATGCAGTCATTTAAGTATTGTTTATATACTGTTATAGTATTTATTGATATTTTGAATTAGCTTTATTTTTATTTTTTCAGTTTTTAGTTTTAATTTCATTTTGTTACGTGCCTTTTTTTATTTCAGTTGTAGTTTTAGGAATTTTAGTACTTAAACTTATTTATTTCAGTTTGTTGCCAACATTAGTAGTTTTCAATAAAGTTTTTATTTTATTTTACGTTTTTAATATAACATTTGTATTATTTTAATTACAGAAACTGATTTTTAACCGTTTTAGTTGACAATAACAACACTAGTGTTTCTTCACAAGTAAAGTTTTGCTTTAAAGGATTGTTTTAAGGATTGTAAAAAAATGTAATGAAAAACAATCAAAAAGTCGAATTAAAAAAATATATATATTATTATTTTTTTTCTCTCTCTCTCTTTTTTTGGGAAACATGCAGAATCAGTCCAGGTTGAGCAGCGACATCATATTGATTAAAGACGCACTTATAACTAATGCACCGATAAATTTGCCTTACTGAGCTTATTATATATTTATTTCTTTGAATAGCTATTTACTCCCTCAAACTATTTATATTACCACCAGCTGCACAGTCAGAGATTTCATGTGGGCACATGTGGCTGAGAGTGCCTGTTCAGGGCTGAATTTATCGCAAGGCAATGTCCTTTTATTGGATGGGCATGGGCTACCCCAGTGACCTCACAGCCAGTAGAAGGACTGTATTTCACCACTGAGTTTAACTCAGAATAGGATGTGATGATTGAGAATGCTGGAAGAGTCTAACAGACTCTTAAGAGCTGAAAGTTAAACACACTTCAGTTTGATCAGCTGGATTAATGAACCTTTTCTTTTTTTGGCAGGAAAGACATTAAAAACTATTTCAAAGAGAAGGGCTCTGTTTCAAAAACCTGGTGAGCTGTTGCTGTTCGATCATGAAAAAAGTCTGTAAAGTTACAAACCGCAAGGTCCTGTCCAAATGAGGTTATTCTCTATATCAGTAAGCACTATTTCTGAACGTCCTGAAACGCCTCGATTGTAGTCTTGAGTTGTCTTTCGGGAACATTTACATCACAATATTATTCATTTGAATAATTCCCACCCAAGGCATCTGCAAATAAAGAGGACGAGGCCAGGTTGAGTTGCGTTAGTAGTGTGTTGAAGCTCGCGGTTATGGTAAGTGTGACATTTCCGAAACGTACTCGAAGCAGTTGACCAATCACAACACACTGCTCCAGCTGACCAATCAGAGCACATTGCGATTTTCGGAAGGAGGGGCTTCATAGAGACCGGAAATAAAAAGAGCATTATTGCTGGACTGGGAAAAGAGGTGCTGCAACAATGTAAAAATCTTGGGTTTTTTTAACATTCAAGCATGAAAACCTATTCCAGGAGACCTCAAAAACAAAATCAAGACTGAAAAAAGCCATATTAGGTCCCCTGTGACACATTTTAATAACAGTTCCCGGTATTTTTTGTTTTATATTTTATCACTGACATTCCTTTAGCATCGTCTGCCATCTTGGATGTCGTTTTTCACTAACTTGTCTCATCTGTAAAGAATACACGATACTCCCTTAAAATTTGGTCAAAATAAGACATGTTTGAATTATTCTGCCTACTTTTTTGCCATTTGAGTTATTTTCATGCTCCCTTAAAAAGAAGGCAGCTCACTAGGTTTTAAAACAGAGCCAAACCAACTCACCGGTTTAATATTGCCTACTAACACACCCATATGACAGCCAAACAGTGTGAAAAGCCCCAGGCAAAGCCCCATTTTCACAGGGATTTTCATGAACGGTAGGTGGTTTGTTGGAGAATCGGTGGGAGAATGGTGTCTTGTAACAATTTGTATAAGCTCTGCTCATCCGTTGAACTGTCCCTTTTATCTGTAGCAGGGGCTGATGGGAGTCTTTGATGGTGAGCCAGTAAAGCTGAGCCCCATTAGCATTGGTGTTTGGGGCTATTAATAACCCCTTCCCTCACAGCACGGGCGCACGGCCGATTCGGGATGCTCTTTGAAGAGGGGCCTCCGTGCCCAACGCGTTCAGGCTGCTTCGACAGGTAGATGGCTAAAATATGGCCCGCTGCAGGGCGATGATAAGACAGGATAGTCCTCGCTCATCCCTGTTTTTTTAAAAGCAGACCACCTCCCTCTCTTTGACCCAATCAGCCCGTCTGTCCGGCCGTTGTCGTAAATCTCTCCCCAACACGTCTTCGATAAATTCGCTGCACCTCTCTTCAGCGGCTTTTCCTCACGCTAAGTGATGCCAGCTGAGTCTGACCCAAAGCTCCCCCTGATCTCATCTGCATCAGCACCCATGTTAAGATGCTCCAGTTTGGCCATTGAGAATCAGTCGGATAAGTTTTGTAGAGATCTACCTTTGTAAAGACTTTGACTCGCTTTACGTTGCCGTATCACTCAGAGGGCCCTATCTTGCACCCAGCACAATTGACTTTGTACACCGACGCATGTATCATTCCTATTTCGCCCGCGCACAGCGGACTTTTCCCTCCACAGACCCACGTCGGTTAACTAAGAAATACACTTGCGCTCCCGGGGGCGGTTCAGCGCAAAGAGGAGCCGTGTTCCGGCACAAACATTCCCTGATGCTATTTTGCAGGTTTAGAAAACAATTCCGCCACTGACCAGGAAAAACCTAGTCTAAAGTCAGTGGTGCGTTGCGCATGTTATTCATATGCTATTTTAAGGGCGCATGCTTGGCCGTAATCAATGTAGTGTGTGCACAACGCGCATGCACTTTGCTTATCTCATCTAGCCTACACACTGACGCAGCAGTTCTCATTTGTAGAAAACCATACATTATTACAAGGAACAATATTAACACACGAGGGAAATCATTGTTGTGTCCGTGAAGATGTGAAAAAATAGGCATAAATCTAGCTTACACATTTACCCAAATTATTATACGCCTGTTTAACCGAAGCTAATTTGGGTGGGTTTCTCCATCCCCAACGTCACTTCTCTGTGTTTTATGGCCCTGACGAGAACGTCGGTCTCCTCGGCTGTGAACCGCTCCTGGCGCGCACCTGGCAAATCCGCCGTTATAATAGCAATCCGCCATGGAACAAGCGCGCCTGCTCTTAAAGGGAATGTGAGATGACGCTCTGATTGGTTGATTTCACGTTACGCCCAAACCACACCTATGAATAATGAAGCTACTTCAGACCAACCCATTTTAGATTTGCGGATCCGAGATCCGCCCACAAAGTTACTTGCGTTTCGCGCTTGATACTTGCGTTTCAGATCGTTAAAATAGGGCCCAGAGACTCATTGGTTGCCAGCTGCTGTACTCATACCCTGATGTACACCTTCACTCTATCAGTCCATTCATTCTGATTCATCCTCCAGTAGAGACGGCTGCTGTACTAGTGGTAACCAGTCATTCTACAGTTGCCCTGACAGATACTGCTATGCACACAATTCCTATTGAAAATCATATTTTAGTTTTAAAAAACACCTTTTAACTGCAACTTGGCATAAATTATATGACCTAATAAATATTTACAATTATTTTGATTTTGAAAAATATGCATGTCACCCATTCATTATTCAGCTGATTAGAGACAATTTTGTCACTTCAAATACAGTAATAAAATTAGCCAAAAAATAAGAGATTTGTTGTGAAACATAGCATCTAAGAAATGTATAAGCACAGTAAAAAGTTAAATTGTTCAAAAGATTTTTAATAATTTACATAAAAGCAGTTGTCGCTAATTATTTCAAATGTGAAATGTACTATATTTTATCTATATTTAAATTACGAAAAATTAAAAAATTTATGAAAAATGCTTGCTGCTAAATGACAATGTAAATTTGATTAAAAAGTTGTTTCTTAGGTTAAAGGTCATGTGGTCGTTTATTATAATTAATTATTATTATTATTGATTATTTATTGCAATTATATAGTGTGACCTTTAATAACATTGTAAAAAGAGGGTATAATGCAGAAAGGTTATTTTAATACAGTAATGTTGTATGGATGAGTTTCATTTTTGAATAAAATTCTGTTGAAAATGCCACCACAGTTGTGGAATGACCCAAACCATATTTGCGTCAGCGTTTGCCTCATACGCGAGAGTATGCGTGTAACTCAGTACATATGTAATGCTCTACTGTTTGAGTTACAGGGGCACCTGAGCCATTATGTTAATCGAATTACATGCAAATCTGCTCATGATTCATTCTGAGTCAAAGGAAACTCCATGTTAAGTGACTCAACCTTTAAATGATCTGTAATCGGGTTGTGTTCATAGTTTAGTTATCTGTCCTGCGTCCACCCATGATCCACCCAGATGAGGAGACGTGTCTCACTCCCACTGCTCTCTCTCTCTCTCTCTCGTTTTCTGTCATCAGCTGCTCTTTACAAACGTTTCTCAGCGTTTGATTGAATGATCCCTCGAGACTGCGGAGGGAGAACATAACAGTTCATATATTTCTGTCTACTGCCTTCCTGCTCACGCCATTCATTCTTTCTTTCTTTCTTTCCTTCCTTCCTGTTCTCTATGATTTCTGTCACTTATTTTTCTTTTATTTTGTTTTTGTTTTCTTTGTTTTTGATTTTATTTATCATTTATTTATTTATTTGTTTTTGTTATTATTATATTTTGTTTTCATTGTTTGTTTATTTCTTTCATTGTCTTTTTTTGTCTTGTTTATCTTTCTCTTTTTTGTTTATCTCATCTTTCTCATTTGATTGTTCATTTATTCTTTCTTTTATTCGATTGTTTTTCTGTTTATTTCTTTTGTTTGTATCTTTCTTCAGTTTGTCTTTGTAATTTTGTTCATTATTTTGTCTTTTGATATTTTATTATTTTTGCTTTGTTCCCTCTGTATCCTTCTTTTGATTGTTTGTTCTTTCTTTCCTTTTTGCTTTGTTCTTTCTATTTTTCAGTTGTGTGTTCTTTTGGTGTTATTTTGCTTTTCTGTCTTTTCTTTGTTTGTTCCTTTGGTATCTTTATTTTATTTGTTTGTTCTTTCTTTTTTCACCTTACTTTTGTTCTGGATTTCTTTCTTTTGTTTGTTTCTTCTTTACCTTTCTTTCTGACTTTTTTTCTTTCTTCCTTTCTTCTCACTTCTCACTTTCCCTCTTTTATGCATGTCTTTTTCCTGGTTACCCTCATCTTTTTTTTCCTCCTCACTCTTTCCCCCCCTCCTCAGCGATGTTTTGTGGGCCTCTCGAGACAATACATGCCTTACGGGCAGCACCTTCTTATTTAGACCCAGCCAGTGCCACGTTGCATTTACTGGGGATCAACCCTAGGATGAAGAAAGTAGGGAGAAAAAAGATAAGAAAATTGGCTCTAATGAAAACCAGAAGCCCAGGCACTCTCACCATGAACTTGGAAACAGAAAGGAGAATTGAAGTTAATTCAAACCAGCTCTTCGCAATGCCAGATGACAAGGCTTTGAAGTGCCCCCCTCCCCGCCGCCTTTACTCTTTGCATTCTCGTTTTTTTTTTTTGGACGGGGGAGCGATTGGAAAAGCCTTTGAGACTGATGGATAGCCATGACTAGCATTAACCCTTCACTGCCCTTTTTTTTTTTTTGGTTTTACAAGTGCATGATCCTTCTGTTCCAAACCACTCTTGGCATGTTCCAGCTCTGGGATTTGGTGGACCCGTGAGGTGGGATCGGTTTTCGAGAGCCTTGTGGTTCCAGTCCATGTAATTTGTCTCAGTCCATTGCAAGGAAATTTGCGCAGGCTAATGCTAATTACCAGTCATAAATCCTTGCCTCATCTTGCACGTCATGGTTGAGTCTTCCTCGTCTGTGGATCCGTTCTCTGTGTGCCCCCCTGGCAAACATGACAGAAAGTTTCCCTGAATAAGCTTTTGTAAGAGGATTCATAGCCAGTGAGTTTCGGGTAAGGCGGATGAGCAGAGAGATGGAGGTCGACGTTTGTCTTGCTCATGCCATGGGACAAAGACGTTTCCAGAGTGTTTGTGTGTGAGACGGAAAGATAAAGTGCTCGCAACATTGTATATCCCAGACACGCGGTCCTGTACTCTCATGCCAAGCTCCGCTGTCTTCCCACAGACCCCACAGCGAGGCAGATGGGCTGCCACTGGGGAGAAGAGGAGGAGGAGGATGATGAAGACCTTCTCACGCTCTGTAGCCTTGTGTTCCTGAGACTCTAAGGCTGTTTTCACACTTGGTTTGATTATTTGGTCCGAACCACAGTTTGACAAATTGTGTACCATCTTTGAGTTCACATGAATCCAAATTTTATCGTTTGTTGATGTCTGTCTTTCTTTTGCTTGTTTGTTTGTTCTGTTTTTTTGTTTCTTTGTTCCTTTCATTTGTTTTTGTTCTTCCCTCCTTCCTTTCTTCCTTTCTTGTTTATTCATTCCGCCTTTTGTTTCTTCCTTTCTTTTTTCTTCATCAATAGCAGTTAACTTCAAGTTAATCATGATTGCTCTCACACAAATTGTGAGTTCACATGAACGAACCCCAGGCCACCGTTTCAAGCAGGCGCAGGCGCAGGCTCAGGTGCAGTTTCCTGTTGCGCATCTTAGTAAAAAACAGTTCACATCAAATGGACTCCACAACACAACCTCTGGGTCTGGGTATAGGCCTGATGTTACCACAAAAAAAGTAGCACTTAGCAATAGTAATGCCTCTGAATTAATGTAAAAAATGTCATATTTAGTGATTGTCCAGAACAGTAGAAACACGTACATATTTGTGGGGCTTGACATTAACACCCGCCAAATGCGGGAGGATTTCAGCAGTGAATTTCTTTTTTTTAACTTTTTTAAATTGTAGCCTTTTAAAAAGGCATCTGAAAAAATAAACTAAGTGCAGTGTAGTGATATCGATATGTATCTGAAACGCTTCCAATACTAATTTTGTATTGATGAATATTGAATATTGTTGGTGTTACAGGGCTTACATTTTGCCGTGGGATTGCATACATTGTGCATAATTTGTCTCATTCCTGCCGATTTTTTTGCTCACACCCAAAGTGCGCGCACATAAAGCCGCCTCTCAGTACTAAATTCAGTTATTTTCTGCTGCTTATTGCGCGTAAACTGTCAAATACACACAAAATAATGTCAAAATGCCCATCTTGGCGAGTGTTCACGTAAACGCATTCAGTTCTGTTTTAAATTAACGTAAACAGTTGAGAAAGAAAACGCTTGTGTAACAGTTAATGGGCCTGTGTGTCAGGTCTTAAAGTGACAGCAGCCTAATATACCTGCTGCCAAATTATGAGATGATATTAAAGATATCTATATAGCAGCTTTCCCCCCATGGTATCGATGTCAAAATTGTGGCCAGTGAAAATACTGAGTGGCTGATAACTCTGGAAAACCACTAGCCTCAGTGTCTGGTGAGCAAAAAAGTTAATGTCAAGCCCTGCATATTTGATACAAGAAGGAACTAACATTTTTGTTAATCGTCCATGGTGCAGCCATATTAGCTGCCAAAGCTGATAATCTCAAATTGGCTAAAAATATTCAGCCTGGCCAATATCTCTCTCTGTTTTGAATTACGTTACGTCTGCTTGCAAATTTCTAAAAACGTTCTATTTGACAGCATAACTTTAAGTATCTCTCCTCCTATTTCGCCCTTGAATTTCAACTGCAGCGATAGTGAGAGAATCCAGATCTTTGCTCTTTTTTTTCACTTGTGTCATTAGTGAATGTAGAGCCCAAACCGCAGGCAGCAGAGATCCTCTCTGTGTGTTGTCATTTACTGATCTGACTGTCAAACGGATGGTCCGCTGGATCTGAAGGGGCCTCTACATGCGAGTTCTGGAGGAATGTGATACTGTGTTCAGGTGCGGTGTGTGAGGCCATGAACATTTCCCAGCGGACCTGTCTGTGAAGGGTGAGCTCATGGCTGATGAGAGGTGCAGCGTATGATGCATGATCAGTATTTGTGAAGGACTGCACTCGCTGTATTTATGGACAGGGGTTCTACGGTCATGGAAATATATGAATTTTAAATTGGTGTTTTCCAGGCCTTGTAAAGTCATATAAATCAGTAAAAAGCCTTCTGTATTGTTCACATTCACAATGAGCCTTTTGGGGAGGAATTTTGACTTTTTAGTGTAGTTTATATGGTTAGCAGGTTTGCTGGTATCGGATATTTAATTTCTGCATATTTTTGCATTTAGATTACCTTTGCAGTCTTAAAATTCTCACACACACACACACAAAAAAAAAACAATTATTTGATAACACTGATGTCATCTTTAACAAACCTCAGAAATTATACATTTTTGAATGTCCTTTTTTATTATGTTGTGATTCCTAATTTCACTTTTAAAACATGCCATTTAAAGCTTAAATATAAATGTGTGTGTTTATATAAATGCATATACAGTAGTCAACATTTGAAGTGGATCAAAAAAGTTCATCAAAGCTGTCTTTATATATATATATATATATATATACACAACTGTATGATCAGCCAATTATTGGTTCTCGGCCATGAAATTACTATCAGTCTGCATTTTTACATCAGATGTCAATCCAATGATTATGAAAAGATCATGGCAATTCTTTAGTCAACAAGTGTGGGAACCCTGAATGGGCAACAGAGAAGAGAGGTGAAGAAAAGACTTTAAAATGGCAGCCGAATGAATCTAGATACTTGTATTTGCGTGTCTGCGAGTGTGTGAGAGTTAGGCGTAACAGTCCAAGTCTGGAGCAAGCCCATCAAAGGTCAAAGGGATCTGGCAGAGGCCCTATCATCTTGTGAGAAATGAGCCCTCGGCTTCTCATCTGCGTGTCCTGCTCTGGAGCCTGACGCCGGGTCTCAGGAAGACTCACACGGGAGCTCCATGAGGAAAACATCCCATAAGACCTGCAGAAACGAGTGAGGTTTAAGAGAGAGGGGCCACTCGCTGGTTCAGCGATGCTGTTGGTCTTCAAAGTGGCGTGGTGTGATTTGATTTGTGTTCGTTGTGTGTCTGTGTGGTCTCGCCAGTGATTAATCCTGCTTTTTTTGTGGCAATTGGATTGAAATGCAGGAATGATCATATCCGTCAGCAGAAGCGGCCATAAAGCAGCCAAATAAGCTGACAGTCAGCAGAGACAGGAGTTTGGAAGGCTCCCACTCGGAGCAGGATGCCTCTACGTAGCTCGTAAATCTCAGCATCCATGGCCTAATTAGTAAAGCTCTTTTTCATCTCCGCATCAACGCTGTCTGATTCATGAGCGCACGGGCTTTAAAGAAGACTTTTCCACGCGGGCTTGATAATTGATCGTGCGGTTTTTAGAGAAGAGGCGCGTTTTTTGTGGCGGGGGGAATGTGATGATGCGAGCAGTTTTGGCGGGCGCCTGAAGCTTGCTCGTCTCTGAACATCAAAGTGGAGAACGGAAGGTTCTGGCCGCTCGCCCGCTCTGCTGCTGTCGTACCGAGGACCCCTCTGTGAGTCTGTGGCTGCCCTGTGAGTGCCTGTGGCCTGCGTGGAGCTTTGATTTGCCCAGGGCTAGACTGGAGGAAGGCTTTATGTGGGCGCACCACTGCTGTTTCTGGCGGGCTAGGAGGCTCTCGATGTGAGGTGTCACCTGTGATGGAAAGTGTGACCGTTGAGCAAAGCTCAGCCTTTTTTTTTTCTTCTTGCTGTGTTAGTGAATAAAGGTCTCATTAATAGACGTTCTAGCCTGAGATCTTGCCCTTAAAGGGATAGATCAGCCAAAAATGAAAATTCATTCATTTGCTCACAATCATGTTGTTCCAAAACATGTTTGATTTTCTTTCTTTTGCAGAACACTTTTTTGCAGGTTTAATCAATATTATTTTCAGTGGAATTAATAAAAGCCTCAATTTTTTTTTAGATATATACAGCTCACTGATCATTTTCCAGGTGTTCCGTGACAACCAGATATTTCAACATTTACACAGTAAAATTGTGCCGGAAATGTCCCTTTTACTTTGTTGCATGGAGGAAGCAGGTGAAATTTTCCACCACCTACTGGACAGAAGCATGAAGCGCTGGAGAGCGGCAGCAACCTGCACACTTTTACTGGACGGCCGCTTAAATATTGGGTTGTCACTTGTCAAAGCACTTGGACAATGTTCAGTGAGACTTTTTTGCGAGTCACTATGTGCTTCCATTATATTGAATTCCCTAAACTGGATATTCATTAAAATGCCTCCTTTTGCATTTTGCAGAAGCAGCAGCAGTGGGTGATGTGAATCGTTTTTTTTTAAAGGGATGCACAATATATTGGTGCCATATCGATTATAGGCTAATATGAGAGTTTAGTAGTTTTTGTGTGTGTGTGTGTGTGTGTGTGTGTTTCATCTATATTCAACAATATTAAATATTTAATTGTTCGTACTGATTTCCCTTTTTTACATTGTGATTCAATTTTCCCAGTTAACACTCACTTAAAGTTCATCTTTATTTTAGTTATTTATTTACTTTATTCTAATAATTTTATAACACTTTTAAATGTAATCTTTAGCAAATAGTGAAATGAATATCCTTTCATCCTATGCATTATAATGTTGTGACGCCTAAATTCACTTCTAGCGTTTAAAATGATTGATTTTAGTGGGGGGGAGCTGGGGTTGTTGTTGTTTTTGTTTATTTAGACAAAATAGTATAGAATTTTAACATTGACAGTATATATCAATATTTTTGTTTGTTTTTTAGGGAAATAATTTAATAAGTCTGTTAAATGTAATCTTTAGCTAATTGCAAAATGAATATCCATTTTCCATCCAGTTCATTTTAATGCTAAGATGCCTAAATTTGCTTGTAGCATTTAAAATGATTGATTTTAATGTTCTGGGTTTCTTTCATATTTAAGCATTTTAATAATTAATTTAATGTTGACAGTTCCACCAAAACATGGAATGAAAATTATTATGTTTGGCCTGTTATGTCAGCCAGAATTGTAATATCGGTGCATGCCTAACCTCTACGCATCTTTTTTTTATTATTACTTGATCTTGCAAGTTTTTATTTTCAACCACTGTTTTAAGGATCTCAGCATGCACCAACACGAGTCACTGTTGACTCTCAAAATAGTATCAAGCAAGCTTGTTTTCACTTAGCAGCTGACCACACAGACACCACTGCGCTTTCCCAGACAACACTGAAAACACTGCGTTCCCGTTGCAGCCGTGCGATGGCATTTCAGCCGCTTTTCTGTGACGCAAACCCTGTTGGACTCTCAAAGCCTTCTGTCATCCTTTCTGAAGCCTTTAGACCTCCAGTAAGTCAGGCAGTGCAGTCAGCTGGGCTCGGTGTGGGGCGCAGGGTTTAATTGAGGTGAGGTTAGGTACTTTAAGATGGAAAATATGACGCACAGTTGTGGACTTTGGCCATCTTAGGAGTTGGGCCTTTTGCCCACCTTCGGCAAGAGGACAAGTGCCATATTCCAGAGGCCAGTGAAGTTCCAACCACATCCAACCAGAGACCAAGTATATTGTGCAACTGGGCACTACAGTTAATGCAATGCGTGTGAAAGAAACCTCCCTGCTAGGAGCATACATGAGTCATGTCTAATAATTGATTTTTATTTTTTAAGGAATTTTGAATTTTGGTAAGCTGTATCATGTGAAGGGCTATGTTGAATTATTGAGGAATATTTGAACAACTAACATTTTATATAATATAACAAATAAAAAAAGTATATATTATATAGATTAAATTATACAATTAAAATGAACTTTTATTGAATATATATATATATAATATATAAAACATAATATATGCATTGCTTAAGATTACCACTGAATTAATGAGTGAAACGTTTTCCCAAAAAGGCATCTGTTGTAAATTACTTTGGGGTAAGTTGTGCCAGTGGTTCAATCAATTAATAATGCAGGAAATCAACAATAAAGTACAGGAAATTACAAATAATGTTATTCAAAAATCGGAACATTATTTCAATGCAATCAAATACTCTGAATATTAAATTATTTCCTGGCTGTATTATATAAAAGATCTTGAACAGTGTTCAGCATATAAATTTACTTAGTTTTTAGCATAATCGCTTTTCTCGTGTGCATCTTTTAAGCTTTCTAAATACAGTATGGTCACATGACACAGACTGTTAAATCAGGCAGATGACACATCTTACCCCACTCTCCCTCACACCATAAACCTCTACTGCATCGAATCTTTATTAACAGCCATGGATATGAAGACTTACACAAATCAAGTCTGTAACGTCAACTACACCTACACTTGAGCGCAGAGCGCCAAGCCTCCCGCCCCACCAAGCCCAGTTATATATCCAATTTCTCCAGCTGCAGTTCAGAAAGAGAAATCTGTCGTCTTAATATAGCCTCACAGCTGTGAGCCCAGAAGGAATGCAGGGCCTGGCCGCAGTCATAAACTCAAAGTCAGAATATCCTCCGCCTAATCAATGTGCGTGTCGTCTTCATCCGACGTGAGCTTTGATGGCCCTTACAGTCCGATCGCCATTGCCAAGACAAACGCAATCGGAGGGTGTGTGTGCGTGTGTATATGCATGGATGTGTGTGTTATGTGCCTTACAGACAGAACGGCTGGGATTGTTTTCACGCCATGCACACACCCCAGTCATGTTGTCTTACGACCTCTGCTGAGTCCAACGGCTGTCTTTGCAACAGCCAGTCTTGGTTTAGAAATCGCGACTTTACCACAGAATGAGCCGTTAAAACCACATTCGTCCCATGAATCATACTGCATCTAGTCTTGTTTCTTTGAATTTAAATGTCTCCCATGATGGCAACTGGTGTTTTGGGGGAGTTTGGACTATGTTTAACATACAATTGCACTGCTTCATCATCTTTGGGTTGGTCACACAAAAAAATGGTCGTTTACGTCATTCAAAACCTGTATTATTTTATTCCTGCTTTGAAACACACAAAAAAACGATTTGCAAAATGTTCATGCTGCTTTCTTCAATGCAATTTGAGGAAATGTCAACCAGGACCTGCTAGCCTCCAAAAAAGCATCAAAAAAAGCTCCCTAAAGTAGTCCATATGAATACATTGTTTTCAAAGACTTGTTAAGTCATACAATAGCTTTGACTGAGAATTAAGACACTGATAATTTTGCTTAAAATGTCTTGGTCACCATTCACTGTAATTGTATTGGGGGAATGCAGCTGTAACATTCTGCTATAAGGGTGTTTCTTCGACTTTTACGTTCCAGGGATTTGTTAAATGAAGGTCATGTTAAAAACTTTAGTCTTGGAAACGTTATACCATGTACTCATAATTTATTGTTTCTACTTTTCAGATGCCTTTTATTTATAGACTTTATTGTATTACCCTTGTCCCGAACACAGACTTCCAGTCTTAAAACATGAAAATCCATCATAAAAATATGTTTTGTACATTTAAAACTATTGTAATTGTCAAAAAAACAATTCAAATTTATTGGCACATTTTGTTATTTCCACCACACT
Source organism: Rutilus rutilus (assembly GCF_951802725.1). Lineage (NCBI taxonomy): Eukaryota > Metazoa > Chordata > Actinopteri > Cypriniformes > Leuciscidae > Rutilus > Rutilus rutilus. Next base: position 6,308,156 of record NC_140215.1, read on the forward strand.
GAACAATGTTTCCCCTAATGAAGTTTTAAGCAAGGTAGATATCACTTCTGAACTGTTCAATTGAAAAAAAATATATATAAAATATAAATACCAGTCAAGATTTGATTTCCAGTCAAGCTGCAATTTTGTCAAATTATGCAAGGACAGTGAAAATATTATTTAATTGTCTGTATATAGAAGACATAAAATAATAAATGCTAATTAGTCTTAGCAAGACAGATGATTTGGTTAAAATGTCATTTCCACCACCAATTCCATGTTAAAAACAATACATAAAAAGTGAGAGGGTGGAAATAGCACTGTGGTGGTATTTATATATTTTTCAATTAAAAAGTTCACATGTGATTCATATTATCCACTAATGGACATTGTTATTATTTTCTATGTCCAGAGGGACAAAAGTGCCCATAGTTGAAAAACCATCTAAAAATATCTCCACCAAAGAAAGTAAATAATAAAGAGCTGGGAAAAAATGGCGGTGAATAAATAACGACGTTCGTTTTTGGCTGAACTATTCCTTTCCGAAACTCATGTGGTCTTGTTTTTGTCTTTTTTTTTTTTAAAGGACGGTGGTGATGCCTATTGCGAATGAGTTCGCTCCGGACGTGGTGCTGGTTTCTTCAGGCTTCGACGCTGTGGAGGGGCACCAGCCACCTCTGGGAGGATACAAACTCACGGCTAAATGTAAGCGTTCTGCGTTTCCTTGTACTTAGGAACATTCTCGTGGAATGAAGCGGTTCAGAGCAGAAAGATGAGTCATTGACGTGGAAGTCAGCCTTTGTCCCGCTCCTCTCTCTCTCGCTCATTTCTCATGTCTAAAAGCTTTCATTTCAGGCAAATTTATCATGTGCTAATACCACAAAAACAAGAGACCACACTCTTGTGTGCAAAGTCTAATCCCTGAAGGGAGGGATTGTACCAGTCATCCTGTCTCATACTTCCAGATCCCTGATGTTTTTCCTTTATTTTTTCCCCCCATGTGTGCATAATATCAAGAAAGCATTCCAGGCTTGTTTCTAAATCAAACATTTAATGATTATGCAGCACTTGCTATTGGGGTCCAAAAGGCTGCTTTTATCCTGTTAGAGGGATCATAAGGCCAGCTCTTGTAGATTACATCTCCTGGTCATGTCAGTGCTGGAAACGCAAAGTAGAAACACTGTTCGCTTAAAACATTTGCCCAGAGTCTAAAGAAAGGTCTGAATTTGCACCATTCTTGCAGCTAAAAGTGAACTTTAAATCAGATTCATTCCATCTGCTGATCTAAGAATGATTCGATCTGTGCCGGCGTTTGTTTTTCATTTTTCCGCTTAACTTAAAGGAACAAGTCACCCAATAAATATTTCTGACGTTATGCTCTCACCCTATTGTCGTTTCAAAATTTGTACGTGGTTTTGTCTCGTTTAACAAGGACGAAGAAACAAGGCCACATTATTTGTACGCCATATGTCAAGTCTGAATGAAACACATTTTTATTGGCTTATCTTCCTTTCTGCAAGAGCTCATAAAAGTCTCAAATTAAAATATGGTGAATATGGTGAAATTCAAATTAGACTAGTTTCACCAAGTTTGGCATCATTGACTGCAAACACCATTGGTTTTTGTTTGCCATAACTGAGCATGGACTTTTTTTCATGAAATGGAGTCATAAATAACGGTTTTGTTTCCCCACACAAAGCTATCATATGACTTCAGGAGACTTGAAATATAAAGTCCACGTGTCGTACAGTCTACTTTTATGATGGTTTATGGAGTGGACTTAGTCACCGTGAACTTTCATTGTGTGGACAAGAGCTTCGTAAATATTCTCCAAATTCAAAAATAACGCCACAAGGATGACTGATAATATTCCTCTCTACCAGAACTCACAAATTTCAGGTTCAAATTATACGCCACGTTTTTTTCAACATTGACAGCAAACGCCATTAGTTCTTGCATGTCATAACTGATTTGGAGAAGAATTAGGTTTTTCGGTGAATCGCATCTAACAAAGCTATTGAAAAACTTTGTACAGACTTCTTTTACAATGCTTTTTGGGGTGGACGTGGTCACGATGAATTGTCGTTGTATGGGAAAGAGCAGCGTAAACATTCTCCACATGTCTCCTTTTGTCTTCCCATACAAAATAACAGCATAAAAGTTTGGAACGTCACGAGGGTGCATAAATAATAACATATTTGTTTGTGTTGGGAGTACCATTCCTTTAAGAATGATGTGCACAAGCACATTATGCGCATCATTATTCAGAGTAGCTGCGGTTCTGGTGCAATTTGTGTTGCATTTGATATGTTGCATAAAGTTTGTATCAGGTTCTCAGTGGTTGAGCTGTACTGGACGGTTCCTTCTCTTATGGACTGCAGACGTGTTGAAGAACATCCCATTGGACCATGTCATGCCAGTAAAGAATTAAAACTAAATAAATTAATCTAGGATGGCCTTGAATGTGATTCTTTGGGAAAGGGAGGTATAGTCGGATACATATATTCAAACAAAGATCAAAAGACGCCTGGAGCCAAAAAACTAAGCCACATTTATTAAAATTAAACCTGCCTCGGATTACATGTTTAGTCCCAGTAAATCCAGAGTGTCGTCTTTTTAACGGAGAGAATGTGATGTAATACTGTCTTTCTTTTCCCTCTTCATTTTTTTCTTCATCTCTGATTCCTTTGATCAAAGGCCAGCCACCGGTTTCTTATAACCCTCTCTTGTATTTCCTTTGGCAGGTTTTGGCTACCTGACCAAGCAGCTGATGGGACTGGCCGGCGGCCGGCTGGTGCTCGCGCTGGAGGGGGGTCACGACCTCACCGCCATTTGCGATGCCTCCGAAGCATGCGTTTCTGCTTTACTTGGAATCGAGGTAAGAGCAGACTGGAGATCAGACGGGGAAGGGTGACTCAGGGATGGACGGGGCTTTATGAATGGAGGAAAACATGAAGGGATTTTACAGAATGACAACATCCTCCAGTGTTCAATAATATGGATTTTATATCCAGATGAGCCAGCTTTTCAAGTTGTACTTGTCTTGAGAGAAAAATTTATAGTTTTAAAGGTGAAGTTATTTCTGCAGTACTAATGACACTGAACAGAACTGGAGAAATAATGGCTGTTCTAGTTTCAAACAGTTTCAACTCTTTCATTAATTGGACAAACAGTTAGTTCCACCTCGATCACCACATTATTTAAACAAATGATGTTATCAATGATGCGGACATTACAATGATAACAGACATTACAAACTCAACATATCTACACTCCAGTGTGTATATATATATATATATATGTGTCAAATTAATTAAATGTGATTAATCGCATCTAACATAAAAGTATGTTTATATAATATTTGTGTGTATGTATATATCTATCTATCTATCTATCTATCTATATATATATATATATATATATATATATATATGTGTGTGTGTGTGTCTGTGTAAACTGTATACATACACACACACATATATATACTGTATGTGTGTGTGTATGTATACAGTTTACACAGACACACACACACACATATATATATATATATATATATATATATAGATAGATAGATTTTATTTATCTATCTATCTGAAAGTTTTATTTATTTCATATAGAATTTATTTTTTACAGGAAACTGGAATGTAGAGTGTGTAATTTATTTATTTTTATTATTAAATTAATAATAATAATAACAATAATAAATGAAATAGTAACTAAACTCCACTTTCCTACAAGAAATAGTATATATACTCAAATAATATTATACATTTGTTTTTTTGACACATTTACACCAAATAACGAATTTTATACAATTATTATTTAGTTAAATAACCAATTTTAAGCGTTAACAGTCGGTCTATGCTGGACATTGTGTTGAGTCAGGGTGACATCTTTAGCCGTTGCATCTTTTCTCGCTGTTTTTACAGTGTCACACTTCATGGATGTTGTGTTAAGTGACAAAAAGTTTGAGTTTTACAAAAGAATCCCATCATGTGTCTTCTAGCTGACTTTAAGAGCAAGTCTTCTGCATAGCAGTTCTGCATACTGATAACTGGCCAAACTGGACAAGTGAATGTTCCATCAGCTGAGCTGAAGCTCTTTCTTTTACTGGCCCTGGGCCTTGTTCTCAAGCCCTGTCCTCTGTCCTCCCACCCAGCTTTTGTATAGGGTGTCACAGACTAGATGTTTGTCAGGGTGTGTGTTTAACAGCACTCCCTTTGTGCTGGCCAGCCACCAAGGTTTAGCTGACACAGTCAAAGTCCAGTCTGAGGGTGGGAGTGAAAGAATAGCGAACGGTTCACTGTCCGCACATGGAGAAACAAGACAAATGAAGCTTCGGGGCGTCATTTATCCACTTGTCTCTGTGTCAGAGGAAGAATAATTTCTTTTATGCTCCCATCTCTCATCTTCACTGCTATTCTTTCTCTTCATCTTCTTTATTCAGGGCCTTTCCTTTCTCTTTCTAAATCAAATACATTCTCATTTTGGCTCTGCTTTGCTGTCTAAACAGCAGCCTAAATGAACCTCATAAGTGATTTGGATCACTGTACATAGACATCAACGTATTGCATCCATCCTCAATTGATTTCAATGGCATTTGACATCGGCATGTTGCTAAGCTAAAGATGTGATACTCTAATCAGCTAAAACTACATAGCACAACCAAATGTTGGACCTGCTGTGATGCCTTGAAATGTTGCCTGTGTTGGCAGCTCACTATCTCCATTCTTTCTTGGAGATTTTGTGTTCTCTGTCTCTTCCAGAGAGGCTCTCTCGCACCATTTGACGTGACAGACAACTAGTTGTCCAGTCTGGTTCCTTTCTCCTTTCACTCGGCACAGGTTTTTTGAGGGTGCGGTTAATTCTGAAAATGTATTGGTGTGAGTTTGTTTAAAGAATGCAGTTGTCACTCCCGTAAATAACCGTACTGTGTGTGAATGTAACCGTATTAAAGGGATACTTCACCGATTAGCATTAAGCTTTGTATCAGTAGAAACCCGGTAGTATTTTCAAATGACCGTGCTTCCCTCCCTCATGTCCCCCTGAAATGAGAGATTTCTGTATTGTGTGTCTGGAAAAAAACCTCAGATGACGCAAAAATCGTCATTTAGCTTCATCTGAGGCTTTTTTGGCCAGAGGCGAGAGACTACAGCCAGTAGGAGGAGCTAGTTCCGCATGTTTTCAACTCGCCCATAGGGGGATCTCACGATAAAACGGCGTCTTTTCAGTTTCGAGTCAACTAGTAGCCTAGTTGTATCATTTCTTCCGATACTGCCCTCTGTAACCGGTAGGCGTGGTTTGGGAGTGGCCTCGTACTGCAGCGAAGCAAGTGCATTCTGGGAGGAGTTGTCATTTTCTGGCTTTTCTCAGTCTAGAAGGCACCAACTTCTAAAATAATTTCACATTTCTACGACATAAATGACCCAGTTTAAATACACATTCATCTTTCCAACGGTGACATATCCCTTTAAGGACTCAAATACAGGACTGACAACTGTACACTGCTGCTGTGTGAACATGGTCTCTGACTGGTAAACATGGTTATTATGTTGCTTCTGCTATTTAGGGATAATACAATATATCCTACTTCCTTCTTAATAGGCTCACCTTGGGTTTCTGATCATGCAGGAGTGGCATTGACGTGTATATGTAGGTAGTAAAGCATTAATGTTAAATCCTGAAAGTCAAAATTTGATCCTTCATGATATGAGCCCTTTAAAAAATTGAGATTAAAGAAATAGAATTAGAAAACAAAGGACAGATAACAGGGACTACTGCAGCTCCATGTGTGAAACAGTTTTTGTTTCGTTTAATACATGCTTTAAATATGTTTTATTCTCAAGAATTAATAGAGCTCTGATGTTGACTTCATAAAAATAGTCATATTTTGTCTATGATTCGTTTGACAGAATTGCATACAAAAATAGGTTTAAGTGAATTGACAGGCCTTCGGACATCAGAAATTGTGTGTATTTTGAGAGAGTGACGATGTGGCACATCCTTACAGAGTTAACTAATATTGGTTAAGGAGAGAACCTGTTGAAACCATCCATGCAGACCCATTGAGCCTCTAAAATACGATCCCAGCCCATGTGGATCCCGACATTTACACTTGTGCTGAGTTTATACGGCTTCCCAGAGGCTAGCTTAGCTGAGCACTGGGAGTTAGTGTTCAGAGCCGGGCTCAATCATTTTGCCACTCTTACGGTCAGCTGAGAGGACGGGCCTCATTCCTGGTGTTATTGAAGCTCTAGAGACAAGCCTGTAAATACATTCCTGGAACAGTAAAAGTGAGCTGTCTCCACTCCATTTCTGGGGATGAGAGGAAAATAAACAGGATAATAAAACAAGGTGAGAGTGCTTGTGTGCTCTCCTTGACTTCTGCACCAGAAATTAGACTTATGTAGTTAGTTCTGTCACTATTTGACACTTTTGGTATGCTACAGATATTTCAGATGTTATAACAGTAAATGCAGTAACATTATAAAATATTATAACAATTTAAGATTAATATATATATTTTTAAATCAGCATCATCAAAGAAAGAAAGAAAGAAAGAAAAAGAAAGAAAGCTAGTGTGACCTGTACATGTGCATGGGATAGGAATGAACTTTTTCTCTTACCCACAAGGCACTGTGTGTCTCCACAGTCACAGGCTTGTCAGAAAATAAATGCACTAACTGATCTGGACCTGTTTGCTTTTAGAGTAGAACCACATACTAGCAGTCCTAATGCAATAATCATAATCGGTTTACCTGCGCCAGCATTCGGTCGGTGGCAGACAGCGAGTCTGCAGGCCCGCCTGACGCTGCCTTCATCTCCAGTTTGCCCCATGGGAAGGTTAGTTGTCATAGCAGGAAAAGGATAAAGGAGACGGAGGCATTGAGCAAGCAAAACTGCTCAGTAAGGGCCCGTTTCAGCTGCCTATCGAGTGCACTCCCTGGAGGGATGTTCAGGGGGGGCTCGGAGTATCTCACGCTCGCTCTCTTCCCTTTCAGCTTACAGACGCTACCAGCGGCCCATCTGAAAGCAGTTATCTTCACACCTCTCGCAGACCGGAGAGACACACATGCAGACTTAAAGTAATCAAAGGAAATTAGGAAGCACAAAGTACAGAGGAAGCGTATGTCATAAAGCTCGAGAGTGGAAGGACTGACTATCCCATGAGCACTGGACACAGAACAACTTATGCCCTCTCCAGTGCATGTTGTTTTAATATGCAAAGAGTTCATTGGCCTTATTTGTCCAAGAATGAAAATTGGAGGCCTTGTTTAGATTCATGCATGTTTTTCATGGCACCCATTCAGGGGGTTTTCAAAAGGGGCAGTTCAACCACACTGTCATTTGATGACCCGTGCAAGATGTCTCAAATGCCCCGAGAAGAGAAGCGCAGGCCAGATAGCAGATATTAAGAAACGAGAGCACAGACTGTAATCAGTATTGCAGGAAGCAGGTGTTTTATCATTGCATTCAAGCCCACATTGTAGCGGAGGTGAAGTTCAGGGCAGTGAGTAGATGATGTCGATAGAGTCTGAGAGCTTTCGAGAGCGTGTTTGAGTGTGTTTGAACTAGAGACTCATGGGATAACAGGTGCTCCAGCTACCCGAACCTCCACTCCGCCTGGTTTGCTCATTCGCTCGTCTATAAATTGAAAGGTAAATCAAGCTCAATAGAGTGCTTTCACTCAAAACTAAACCAATTTATTTATTTTAGGAATCAATAAGACCTTTTTTTTTTTTTTACATGTTGTGTGTTCTGTAGTTTAAAAGAGAAAATGATTACAGTAAAACTGAACACACTACATAATAAAAGGCAGTTGTTTGCAAATGAAGTTAAAACAATGAATCATGTTCATCATTACAGAAGGATTAATTGAGAATCTTCTGATAGCATTGGCTGCATTATCCATTCCCAATCGTAGATTATAGTGTTATGTAAATAATATAAAGATATGTTGTTAAAAATATAAAATCATATATATATATATATATATATATATATATATATATATATATATATATATATATATATATATATATATATATATATATATATGATCATTATAATTCAATAATATTTTAAGGAATATTCTACTCCATAATATTTATTTTATATTTAAATATAATATAATATTTAGAATGATTACACATAAAGCAATATAGTCTTTAAATATCATTTGAATATCATTTATCAATCACAAGCAATCTTATGGTGTTTTTGTACATGTCATCTAAACCTAAGTACAGTTTCCTATAAAGACCAAAAATATTTGGCGTTACACAAATTGTTATAAGCGAACCGCACTGACACTATCCGGGTTCCCTGCTGTTCATGGAGCGAGAGAGTGAACGATTGAGCCGCTTTACAGCGCAGCAGCCTCCTGTGTGACTGTGGTCATTATATTGAGCGTTTTACTGCCTGGGCTGGTGTGTGTGAAATATACTTCCTCTTGTTTAAAGGCAGGTAAAGAGAAAGAGGCGCTGTTATAATGAGGATTGTGTTTCCTTTGAAAATAAGTCAGATCAGGGGCGGTTCTGATGATCAGTTCTCTCACTGTTATCCGTGAGTAACCAAAGGTTTCGCTGGTTAAATAGCTCATGAATGATGCTTCGACTCTGACGTCATTCAGCCTTGAATCCATGACTCATTGATGGATGTGTGCAAGCAGATGTTGTTCTCAAATTGTGGTCATTAGCAATTATATGATAAACAACGTCCTAATAAGCTAATTGTTGCCAGTCACCATGAGGTTTTTCTCTGTGTTTACCCAACAGCTACAGTAAACATGCAAGCTTTAACCTATGTGACCTGGGCTTGATTTCCAGAATTTTCTGTCCTGTAAAGGACTGTTTGTTAGGTCACTGCAATCAAATTAGCAATTTCAAAATAAACTGTAATCAGCTCTGTCAGGGCTGGTCATGAATGTCCTTCTAGTAAAATCATTTTCAATGCATTAATGCAGTGGTACATTATAGTTACAAAAGACTGCCCTAGTTCCCATATCATGTTCACTTTAACACATTTAAAGGGGCTATATGTAGAATTCAAAAACCCTTGTTATTAGCGACACCGGTGGCCTTTAAGTGAACTGCAGTCAGCAGTTCACGGAACGTGTCAGCGGAACGTACAAGAGACTGAACTTGATTCAGTGCCCCGATATACTCACGGCGAAGTTTCTTTTCGTTCATTGCTTAGAAGTAAAAAGAAGTTGGAAATACCTTTGCAGCGATATACTGTTAACGAACATCCAGACCACACTGCTGAATAATTAACATGAATACTTAAATATGAGCTGCGAGCTTTCCATCCAATTACAAAATAAACCCAACAAAAAATCACAGCTGTTAAGAAAGCATCTGATCATTCACCAGCATCATGTCGACAGATGAAGTAATTATAATTACACTGTTTTGATAGTTTGAATATAAAGTATGTTTGAGACTATAGACTATATGTAGATCTGGCTATGTGAGACTATAGTTTGAATAAATCCCTTTTCTTTACATGACTTTGACATTACTTTTGGCATTATACTGAACATTGTATAAGCATTCATTTGTGTGTCATAGAACGAAACATTCTTTGGGTTTTCGACCCAAAATATAAAAATACTAGCCTGGGTTTCCCCATACTGCCTTGCTCGAAGCACGATTTTATTCACGTTGCTAAGCAGTCTGGACACCATGGACCAGATTTTCCCCTGAAAAAGGGAACCAATCACAGAACGGGGAGGGAGCAGCAAGACGATGACGACACCGAAGCAGTTTGTTTATATCTATGAATCCAACATGGCATCAGACTCGACGTTACCTTCTACCCTCAAGTTTATCTTGCACAAACGGTAATATTCGCTAAACGCCATTGTGCACAAATAAATCTTTGACCCATCGTCTTTTTCCTCGTTGAATTTCTGTCACTCTACATACGTCATCTGGTATAATTGAAGCGATTGGTTATGAGCTACGTACAGGCGCATTTGATAGACATTCATAGCGCCCAATAAACGGCTCTGGGCATTCGTAAACCACGCCTCAAATACGAGAAAATGAACACGTGGTTCTCAAATGAGACTTGGTCTGACGTTAGCCAGGCTATAAAAATACAGGCTTTCATAGACAACCTGGGAAGTCGGGGGAAGGTCTCGTTTTTTAAGTTTTTGCAGTGCAAAATACAAAAAGCAATTAATACATAAAAATTCCATGTTGACAATACACACAAGAACCAGTGGGGTTCTCGCCACCTTCTTCTCTGGTGATGAGTATGCAGATCTGACTGCAGAATTGTGAGTGAATCATTTCTGTCTGTTTTCATTCAAAGTAAACAGAAGACTTGGAGGAAAAAATATAGTTTTCATTGATTTTACCGATAAAACTGTTCCATTATTTATCCGAAAAATATATAAATCGGAAAGTGCTAACTAAATGGTTTTAGTGGCACATCGCCCAAAATATTGAAAACCACTGCCTTAATGTATTGCAAACTATCAAGCTTTATTTTTTTTGCTTCTCTGCACTATTGCATGTTCTTTTGGTAACCCTGTTTTGCATGAAGTTCGCAGTTCGCTTGGCTTCATCCATATTTGAAGGACGTGCCCCGTTCTCAAACAGTCAGAATTTATATTGCTGCAGGCAGGTTGACAGAAACCATCCTAACAAAAGCTTTTCTTTTTCCTGGAGAATGTGAAGGTCCTCACACACTCAGGCCGCGGCCGCGGGCGAGGGCGAGAGGGAAAATCAAATAAATCCCACTGTCATGGTGGATGCCGGCAACTGGCATGTGTTTCATACCTGCCAAGCAGCTTGGCGTGCGCTGACAAGACCTATTAAAGTTTATAGACGTGCAGCAGGGCCGTCCATCACGATGACGGACAGGTCGCCCCCCTCCCCCACGGCCAGTGCCAGGGCAGGACAGGGTCGCGACCGCAGCGGGACTGGAGAGCTGAGAGGGGCCGGGCTGAACTGGGAGGATTCCTATGGGAGCGTACCGGGGGGACGAGTGTTGACCTACAGTCACACTGCACAGCGGGAAAGTGTGAATGAATGACCAGCTGGCCTCACACACACGCAGACTTTTCACCCCTCCATATGGGACTGCTGGCCTTAAAGTCATGTCGGAACGATCATATTTACGAGATGAACACCACCGCAATGTTGTACCTGTGGGAAAATCTGGATTTTCTTTGAGGCCGGACTTTCTGAGCTGGCAACGTGTCGTTTGAAGAATTATGGCGGATGCAAATTGATATTGAGCATATTTATGCTTTCGTTAGCCGGCCTGCATCCATATAGTTTTTACACAAAAAATGTTGGATGGAAACACCAAGATTCAAATCAAATTTCAAATACAATATTCATATGAACACTTTATATATACATAAATGTATGGATGGATGGATAGATTTTCTCTAAAAGGTGCTATATAAATAAAATGTACATAACTCATATAAATAAAAAGAGTTTGCTTACACTGTGTGTTTTCTAATATTTTGGTACTGGGGGTTTGATATGTCGTGCCACAGCAGGATTAAAGTCTCCTCAGACGGCCTTTCCCAACGCCTCCAGTCCTCCTGCCCTCCTCTTATTTGTTTTAATTAAACCAAAGCTTCCAGCTCGGCCAGGAGTAGAGAATGATCTCTCCCTCCTTCTTTCATTCTCTACACTTGATAATATTTCAAAATCACTCCACCCTGTTTTCATGTGTTTTTTCTTTTTCTTTTCTTTTCCTTTTCATGTAAATGGTTTATGAAGGATGAATGACAGGACGCATGCCCTTTTCTTCATCTTTAATGTTTGCATATGAAACGCTTGGCTGTAGATTTTCATTATTTTTTTGCGTGGGGGTGAAAAAATGCAGCCGAGAGCCAAGGGGAAATGGAATCATTCCACATGAGGAATGCAGCGTCGCACACTGGCTGTTTCCTCTGGGCCGTGGTCTCGCTGGTCCCTGAGCTGTCGTGAGGGTTTGCCGGAGCATGAGGTCTCGTTGCCCACGCGCTGCGACAAAGCACAAAGCCCTGCATTGTTGGCTAGCTTTAAAGCACAGCATTCAGCACATCTGTGAGCCGCCGTTAGAGCGTAAACACAACCTTGCTGTTAATACATTTATTGACAGGTAGACATCGGTGGTCCCTGAAAACAATGACTAGCAAGGTCTGCTTCCATAAATAACCTGATGAAGATGTGGATTTGTTGTATATATTCTCCAAAATCACATAGTTTTGTGTTAAAGTTAGCATGAAAAGTTATCACCTTTTCTTTCCTATTGTGATGGGTATCCGATTGAAATGGCTTCTCAGACGAGAAAAAATGTATGATGGGATTTGCTTTTTTTCTGTGGGGAATTGATTTGATGGTTGTGGTTATTGGTCGATCTCATGTGAGTGACAGGTTGCCCCGCCCTCACTCCAGAAAACTCGTAATCAGAGAAGAGATGTCACTGCAAAAGTTATTTAAAATTATGAAGGCACATGAATAAAACAAAATGCATACAGATAAATCATGTATAATTAATACTACAATATTCCATAAAAAAATAAGATTTGTCAATTTCATGGTGACTAAACATTGAGGATAGAAATACTCAATTATATATTTATGATAAAAAACTCAATGCTTTTTTATATATATATATATATATACATATACATACATACATACATACGTATGATATACGTATAATATATATAAGCATTGAGTTTTTTATCAATTATTTAATTTAAAGGCATCTTTGTCCAGTCTATTGTTTAATCTTAAATCTGTGATCTTCCCTCCAGTTGGATCCTCTTCCTGAAGACGTGCTTCAAGAGAGGCCGAACCCCAATGCCATTCACTCCATGGAGAAAGTTCTGGAAGTCCAGAGTGAGTGCAAACACACTTTCACGATGCATTCACTGATGGACTGATGCATATTGTACACACCATTCAAAAAAGATTTGTTTTTGTGTTTGTAGTGTATAGTCTATTAGATAAACTTGCCCCTGAACAATGTGTAAAAACAAAACAAATTGTGATTGGTCGCATATCATAAGGTGTCTTCCTCTTCGAGTGGGCAGTTTTTGGTGAGAATATTCTGCAATATGGACTAGACTTCTGTTTAGTCATAACTCTGGCATGCATGTGATCTCTTTACATGCTATTTGTATTTGACAGCTTACACCTGTACATAAAGCTTTTAGTCATATTTAAGGCTGAGCTTTGACCTTGTTTTGTGCCTAGGTAAATACTGGCGCTCGCTGGAGCGATCTGCCTCGACTCTGGGCTACTCTCTGCTGGAGGCTCAGAGATGTGAAACTGAAGAGGCAGAGACGGTGACCGCCATGGCCTCCCTGTCTGTGGCCAACAAGCACATGGGGAAGAGGTGCAGTTATATTTGAGTTTGTATGCGTGCTTGTGTTGGACATATGGCACATTCCACAAATACGGTTTGGGTCCCGTTACTTAAAAAAAATAAAAAATAAAAAACAGTTAAGGCACACAAGTTTTTGGATCCACCAGACAACAGTTTTACCTATAATTATCAATATTTATTTTATTATTTATAAAATACTTTTTACTGTACAAAAAAGAAAAAATATTTTAAGGTTAAAATATAAATTATAATTGAATCCTTTCATTGAATTTGCTTAAAAATGAGTTTCAGCCTGTAATTGTTACCTTATTCCTGGAATGTGTCATACATTTGCTCATAGCAGGCCTCCTGTGTGTGTCTGTTTATGTGACCCCCATGTGTATTTATGGTTGTGTGAGGGGGTCCAGAGGTACAGGACAAGTGTGTGCATGAGCCGTGATAGGCAGGCGGCTGGTTCGGGGCAGACGTCCAGCAGCATCAGGCTTCTGAGAGACACACACTGCCAGAGTCCTAATTAAAAACACTCAGGAAACATTGAGCACAGATGCTGGACCTTCCTTACACGCTCACACTCTTACACTCTCACATGTGTATATACATGTGCCCAGCACAGGTTCAAACTCACATTATTTCCTGTTATTCCTATTAGGGGCCAAATGCCGAAAATGCATTGACACCTATTTTAACTTTATTTTCCTCTTTTCTGTTTTCTGGCTTGGTGTCTGTGGCAGCCGCACTTGATTGTGGAAGCTCCAAAACTCTGGTGCCAATTTTGGAGTTGGTCTCTCAAACACTGTAGCGCCACCAGACAACAGCTAATAACTTTTTAAACAAAATAATTTTTTCCTCTCTAGATCCTTTGAAAGTACCATGAATCTGGTTGTTTCAATTTCCTCCGGATTTCTTCCAAAATTCTCACATAGAATATTCAAATTTTGTAAATCTCCACCATGGCATGCACCATTCTGTCATTTTAAATGAATTTGCATCCTTTTTTTTATGCTACTTCTCCTACAAAACTGGTTCAGATTATATTCAGACCAAGACAAGTGTAAGTGACTGAGTGTTGTTTTTATGTCTTACACTATTCTCAAGTAATACCAGCAAATTTGACACTAAACAGGAAGTGATGATTTATCTCTGAAATGAGTTTGTACACACTGCTGTCAATGGAATGCCATATAAATTCCCTAGGAATACTATATAAATTCAATTACAGTGCCACCTACAGGTCAAATACTAGGTCAAATCTGCTCTTAACATCAACACATAAACTGATTGTTCAATGGGAATGTCACTGAGGTGAATGGCTCCATAATTATATATTTATATAATATTTATATATATTTAAATAGATAACTGTATTAGCATCTCCTTACTGAAGTAATATGGGTCTTTTTTTAAACATTATTTTTGAGTAATTTGTGTAAGTGTTTTAAAAATGATTTTTATTCATTGAAATAAAGTTGAAATGATATAAAATATGAATATTAGATGAAAATTAGACGTTTCCTCGGAAACTAACCGAAATCATTGTAACTTCAAGAACTAAAATGTCTAAGCCTGAAAAAAATGAACGCTAAATAAAATCACTAAATCAGTGTGCGTGTGTGTGTGTGTGTGTGTGTGTGTGTGTGTGTGTGTGTGTGTGTGTGTGTGTGTGTGTGCGTGCGCATGTACAGGGTTCCCAGAGGCAAGGAAACCTGGAAATATTTTGGAATTTTAAAATTGCGATTCCCAGGTCGAGAAAAAAAAAAAAATTATAATCTTTAAGTCATGAACATTCATGGTGAATATAGATGAATTTGTACCCACTTTCGACTCTGAAATATTTAGTTGGTGATTATATTTAATCGTGATTTTAATGTCGCGAATGTCTTGAAGTAAAAAAAAAAAAGCTCTCATGTATGATGTAACTCAGAAGGTTTGTGTGTGTCGCCCCACAGGACAGAGGAGGAGCCTATGGAAGAGGAACCTCCATTGTAGAAGGTCCGCTCGAATGCCTTGGTGACCCTCTCAGCTCAGAGCCTCTTCAAGGCCTCTGACGTCACTCTACTCTCTCCATCCGTTTCATTTTTTGTCCCGCGATGTGCGCACTTTGAGCACGGGATCCGAAACGGCCTGAAGAAATCTCCGTGACACCCAGAGTGCGACAAACGTCTCAGCCGTGTTAGTCTCTGTCCGTGGCAGCAAGTCCAGGATTGTGCATCCTGGTCTGTCCACAGGGACATTTAACATTCGAGCAGGACATAGACTCATGTTTCATTGTTAGATGTGAGAGCTGGTGCTTTCGACATGAACTTTTTTTCAATATTTTCCAGAGCCACTATAGTCCACATGATTGATTTCGGCTGTGGGGTCTCGTTGCGGCCTACGTCTTTTTATTTGTTGTTTGTCTGTTTTTCTTTCTTTTTTTGTGGGGGGGGGGGGGAGAAAAAAAAAGTGACTCGTTCCATTCTCCATCCGAGTTAACGCTTCTGACATTCACGACGAGAGACCCGCAAGGGTGGACGATGTGACCGTGAGAGAGGGCGAAGGATTCTGGGAAGCCCCGACAAGAGAGCCATGAGAGTGACAATTTGAGTTTGTGCCTTTTTCAAAAAGAGTTCCCGTGACGGATCGAGAAGAACATTGCCTTAAACTAGTTACAGGAGGGGAAGACGTTTCGCCGCCTCGGTTTTTCTTGTCGCGACGGCCAAAGGCTGGCCTAAAGAATCGAGAAACCCTCAGCATGTTTACCAGGAAACTCCCTGCAGATATCTTCATGTTTCACACGCATTATGACCTGTTTTATGTTCCTTCATTTTTTTTTTTTACTGTGCTTGTGTTGGATGTTACATGACTTTAAGTGTCACTGACAAGCGAACTTTAAGGTAGTTGCCTGCCAGCCATCCAAGGGCAAAATTTAGTTGAATTCTCCAACGCTTTAGAAGGCAAGCCAATGTAGCGACTCATTTCAACTCTAATGACCAAATACGCACCTCTTCCTCCTCCTCCGAAGAAAGGTTGACCAGCATGCAGCTTTCCATCTGCCAAGTTAGGAATTCAACCGTCGTAGATTGACAGCGCCAAACGAGCATGAGTTTGCTGTCGACCCACTAGCTGCGAGCATATAGGATAGGGCTGCGATGACCACGCGTCACACGATTTGTAGTTCGAGACAAACTTTCTATTTTTCCTTCTCTCGACATGTTGTACTTTTATATAGCTATGAATGTCTAGTTTTCCGGTTACTTTACAGTTAATCAAAGGGCACTAGCGTATCACTACTATTATTCTACTCAGCAGATGGTCAGTTTTATTGACACCTTTGAAACAAGCGGAAAAGGGCTGGTTACCGATTTTAAATGTACCACTGAGCCTTCAGACGTGCCACCTGGTGAGATTTAGCGCTGGTTTCCTGCCGACAGGCCTGAGCGAGGAGGGTTACGGGCCTTTCACTAGGGGCAGGTGCTACTGAACATGTGCTCGTCACATGACACAATCCAGGAAGTAGCGGGACCACCAGCTTCCACTCAGAAAACAATCGTAAACGCCTCTGAGAAGACTGTGATACTCAGACAATCTGCATGGGACATTGACATAGTCGCCGACGCTTCGAAATGGCACATAGAATTGTATATATACGCAATTATGCATGCTGACAGTAGATCATTTGGCTTGACTTTGATTGTACATTGAATTTTATTCGATTCTGGACTGATGAAGAGGCGATGATTTGTTTGACAACCCCTGACTCGTGTTTAGCCTCTCGGCAACTACCTTTGGCATTCTTTTTCTGTGTGTCATGTTCAATATGAGACTCATTAAGGCGGGAGATTTGACTCACCGTTGCCATTGTTCCTCGACTTCATTTTTATATATGCCTGTCACGTATGACTACTCCACTTTGGGTTCGTGCCCGTTATTTTCTCTCTTTTTTTGCCTTGTGAGCTCATTTGTCCCGTTTAATTTTTTTGTACTTTTTGGATTATGTACTTGTTCATTTGTCAGTCTTTATGTAGTTGACAATGTGTTTTACATGCTCAAGTCTTTAGTTTCTTGTTTTAGAGAGTAACAAGCCTTTTTTTTATTTGTTTTTTTGTATGCGGTGGGAGGGAGATGCTTTTACTTTGTATAATGATTACGACAATTGTGTATTTACTACGTTCTGTTCATAGTAGATTTATATTTCAAAGATCTATAGATATATTATATATTATAAAGATTGCAAAGTGATATATTTCAGTACATGGTCTGGCTTCGGCCGTCGCTGGTTCCACTGAAGGCACTGTTTATTGGTTTCATGCATTCACAGTAGCATTACTCTGGCACCGTAAACTCTTGATCAAACGGATCTTTGTGGTTCCAGGCTTCAGTTTGACAGAGTGCTCTCTAAACTCTCATACGAAAGTCCCGTGAAAAAATATTATTGACTGACACTGTACATTTCCATTGGTGAAAGTCCATTTGGATAGACCGAGTAGAGTTAGATACTGACAGTGATCCAAAATGGATTTCATTTCATTTTCGTTTGAATTATTTTAACCTATCAAGAACACATCCGGGTCATATTTCACCCTAAAATCAAAGGAAAAAATGTAAGAAATCAAGCAACACTGGCTCAGCCAATAGCGTGAGTTTGGTTTTGATTCGACCAATGGCAGACGGGGGAGTTTCCAAAAGAAGTGTTTGAAAATAATAATAATAATAATTACACAATTCAGCTTTGTGAAATATAAAATCATTTAAATGATTAAAAAAATTATAGTGAGAATTTACAAAAAGCAACGAAAAATTCCGATCATGAGAATTGGGGTGAAATATGCTTAATAGTCTTTTTAAATAAGCATTTTCTTATTTACCTCCTCTTGATTTTAGGGTGAAATGCAACCTGGACATGACTTTGTGAAAATGTAAGCGTTTTATTTATATGCGGTCACTCTCTGGACTCTTATGTTTTGTAAAATCTGCGTCTTGTTACTCTTTCCGAGCTATTTTGGGCATTTTCTCTTTTTTTTTTTAAAAGTCCATCAAATCTCATCTAATATACTTTCAAGAACGAAGTGCGAAGGCTGACATTGATTTGAAAGTGTCCTGGAAATGTAAAGCGACATGATGATAGTAATACTCACACCGGACAGCCATCAAACTCACAGACCACTTTGCAATAATACAAACGGCAGCCTGTCGAAAGCCTCGTCAAAGGGACGTCTCTGTCTGGTTCATCCGGATGGGCATTTTCTTTGCTCTTGTTTTGTATAAAAGAAAACCAACTGCATTCCATTTGTTTTGTTTTTTACCTTTCTTGTCATTCCTGCTAATTTGCCATGAGGTCTGGCCTGAGCAATTGTTTATTTGAAGGCCAGGGTGAAGTTTCTTTCATTCTCTTTCCTTCACAGCTGTAGATTTCTGCATGGTTTGTGCGTCAGCATGCCTGTCTGTCCTTGTAACATATTTGCACAAAGGAGGAACACGGGAGGGTTGAGGCTTTGGAGAACGCATGGGATGGAAGCTCTTCTTTCCTCCTCTGTTTCTGGTCAGTTCGCAGACGGAATGATGCTCTTGGTGTCCGACGGATGTGCTTTTTACTCGTTTAAAAAAGGAATGAAAGAAAAATGACTTTTGAATATTTTACAACAACAAGAAGAAGAAAGTTATCTAGCACTTGTGACATACAGACTATAGACTTTATCGTATTTATGTAGAGCATTGTTTTAGGTGAACTACACACTACGTCACACTTTAGACTGTTTGTGTGACTTCTTTTGCTTTCTTTTCTCGGTTTCTTTTTTTCTACTCTTCCTAAGGATTTGTTTTTGAGACTGGAGGAAGACTAGGAAAAGATTAGGGTCATTCCTTTAGAAACATCTGGAATCATCAAAGGGCTTTTTTTCCAGATGTTTGTCAGAAATATCTTCAGTTTGTCCAAAAGGAGAAAAAAAAAAAAAAAACACACACACTTATCAGCCAGTAATACCTGTGACCACTGTGGCTCGAGAACAGTTCTAGGTTTACAAAATGTAAGAAATGCATATTATTTTTGTCACTTTGTTTTTCCATTGTTACAATAGAACTTTTCTTGGGACCTTTGCTCTAATGTTTGTCTTTGACATCAACTATAAAGTACCTTGTTTTTGAATACCACACTGTCTTGTTTTTATTTCCGAGCACGTTATCACTCGATGGATTCGCATAATGCTATGAGGAAGGGGCTCTAATTATTATAATAGTAGAATCACTAAATTCATTAAATGTCATATTTCCTACTAAGATCATTTAATTGAAGATTTTTTTATATATATATATATATAGTTTTCTGCTTTCTCTATGACTTCATGTTTTGTATATTTTATCATAATTTTAGGTTTATTAATCACTGTCATATATCTTGTAGTACATGTGCTCTCATACAAAAAAACTAAACGAACCAGGCAAAGAAAATGATTGGTCGGGGTGCATTTTTTTAATAACTCTCGACTCCTTTACCTGCCATCTTTTGGCAAATAAATTATATTTATCTTAAATAAATAATACATTATATATATGTATATGTATGTGTGTGTTTAAATACCTAAATTACAATTGTTTAACCATTTGTTGATAAATGTATTTTTACTGAACACTAGTAAATATATACAATATTGATACTGATAAGCAGGTCCAGATATCTGCATGATTGGAATGCCTGTCGCTCATCCATTGTGTGTTTGTCTGAATATTTAGGATTCATTTATTAAGACATTTCTGTAGATTTCTCCCCTCAAAATCTGCACTGTACATGTTAAATACTTTTCAATCAAAAGAACGGGAGTCTGCTGCTGTTAAACCTCAATCGTTTCAGTAGGAAGTTACAGTCCTTGTTAATCTGACCGCCGTAAGTGTTCTCGTCACATTGTGAAGGGTCTAATGGCCTGTCTGGTAGTGAACGTTGAACTTTTCTCATCATTTTACACTGTAATTCTGTGGTGTGCTCTTGGGCGACAGGGACTTTTTGTAAATCTATTATGTAGCAAACAACAGTGCACCACAAGTAATGTTCTATGGAAAACTCGTGGAGATGAATTGTTTGCGGGGAGAGAAGGGCCGGGATGTTCAGATGTCCCCACAGTGTGTTTAAGGACTGTGGTTTATTGTCACAAGCGTCAGTTCCCGTCAGTTTGCCTGGAGCGCAGAACTTTAGCATTTAGTCTGTGAGAATATATAGAGAGAGAGATAGATTAAATGTAGATCTTCACTGTAAAAAGTGAACAGTTGGATCAACTTAAAAAAATTACTTCAATTGGTAACACCTAAAGAAATTAAGTTTTCTCAACTTAAATTATCAAATTTTATCGTGAAAAACGTGATAATTTAAGTTGAGAACTTAATTTCTTTAGGTGTTACCAATTGAAGTAATTTTTTTTAAGTTGATCCAACTGTTCACTTTTTACAGTGTTTGTGCTTGGATGTTACCTGCCCTATAAAGCAGATATTAGAGATCTTTTCTGATGTTCCAGGAAAGATGTTTTTTATTTATTTATTTTTATTTTATTTTATTTAAATGGACCGTTTTGGGGGAAAAAAAGGAAAATGTATGTATAAAAATGAAAAAGAAACATTTTATAGCTTATATTTAAATATTCTTATATTTATATTTTAATAAAAAAAATTAAATTCACTAATCAAATAAGTAAATGAGTGGAATAGATCATGTGACTCTTTGATGTTCTTATTAAAACTCAAGAAATTCATGTTAATTTATTTTAATTCACATTGTTGTGCAAATCATATTTTTTTATAAAAAATTTATATTAGTATTTTTACAATTTATTAAAGAATTTAATACTTTTATTCAGCAAAAGTTAAATTAATCAAAATTGACAGTAAAGACATACATTCTTACAATATATATATATATATATATATATATGTATATATATATTCAAATTAACGCTGTTCTTTTGAACTTTCTATTCATCAAAGAATCCTGAAAAATGCATAACCGTTTCCACAAAAATATTAAGCAGCACAACGGTTTTCAACTGTGAGCATCAAATCAGCATATTCAAATCATGTGACACTGGAGTAATGATGCTGAAAATTCAGCTTTGCCAGCAAAACAGTTATTTAAAATTGTAATAATATTTCACAATATTACTGTTTTTGCTGTATTCTTAATTGAATAAATACAGCCTTGGTGAAGAGATTTTTTCAAAAACATAAAAAAATCATACCTAACCTTTTGAACGGTAGTCTAGATACAGTAATGGGGAATGGAACTATTGTGTTAAAGTCATAATCTGTTGCATTTCCCAATGAAAAATGTTGAGTAGGACCTGATTTTATCAATCTGGATTTGATTGTATTGTTAAAAGCCGGCCTCTGAATCATGCACAAAGAACATGAATTAATGAGGCATATTTTGTTTATTATTTATTCATTTAAATAAGTATTGACAGATGTCGCAAAAATGATGATTATGAATATATTTTTAAATTACTGCTAAAAAAATGTGCCATGACATTACTGTTTTTTTGTTTTTTAATTCGTTCCATGTAAATACCATGGTACATGAATACTATGGTACTCTGGTGAAGGTTTGTTGGAGCCAGTGCTTGTGTTTGGAGCACTGCCCCCTCTGTCCAGGGGAGGGCAACAGCTTACAGTAGTCACGACAGGGATTAGCAGCTCATTTACAGGAGACAAGGGTCAGACGTCTGTCCAAATATACAGGGGCAAGTTAGAGCGACAGAAATCCAGCGGATTGACCAAAGCAAACAAAAACATCACCCTGCTGCTTGCTAAGCGCCAGTCAAACAAACAACCGGCTAATTCCAGTCCAGCGCTGCTGAATTGACTCTTTAGGCCATGAAGTAGAAAACAATTTAACACGTCACAAAGCAGGCATTTGAATATTCATAAATCTGACACCCCTGGGACGTGTGGCGCGGATAAGCTAATAGTGTGAAAGGAGACGCAAGAGACAATATTTACCGTCTCGCAGGTCGACAAAAGATCGTCTCCAAACAACATGGCGAGCACAAAGGTGACGTGATCCCCAGGAATGTGTTCACGTATCGAGCTCCTCGGGAGTCAAATCGAGGTGAAACGTTTAGAGACTGTCAGTGGAACTGTTGATCAGGTCGCTGAACCCCGTGACCTTTGCCCTGTCGCTCGGGGTCGGGTAAACCCAGTGCGGTCTCCACATTTGATCCCAATCGGGGTCCCTACATGCTCTCCGTTCCCACAATAAACCCGTCTCGGAGAACACAAGCTTGACACATCAGATGAAAAACCTCTAGCTAGTTCCTAGCTATTTGGTCTGCGGTCACACAATTCAATGTTGTTCTCTCTCTATCTCTCTTTTTTCCCCGCCATCCCTCTGCTCATCCTCATTGAGGTGGCTCAGTCTGTCATTATGGTCTCTTATATTAGAGAAGGTCCTCCTTCCAGAGCGTCGCTCGCCACTTCTCTGCAGTTTTTAATTGTGGCTCTGAGGTGGTGGATGAAGCCAGCTGCATCTCAGAGCCAAATTACAGATCAGCCTTGCAGAGCCCGAGTGATATGACACAAGGCGGAAGACCTGAGCTTCACCCACTGGGTGTGGACATCATCCCGACCAGCGTTACTCAAGAGAGCTTCTCCTCAATATAGACTGTAAATCACATATTGTGAAGCAGATAGTGCAGACTGTAAATTCAGATTGGATGAGCCACATTTAAAGGGATAGTTTGCCCAAAAAATGAAAATTGTCATCATTTACTCACCCTCAAGTTGTTCCAAACCTGTATGAGTTTCTTTCTTCTGCTGAACACAAAAGATCTTTTGAAGAATGTTGGTAACCAGACAGTTGATGGAACCCATTGACTTCCATAGTGTTTTTTTCCTACTATGGAAGTCAATGGGGGCAAATCAACAGTCTGGTTACCAACAGTCTTTTGTGTTCAGCAGAAGAAAGAAATTCATACAGGCTTGGAACAACAGTTTTTGGGTGAACTATCCCTTTAAAGCCACTGTATAATAGTCGATAAGCACGTTTAATAATCTGTCATATTTCGAAGTAAAACAGCGTATATGAGAAAAAAGTTAATCCGTTGAGAATTGATTGGAAAAATGAAAAAGTCAGACGAATCAGGGGTGAAATAAGTTGAATTTTGAAAGATTATAAAGAAAAACAGTTTTGCTAACGCTTTACAACAAGGTTCAATTAGGCATCATGAACTAACAATAAAGCATATTTTAACAGCATTTATTAATCTGTTTGTTCATTTCTACACATGAAAATGTATTAGCATTTCAAGTTGAATAAATTAACTTTAGTTAATCTATTGTGAACAAACACAAATCAACAAAAAAAGTAGGTTTATAAAATTAAACTAGATTAACACATGTTGTAAAATAAAATGCAGTTCATGATACTTAATGCATTTACTAATGGTAATAAATTGAACCTTGTTGTACTTTTTTTTTATATATATATTTTTTTACTGTATTCAACAATGAATTGTGCACAATAAGGACTGGAACATCCATTTAGAATGTCAAATCAATTTTGAATTCATGTTTTACTAATAATTATCCTATATTTAATAATGTATAATACTATAGGCCTACTATTGCAGTTACTGTTCATTTCAGTTTTTTATTTCTGTTTGTTTGTCCATTCAATGAAAGTCAATTGGTAACCAAAACAGTTTGGTCCAAAATTCTTCAAATTATTTTCTTTTGTGTTCTGCAGAAGAAAGGCAATCATAAAGGTTTGGAACGGCATGTTGGGTGAGAGAGAATTTTCCTCTTCTTTTTTATTTCTCTTTAGGTGAACTAACCTATTTTTTATTTTTATTTTTAGGTGACCTATCCCTTGAGCTTTTTATTTTTGTGTCATATTGACGTTTTTTCTGAAAAAAGAAGCAATAAGCCATTTGAGGGCATGCTCTACCGTGATTTTACCACGGGAGATTTAAGCAGTCTGCTTTTTGACGTGTGCTGCAACACATGGCTTCTCAAGGCTTATTGTTTTATTTGATCATCTGTTCAGCTATTTGATAATATTTTGTCTGAAGACGAGGATGTTGATGGCACTTGTAATGTGCCGAGTTTGTTTTATGCTCAAATATTTTCAGAAACTGTACGCTTGTCCTCCGCGTCGACTGTCATCTTCAGTCTCGCGTGTGCTGTGTTTTGAGAGCTGTGTGCTGTTTGCTTGTCTTTGCCGTGTTTAGTCTAAAACCCGGTGCCCGTCCCGAGAGGCTACAGGGAGGAGATATCTGTGTACTGACCCGTCACTGCACTGCAGGTGCTGCGGCCCTGAGAGGAAACAAACGCCGCTGGGTTCACACTCTCCGTTTTCCTACTTGATCATTTTCAATATTGACATAAAGCGCCTCACTGTTTGATTCTACTTTGCATGCGAAGACAGGACTGTCATAAATGTTTATCGTCACAGAAAAGAGAGCGGGGGAAAGGTGGCTCTCGAGGGCCCTGACATATTTTTCTCATTAAGAGCTCACACAACTTTTTAAGAGAGCACACAAACACAACCCACACCAATTTATGCCTGTTGTGTTAGTCCAAATTACACAGGTGACCTATCCCCTTCCGGCTCTATGAGATCAAAAATGGAGCGGGACGGAATCTACCCCCTCGGAGCAAGTTTAATTTCAGCCCCCCCCTTCAAATCGTTCACACCGCAATTCCCCCGCGGCTGCGCTAACCGTGTAAAGGGGACTGTGTGTTTTATCCCGCTGGCTTCACATGAGGAAGTCATTAACATCTCCGTGCATCTCTGCTCTGTAATCTCCCTCAGCCGGTGTTTCTTCCACCAACAGCACAACAACAAAAATACAGAGAAGTATAACTGCAAGCTGCGATACGTGGCCAAGAAGAGCAAAACCTGCATATTTAAGTAATCGAAATGTAAAAACATAATTTATAGCGCTCAATTTTATAAAGGTGTACTACACGGGAATCGAACCCACAATCTCGGGCTCAGGTGCCTTTCACTCAGCTCGTTGCACCACTGGAAAAACACGTGTTGACACAGATACCGAAGTTCTATAGTTTTAGAATTACTCAAAATGAAGAATTTGTACAAAAAATGCACTGCATTTTGTACCCAGATGAGATTATTCTTAGAAAGCAACAATGTTTGGAACAGAAGCAACTTTTGCACCATTTCTGGCCACGGTACCCGTTTGCAGTCTGGGCATGTGAAACGTTCGGGCCTGTGGCTTAACAGAGTGTGCCACTCAGTTGACGCACATTCACCAGACTGTAGAGGAGAGCTTTCACTGTGAGAACAAGCACACAAAAAGCATGATAAGCATGCTAAACTAAATTAATCCTAATATATTTTTTGTATATAATGTCTTTTCGTCCGATTTTCGAAAACATCTTTTGCTTCAAATCAAAGTTTGTAGTGTTATGATTCACCTTGCAGCTGATTGGCTTGGTTCATGGATTACAACTCTTAACTTTAACTCTATTTCCGTCATTTAGGCCTATGAGACGACGCTATTTGACGGACATTTCCGGCTTTCCGTGTTTTCACTGTTATACGGAGGGGTCGCTACGCATCTTCTGAAAGAGTAGGCCTACTAAATCTTTTGATCAAAACATGCGAAGAAGATGCAAACACAAGCTATATCATATGTGACCCTGGACCACAAAACCAGTCACAAGTCGCACGGGTATATTTGTGGCAATAGCCAACAATACATTGTCTGGGTCAAAATTATCGATTTTTCTTTTATGCCAAAAATCATTAGGATATTAAGTAAAGATCATGTTCCATGAAGATATTTAGTAAATTTCCTACCTTAAATATATAAAACATTTATTTTTGTGAGTGAATGCAGCACAATCGCGAATATAAATGGACAACTTTAAAGGCGATTTTCTCAATGTTTCGATTTTTTTTGCACCCTCAGATTCCAGATTTTCAAATAGTTGTATCTCCTCGACCAAATATTGTCATATCCTAACAAACCATACATCAATGGGAAGATTATTTATTCAGCTTTCAGATGATGCATATATCTCAATTGCATAAAATTTACCCATGTGACTGGTTTTGTCATCCAGGGTCACATATGTAATCATATGTATATGTAAAATAACACGATGACCAACAGCATATAAATCAAAACGGCCTAATGTTACTGAATGAAATGTCGACCGAGGACAAGCTATAGGACTGTGAAGCTTTGGGGGTGTTGATGGACTCAATCTACTCCATCTATGTTTTGATCATTTTTGATCAAAAACAACGTATGAAGCAAGAATAAATCTTTCTTTGTATATATTTGCAGTTCAGATATTCATTCAACAAAATATTCTGGAGGCCATGAAATTTTTGTGAAAATGGTCAAAAACGTTGGCGGTGGCTTAGAGATAACAAAGACTATTTTAAAATCCCTGTGGGAAAAAATTTATGAAAAAAAAAAGAGTTTTTGCCTTAACCAGCCATGACTAAGACAACCAAAAAGCAGCTTGACACTTTGTGGTTTGACTGGTTTCGAAGTAATTTTTGTTCATTCTGAAAGTGAAAATGCTGTACAACGCAATGAGATTTGATGGTGTTAATAGCCCCGCCCACAGTGAAATCTCATTGGTCCAAATGCTCTACTTAGATGTATATTAAATATCAAATATGTTCTGTATCGAGTTAAACAACATATTCACTTTCAGTGTAGATTACCAAATTACTTGTTGGAAACCAGTGCCGTGCTTGGTTAGGACGTGGCGTAACGCTGGTTTGTTTCATAGTTTGGTGAAACGGAGAGAATAACAGCTCCTCACCTCAGTGGCCTGGTGTGACCTTTCTTCTAATGAAGAGGAAAGTGGTCTGGTGTGCGAGTGTGCCGCAGTATGAACCCACAGACGAGACGGGATCAGGTTTCTGCAGCCGAGCGCACCTTTGTTTAACCACTGAACGTTATTGCAAGTTGCCTGATCCAGTTAAGGTGAAGAATTTCTGCTCTTTTAGCTCTTGAAAGTCCTGTTTAAGAACATTATTTTAGTTTCACAGCTGCCTATGTTATACATCTCTCAAACACTTTGAGCAAATAAGCCTGAGACTGAATAGAGATGCTGGTGAATCATAATACAGAATTATGTAAAACCATTGATGAACATTGAGTTCACTGAGTGCCACATCCGTCCACAGGTAATTTCCATAGCCTGGTCTGCATGTGTTCTCCACACCAGCTTTTACAGCCACTTTAGTGTTTTAAGCCATTTTCTTGTCCAGTTTGATTTTGCCTCCAAGAGCAGCGGAAATCTCTCCAGCGGTGTAAAGACTGGAATTTTAGGGGAGGGGGGTGCTTTTGGAATGATTGTGGCTGAGAAGTGTTTTTGGTGCTTCCCAGGATGAGGGGAGAGGTGGTGTTGCTGGCAGTGGAAGACTGAAAGTCTGTTCCTTCTCACGGTTAATGGATGATAATAAAATAAGTATGATTTTGTATAGTGCTTTCCCCCCCAAAGCTCAAGGTCATTTCAAAGTGAAATTACAGGCACATTCATTCAAGAAATTCAGAAATTACGCTCAGTAATGAAAATGAATGAAAACTATGAGTAGAGTTTTTCAAACTTTAAATAATGGCTGGACAACCTTTCTCTGAAAGTTTACAATAGCGCAGTGTCTTTATGTTTGAAGATTATTTAGGCTATGTGTACTTTGGATGGTTGCTAAGGTGTTGCTATGCAGTGCTAGGGTGTACTGAGTGGTTGCTAGTAGTTTGTTAGGCAGACAGACAGATAGCTAGTTACATGGTTGGTTGGTTGGTTGGTTTGTTAGTTGTTAGACAGCCAGACATGGTAACACTTTACAGTGTCCTTGTTACATGTACTTACCATAGTAATAACAGTAAATGATGCATAATTACATGCCTAACCCTCAACCAAATCCTAATCCTACCCTAACCCTATAGTATACATGTAGTTAATTAATATTACTCAGTACTTAAATATAGAATTACACTGTAACAATGTCACCTTAAAATAAAGTGTAACCCTTTATTTTAAGGTGTCATTGTTACAGTGTAATAGATATTTAAGTATTGAGTAAAATTATTAACTACTGTACATGTACTTAGGGTTAGGGTAGGATTAGAATTTGGTTGAGGGTTAGGCATGTAATTATGCATAATTTACTGTTATTAGTATGGTAAGTACATGTAACAAGGACACTGTAAAGTAAAGTGTTACCAACATCCATTAGGGTCCTTGACATTTTCAGCAGTTAGTTAGAATAATCCATTACAGTCTTTGAAATTTTTGTTAGTTAGATAGAAAACCTCCATTAGGGTCAAATGTGAGTGAGTGAGTTAGTGAGTTAGTTAGTTAGTTAGTTAGTTAGTAAGTAAACATCCATTAAGGTCTTTGACATTTTCAGCAGTTAGAATAATCCATTAGAGTCTTTGAAAATGCAGTTAGTTAGTTCATCCAGGTCTTCTGAAGATGTCAGCAGGCCCCTGCATGTCCTGATCTTACCTCCCAGTACTTTTTTAGTGTCTTCTTTCTGTGTACTGAAGGTCCAGAGCGTTCCAGAACTATTCTTGTTCACCATAATCCCTTCCCCTCTTGGCTTTTTGGATTGTTTATACTAAATGTAAGCATCTCCACCTATTGTTCCCAGATGAAACGCTCTCAGTATACAGCCCTCCACCTGTGCAGGAGGAACACACCTGCGCTGTAGATGTCCTGTCCCAGAACGCATGTCTGAATCCACCGTCCTTCAGCCATGTCCTGATTTGATCTGCTGGTCGGTGATTCAGCGCAGACGTTTGTATGCGATCTAAGGCCAAACATGTGCTGCATTGCCACGTCATCTACCCTTGAGCTCGGATCCGGTCCTGCGGGTTCGTATATTGTACACGTGGAGCTATTTTAGGGCAAGAAGGCCAGTATCAGCCCCTTATGAGTGTTATGGGATCAAATTGTTACTCATCTCGATTCCACTTATTGTCATCCGGAGAGATCATTTGAGTTCCATCACAAGAATGTACTTTATTATATTCTAGCTAAAAATGGCCAACTTTTGTAAAGCTCTTAGAAGCTATTATAAAAATCTTAAATATTAATCCAATAAGCCACTCAAATCATGGGTAATTATAGAATATTGGTGTCTAAACATCAGTGGACCCTATTGAATTGTATTGTATGGACACTGAGGCATATCTTATTTTATGATCCACTGAAGAAAGTCATACAGTGTTGGAATTCCACAAGTGTGAGTAAATTGACAGAATTTTCTTTTTTGGGTAAACTATACTTTTAAGTTTAATAGCAGACATTAATGATTTGAAAAAACTTATTCCGCCAAGAATGCTAATATAATTCATTAGGCTCACTGTAAACTGTTTACAGTGTAATTTAGTGCGTTAATATCAATTTGAGGTCACAGGTGTGTTGTGTTTATCAGCATTTTACAACAGTTTTAGCGTGGCTCCTCATCAAGTTAGCCTGAAGTTAGAGTTAGCTGTGGTCTTTTAGTTGCTCTAGTTTAGGCCTACTATCAACACAGAAGGTAAAAGTAAGCCACTAGGGTGGTAGCCTACAAATCTGATTCTAGGTTAGCAGAAGGAAATGTGTGTCCTGCCAGGGCCCACCCCCACAGTGTAATGTAACCTTGGCATTAGCTTGAACATGAAATCCTTTCTGCGGCGCATGCAGCGTAAACCTTTACTTTATCCGTTTTACTGCAAATTAAAATTTTGTTGCTTTTTCCGTCTCATTTTACGGGAAACATCTGGGGCTTGCACCACTCCGTAACTGTGGCCCGCGGCATTCTGGCTCAGAAGGAAGGCGGGAATAATGAGACATTATCAAACATGCTGCTGATGGATACGCACTTTCCCTCAACACACAACCTTTTATTTGATTTATTTTTAAATCCATGTGCCTCTCACATCGTTTTAAAACGTTTATTAATAATTACTCTTTTACGTGAATCGGCTCTTTAGAATCAGTAAAAAAAAGATTCAGTGATTTTACGTCATGACGTAATTATTTAATCACACCTCCATGATATAATTGCATTGCCATTGCATGTACATGCCTAATAAAGCCTTATGTAGAAACACGTTGATGTTTATTTCATTTTTCCTGAGAAAAGTTTATTAATAAGATTGTTTATTTATTGTAATTTCGTTCCTGCCAGACTTCAGCTCATAAAAACAGTTATTTTGAACCTAAATATAATTTGCGTTTCACATTAAACAATTTACATCACTCGACTGAATATTTAAATTATTTAATTAAATGCTATTTATTAAAACCAACGTTTCGAATTGATGTGTTAAATAAAAAAAATATTAAACATATTTTTTTTGCCCCATCAGTAAAATTATCGGTCCACTCAAGCTCACAGGCTCACTCATTTCTCGGCCTATAACGAGTTGGACATTGGCTATTTCGAAAGATTCAATCGGATTCGAGAACTGTCCTTACTGATTCAGTCAGATTCGTTAAAGTCAATAGATTAGTGAACGGGGATAGTTCACCCAAAAAATTAATTTCTGTCAACATTTAGGCCTACTCACCCTTATGTTGTTCCAAACCTGTATGAGTTTCTTTCTTCTGTTGAACACAGAAGTCACCCATTGACTTCCAAGGTATTTTTTTCCTACTGGAAGTCAAAGCCACTGTCAGCTGTCTAGTTACCAACATTCTTTTTAAATGGCTATCTCATTCAACAGAAGAAAGAAACTCATGCAGGTTTGGAACAACACGAGAGTGAGTAAATGAGGACAACATTTTAATTTTGGGGTGAACTATCCCTTTAAGTAGCCTATACAATTCCTTAACGAATCATTTTGTGAACAAGTTTGACCTGTTCCATTAAAGATCCGACTCATAAGAACGAGCCCTCCACGAATCGGACATCGCTAACTGAAATTTTAAAAATGTAGGTAGGCTATAAGAAACCAAAATATGTTTGTTGAGAGTGGGCGATTGACAGACGTGTGAACTTGTTTTATTTTATTGTAGGCCTATAGCTTACATACTGTAAATGTTCTTGCTTTCCGTATAGGCCCTACGCTAATTATTTTTGTGTCAGAAGGACGTCTTTCTCAGTTGCGTCGCGTCTCGACGTCAAATAGTCGTTCTCGAGACCGTTGCGGTTGCAGAGATTTGCGCAGGTGCACAGAATAAAGAGAGAGGTGTGTATATAACAGGCTGGTTCTCACTCTTCACCGCAGTTTTTTTCTTTCTGTGGGCTTCCCCATCACCACATATTTAAGAACTGTTATCTTTATACTGCAGCTGTTTTCTCGTAAGTGTATCTCTTTGGGTCAGTTTCGTTTTGCTACCTTTTCTAGCCTGTTTTCAGTTTTTGATTTAGATTTTTGTGGGAGATAAAAACTTCATGTGATGGTGGCCTAACTGTCCTGAGATAGGCTATAATAAGATGTTGGCATATTGAACTCGTACATCTAACGGGCAAAAAAGCTCAATGGGGTGCTCAACTACAAAAAGGAAGGTAAATTTGGCACACCACAGCTCCAAAAGAATAGAAAAATATTTATTTCATGGTTTCACCACAGGTGAGGTTTCGATTCCAGCTCTTCATCAGAAGATTGTGCTCTGGCACAATCTTTTATTGCTATTACCTTAAAAAAAAAAAAAAAGCAGTGAAGCAATTATGTTTTAATACACTGACATTTAAAATATAGCCACTCTTGTCTGGGAAATCAAAGGAAGTGTTGCATAACCAGTATAAAGGAAGTGATTTGTTTAGTCATGTGATAAGAAAACCATAAACACCCCCACATTGTTGGAGTCATAAAATCATTTGTTGTTGTTGTTGAAAATGTATGAAACCTATAACAAGTTTTACTATTATAACTATTCTCTTTTAATCATCAGTAGCATGTTGACTCATATACAGGACATATGCCTATCTGATGTAAAGGTTCTTGCCTTTATTATTTAAAGCTCCAAAATATCATAAAAAAGCAGAGTTGAATTAGTCTTGAACAGGCCAAGCATTAATGCCTCAGCAGTGGAGTCGTTTCTTTTAGATTTTATCAAGCTAAGCCTGGGAAAATGAGATGTAAACAATTAAATGATTTGCGAGCGTTGGTGTAGATTTAGAGGAGAAATGAAAAGGTCTGGTAGGGGTCCGGTATTTAAATGCTGCGGTTATCTGCAGTTGTTAAAGAATTTGCCTCCAGCCGTCTGGATTCAGTGATTTCTTCTTATTAGAGCGGACAGGCTTTTTTATAAGCTTTGGGGTAAAGCTGGCTGGACTTTCTTTTCGGCTAATGAACCTGCACAAAAGAAGGGGAAAATCTGAATGCTCTTTTTCTGCAGCGACGATGTGGACGTATGCAAATCACTGTGTTCACCCTAAATGTTCAAAAATATGTTTTAATAAATAAGCAAAATGTACAATGGATGGAAATCGAAAATGTTGCATAGAAAAAAATTCTAACGTATGCGTTCATCCATGCAGCATACTTCAAGAAAGTATTGCTCTAAATTGCATTGGTCCCTTTAAAAAAAGCTGACAACACTCACAGGTAGCCTATGTACAATAGTTTTTTTGTTCATACATATATATATATATAAACTCTTCTGTTCAGAGACAAACACGAAATATAGTTTCCATACAGATAACAGATGGCCTTCCTGTACTATCACCACAGCGACATTTAAGAATAACTTGTGAAAAAGATTAAATGTATTTGACGACACAGGAGACGTCATCTACTTTTTCTCTAAGTATATAAAAAGTTCCTTTTGTTGTGTCCTTCATGAGGATGTATAGGTGTATCCACCGAATGTCCCTTGGCCACGTCTTTGAGGTTTAGAGGTTCATCAATAAATCCTTTGGTGTCTTCAAAATTAGTGGAAGTAAACAGTCTGCGGAAGAAGAAACATTTAGGTTAAAAAATCTGCTTCTCAAACTTTTCAACGAAGACCTTAAACTTCAAGGTTTGTCTGCAGGTTGAAGAAAAATGGGAAGCTATTAATGATGAGTGGGAGCACATGCTTACACAGGAAAAGGCTTGGTTCAATCATGTTACACAAATCCCAGGTGGAATTACGTCACTGGAAAATAACTGTTTTAAGAGGTCATTTGGTTTGAAATCCGAAGCCGTACACCTGCCTTCCTTTGGAATTTCTCAGTAGCACATATTACTTTATTCAAATAAATTGAGAAGAATCAATTAGACAAACAACTAATATTGTAACAAGTGTTGAACATTTTTATGACAGCTGTGTGTTGTCTTGGTTGATAGAGGCCTAATCCGGCGCATAGGAAGAGAGATTTATCCAACTGGTTAATGCATTATGATATCTTCTTTAATTTCACTTCATCATTTTTATTAGCTAATTAGTTATTTAAACTAGGACCGTATTCATTTATAGGTGTGCAGGTTCATTTAGGAAATCTTCTTTCTTTTCACCACAGGATATTACTTTATTTTGTCATCAAGGAAAGAGAACTCCATGCATAATTTAGCTTATTAAATAAAACGTAAATAATAATTACAAATAATTAAGGTAATATTGTACACATATTTAGCCTGAAAGATTTCATTCTTGCCTTAAAGATCTTAAAGAGTTGTTTTTTTTGTGTTGTTATTTCACAAGCATAAACATGGTTTATGGTTGCAGCTCACCTTCACTCTTAAAAATAAAGGTTCATGTTAGGACAAAAAGGACTTCACATCCCGATGTCGTGTAGCAGAATCTTTTCGTTCCATAGAACTATAGTTCCACACACAGGTGCTTTAATTTCAGGATCATAATTCTTTTCCATTTCTCTCTGTCTCTCTTTTTTTTTTTTTTTTTTTTTAGCTTAACGTTTACGAATGTGGTCTGTAACTTCATAAGTTTAAACCCCGCTGAAATGTGAGTTTTATTCACGAGAGGTAGGCTACATTTTTCCTTCTCACGGCTGGGTCGTTATTCGTTTCATAAACATCGACGATATAATGAGAATGTTTATTTGTTTAGGCTACTGGATAATATTCGCAAATACTGAGAAAAACTCAAATTCATCGTTTGTTTCCATGTTATTTCTGACAAATACAGTCTGCATACCACAGCTTTTCGTGCTCTAGTTCTCACCATGTCTCTATTTGGATTTTACTAGAAATATTTGCTTTAGCAGTCGAGGAATCAGCCGATTCTCATTGTTTTTGTGCTGTACGTTCATTTTCTTACTGTAAATGCGCGAGATTCTGTTGTTTTTAGAGGGCTTTACGATGCATTTGTCTTCATAGCATAATACAATAATTAGAACACGTTCCCATATTAATTTCCTCGGGATATCCTCGTGACGCCTAGCATTTTGTCCACTGTATAGAGAACATTTCTATAATAATCTCTGAGATCATATGCCATTGGTTTATGTCCTGATGTTCCTTCAAGGGAACTTTCTGGCCTTTTCTGTGACACCAGATTTGTGGGGGTGTGGCCATAATAATAACCAAATAATAATAATAATAATAATTTGAATATCCTCGTGATACCTGGCCTATGTCGCCTATAGTGAACATTTATGTTAATATCATGAAGACATTTTATAACGATGCTAAATAAAAAAATAGGGCTTAGTCCATAGCATAAAATCATTATTACAAAAAAGGTATATTATTTTTTTTTTTTTAAAGAAGTAAAATATTAAAAATGCTTTTTTTTGTGTTCGTGGCCTCACCTGAGGGCAAAAAAAGTACAAACAACTACGTTTAAGTAATTTAAGCAAATTACATTAAACTGACTCAGAAAAACGAGTCGAATCTTGTATAACTTATAAAAAAGATTACATTTTTACTTTGTTTTAATGAGTTAAAGCAATGAAAAAAAAAAAGACATGCCGTCATAACTTTTTACAGTGAGGAGGATATATAGACATTCCTTAAGTGGAATTGGTTACTGCAGGTTACACACATCCATGTATCTGTAGTAATAATATGAGAAAACTATGAATTACTGCACGTGTAAAACATATATACAATAACGTTTTAAAGAATTCTAATACTTTATCTAAACAAATCTAAATGACAATTTTGGGGGTGTCACGAGGATATAGTGTTGCATTCCTGCAATGAACTGTCAGTGTCAGTGGTCCAGAACAGCTGGGGTTTCTCTAAAAGCAGGTTACTGCCGTCACACATCCACTCTACACATCTCGACACTAACTTTATATAGTAACTCATCTCGAGGCTATAGTAATTGTATAGGTCTTGGCATCTCTCTACCCACCCGTTTGGCATGATATGGACGAGTCTCTGCTAGTGAGACGCAGACATCGACCACGCGCCCTCCATCCTCCACACGGAAAACGCGTAACTGAGTCTCTCGTGCGCGACGTAACTGCAGCTCGACATCTTGTTGTCCATCTCGTCGCTCTGCAACACTTGGTAGAGGAAATCAATGTACCTGGAGGCGAGCTTGAGCGTCTGTATCTTGCTGAGTTTATCCGAGGGGAGCGTGGGGATGATTTTGCGCAAAGACGCGAACGCTTCGTTCAGCGACTGAGTCCGTTGCCTCTCCCTGACGTTCGCCAGAACGCGCTGGTTCTGCAGCTCCTCGAACGACTGAGTGCTGCTCGGGCTCGGCTTTTTGTTCCGTTTATTCACGGAGCTCGGGCTGCTGCTGCTGTCGTCGCTCGACTTTTTACTGTGTCTCCTCTTCTTCCCGAACCTTTTCTGTTGTCTGTCCAACTCCTCCTCGCTGGTCACCAGGCTGTCCACTGGGGAGACGGGAGAGCTTGAACTCTCTTCCATTTCTTTTTTAAAGAAATGTGAAGGTCGAGGATAAAACGCGCTCTCCACCTTTGAATCCGTGGTTAGACCGTTATATCCGTGCGGTTTTCGGGGGGTTCGTCTGTCCTCCTAAAGTTCCGAGACTGCGCCTCTACTTCCAGAAGTAGAGCTTGGCTGAGTTTTCCTCCCGCAGGAAGTTTTTTCCTAATTTTTTGGGAAACTTTATCCTAGTCTCTGATGCTAAATACTAGTGTGACTGGAGGGGGAGGAAGCGCTGCTCTCTGATTGGTGGACTAATAAACTAGGAGGACCAGTCTTAAGTTACACTGCACCTCTCCACTGGCTGCCACTCAAATTATACCACACTATTAGTTCGATGCTCTCAGTTTTAGACATTGTTTCAATCTCACACTGTAAAAACGACATTTTAATGGAAAAGGAATGTAAAGTGGCGCAGTACAAACGGGTCAAGTCTATGTTAAAAAAAAAATTATTATAAGTTATAAGATATATTTTATATATATATATATAGTGTAAAATAGTGTGCATTGTACTTACACAAATGTTTTATAATTATCTCACATTTTAAATATTACAATGTAGGCAGTGTGTAATATGGTAAAATATTGTTGAAATTGTTTTTTATTTGTAAAAAAGTATGAATCTCCTTATAATTTATGAGGAAAAGAAATTTTCAGAATTGCTTGTATTACACATTTGTTTACATTTTATTTAAATAAAATAATAATAATATCTGATTGTTATCAGTTTTATTTATTTATGCCTTTTTAATTATTTTTTAAGGGTCATCGGGGCTAGTTGTCAAAACAACTATATATATATGTGTATATATATATGTTTAAACACAATATATATATATATTGTTGGTCAGAATTTACAAAAATGTCCAAATGTTTTTTGTTTGTTTTTTCTTTTAAATTCATAATTAGCAATTGCTGCTATGATTGATTTTATGACTGAAAGCTGCGCATTATGTATTAAATTGTTGTACGTCCCCCGTTAATGTTTAAGGTCATATTTTTTTTTTTTTTCATGGTTATTAAAATGCCACAAAAAGCCTCTCACCTCTTTCAGATGTGGCACACAGTAGATGAATTTGCAGACTTCTCTTCACGCCATTCTTTCAAGTCAGATGAAAGACCTTTCCCTATTGTTTTCCAGAATAAGTCCAAGGTTTCACAATACCCTAAACACATGTAGGAGTCAGCCTTTTTTTGAAGAACTTTTGGCAAAACCTCACAGGCTTTTTCCTCTTACACAGGCCTGGACTGTCTCTTTGAATAAGACAATAATAATGCATGTCAGATTTCTTTTACCAGTGTCCAGTGTTCAAAAGAGGCTTTGGGATGTTTTGTATAAGGCAGCAGTTTGGTCATATTTGTAAGGTTTTCAATTGTAAATTATGCCTTATTTCAGAAAGAAGATTTGTTTCCCTTTGATTTATGTATGTAATCCACATGTGAACGGATGACTGACACATGGGACGAAGCCAGCGAGAATAGCCCCGAGGATGCTCAGATGATCTCCATGTCCATTCTGGTTAAAACATGGACGTTCTGAAAGGGTTTTCAGTGAGGGATGTTTATGGTTTTAGAGCTTCAAGATAATGCAACATGAATGCTTCTTAATCAAAGAGCTTGAAGCAATTATAGTTATACATGCTACAGCATCTCTAATATAAAGAAACTAGAAAATTGTTGAATGTGTCAGCCCGCTTTTGCACTTTCAGATAATGAACAACGTAAAAACCGCAACAGTGATAAAACTCAAAAACGTCCTAATGTAGATCGAATCTCAAATAGAATTTTCTGCTTTATCTCCTCTGTTATACGCTAACAGACTGAATTAAAGGAATAGGTGATCCAAAAATGAAAATTCATAATTGACTTACCTAGGGGTGACCCCGAATAGTCGAAGATTCGATGCTTCGATAGGAGGAGCCTGATTCGACTACCGATCTCACGGTCGAATCTTCGCGGAGGAGTTATGAAACGAGGATCATGCCCCTTTGGCTATATGAGGGCGCTCAATGTCTGATTTCACATAGTGTGGTGTATCACCTGTCAATACACAAGTCTATTACACATAGAACTAGCTTTTATGTCAATACGTTAATATTCAGCCTAGTATGATAATGCTGTATATAAAAATGTGCAAAGAAAGAAACTTTTAATAAATATTTTTTAAGGTCCGTGAATAAATCCAAACACCCCGTGACAGATTTAAGTTTCACTTTCAATCCGTGACCGACAGAGGAGCGTCTTCGCTTCGTCTTCGATTTAAATCTTTAACAATGTCTGGGATAAGAAAATCTAAAGTGTGAATGTACACCATCAGAAAGGATATTCTTCAAGGCTGGATTTAGCATCAGGAAAACCATTATCGCACTTCTGCCGGCCAACGTTAACACGTTTCACGCATAGACTGGGTTTCACGTTAAAATGTATTTTATCCGCGCGCACAATTTGAAAAGACTCCAACGGACACAGACAGAGTGAAAGACTGGATTTGTTCTCTCGATCAGGTAACGTTAGGGTACAAGTGATTTCAAAACTTTTCAGCCGGTTCTAATTTGATTTTTGGACGCTGTGAACATTTTTAGCTAAAAAGACTCTCCAGTTTAGCATTTATTGTTGTTTCTGCAGTTAAAAAGACAAAGTTGAAAATTCTGGCTACTATCGTTATTTTAATAATTTCTTTATTTTTATTTTATTTATTAATCTGTCAGGGTTATCTAATCTAACTATTTGTGGCTTGTGTTTTGAATATATGTTCCCCTGCACTTTAGGCATTTTGCACACATTTGCTCCTCATCTTGTGACTTGATTCTGATTTATTTCATTTTGTATTTTTATTTATTAGAAAGGTATATTCTGTTCTAATTTAATTGAGTAAATGAATTGTTTATTTTTTCGGTGCATGGATGTTGTGCTGTAGGCTGGCCTGCTCGCACATGTAATTTAGCCGATTTAATTTGATTTGCATGTGAAATGCAAATCCTGTCTGCAGTGTGGCCTTTCTGGAGTTATTTATGTTATTTCTTAGTTTTATTGATCCAAAATGTTTTTACATTTTCTTCTATATCTTTGTGTGATTTTCTGTACATCGTTGAAACGTTAAAGCCCCGCCCCCATACACATGATTCGACTATTAGTCGACTATAGGCAAGACATGACGATTCTGATTCGACTATGAAAATCCATAGTCGGGGACAGCCCTAGACTTACCATTTATGACCAAAACCGTATGCCTTTTATTCTTCCATACAACACAAAAGATGAGTTTGTGAAGATTATCGGTCTGCTATTTTCCATATAATGACAGTAAATGATAACTGGGGCTGTCAAGCTCCAAAAAATACATAAAACCATAAAATTCTGAAATGGCATATTCAAGATATCGACCTTTTGCGTTTCACACAGGTTTGGAACGACATGAAGGTGAGTGTATATGACCTCATTTTTATTTTTGGGGTGAACTATCTCTTGAAGTACCTGCCTTTGATAAACACTTTTGGGATTTTCCAGCAGCATGAAGGATCAGGCGATTGTGAAGAATGAATATCTTCTGTCCTGTAACTCATAGTGAAAGGATAAGAGAGACATTGACATGTGCCCAACTTTGAAGCCTGCTTCCCTGTAGCCTGACCCGCTCCATCAACTCCGCTGCTTCAGATAGACTCCATATGGCCCAGCGGCACAGCGAAGCCTCTCCGGATCACGAGCTCTCGTGACTTACAGGTATATACACTCAATAATACCGTTTCGATTTCTAGGAAGGCCCCAGCAGGGGCAGATCTGGTACCGTCTGACCCAGCCGGCAGGTTCTGGAGATGACCCACATCAGATCAAAGATATGCCGTGCCATATTTCACTCTGCTAAGATGACGTGTTTACTGTATATCTCTTTGACGCTTCTAAATCAGCTCCACATGGCCTGGAACTCTTTAATAAGCTGAAATCCTTTCTGCAGCAGACTGTCACATCAACCTGCAGATGTTTGCAGGCTGATTTCAGATTCAGAAACAAATAGAAAAGCCACGCGGGAGACGGTCTGGCGGCTTTTACACTTTTAGCGAGTGAATAAAAGAAACCTCACCGGGTGTGACATGCGAAATGTTAATTGATTAGATATGTTCTAGGAAGAATTGTGGGGATCTGTAAGACAATCTTAGAGATGTGATGAATATTATAGCCCTGATGAAGGTGATAAAGTTCAGCCTCACAAAACCAGCACAGATGAACCCAATCTGTGACTGCATTTTCTTCCCTGTTCTGGAAAGGGCACACATATATCAATGCATATATATCCGTCTTGGCCAGTCAATGCGTCCAAAATGTGTGCGATGCCAAGATGAAACACACACACACACACAGCTGTTTTTCATGATATCAGTGCAACGTCTTTTACTGAAAGTGCAGTCAGACTGCTGCTGCTACTGGAAATGACACGACACTTGTAAAAAATTTAACCTCCAAAATGGGCTTTTCTATTACGAATCCCTTTATCTTTTCAGCAAGTGTCTGAGGATCAACAGATGCCTTGCTCCTCACTCTGTGCTCACTCTGTGGTGTGAAGATGGCATGACTTGGTGAACCAACAATGCAAACATGTTCCTACAAACATTGACGTTTGCATGGATAATCTCTTCGTTTGCACTTGCAGAGTCATGAACTTCATGCAAGCATTCTTAAGATAGGTTATTACATTTTAATATTCTTAATTTAAAAAAAAAAATGCAATGGCCTCAATATGTATTTGCACAAGTGCACTACAAGTCAAATGTTTGGAACACTGTAATTTTAAGTCTCTTGCTCACTAGAACAAGGCTGCATTTATTTGATGGAAAATACAGTAAAAGCAGACTAAAAGCAGTACTATTTTCTATATTAATATATTTTAAAATGTAACTTATTCCTGTGATGCAAAGGTGAATTTTCAGCATCATTACTCCAGTCTTTAGTGTCACATGATCCTTTATAAATCAATATTTGATTCAGTTTTGCTGCATAATATTTTTATGTAAACTGATACACTACCGTTCAAAGGTTTGGGGTGACAATAAAGACATTTATAATGTTATAAAAGACTTCTATTTCAAAGAATTTCTATACTGGAATAACTGGAAATCACGTTTTCCACAAAAATATTAATCTGGAAACATTTTTAAATATAGATAAGAATAATAACCATTATTAATAATTGACTACCAATAATAACTGAGTCACATTTTTAAATGTATGTGACTTAAGTAAATTAATCATTTATTTTATTGTTCACTTAAAGCACTTTAAACCTCACTGTTTCAGAGGTGGCACAATTTGGTGAGGTCGTTAAAATAAATAAATGGTAATTAATATTGTAAGATATTCACAACATGATCCCCAGCAGAAGGTTTA
Source organism: Rutilus rutilus (assembly GCF_951802725.1). NCBI lineage: Eukaryota > Metazoa > Chordata > Actinopteri > Cypriniformes > Leuciscidae > Rutilus > Rutilus rutilus. Next base: position 6,349,590 of record NC_140215.1, read on the forward strand.
AACTGTCCTTGTAAAATGTAAATGCTTTCCTATAGTGGAATGAGCATTGCACCCCTGCAGCGTTAACTCGTACTCTAACACAGTTTGGCCTCTCATTCATCCACATTGACTGTGTTCTCTAGCAGCCCGGGTTACAAGTTGTTTCTAAAACTGCATTAGAGGCCCTTCATAAATGTTTCATTAGGGAGTATGTAGCAGCTTGAAGCATTTTGGTTTGTTTAACATGATGCAGATAGTTTAGCCCTCTCCTCCAGCTTTCAGGACGGGTTCTGTGCTGTTGCATGGCCTTGGTCCGGGGTGTCTGCTGGTGCCCAAGAGCTCTGCTGCTGCTTGCTTTGATTTCGACGAAGGAAAAGCAAATGGACGACTATGCAACAGACTGGACCCTGACAGGCAAGCGCTGTTACGGTTTAGTTGTCGTACTAAACATTCGCAAATAATTTTTTGAATGCAATGAGATGCGTGTAAATGTCATATGTTATTCATAACAAAATGCAGACTTTTAAAGTAAACAGCACTGTGTAGTTTTTTTGATCCATCTCAGGAATTGATCTGTATCGCAGTTTGTTTGAACAGAGGACGTTTCTTAGTCATCAAAAAGTACATGCGGTCTTTGAAGCACATAATAGATTATAAGCACATTGTAATTCACAACCATTGTCATGACTTCACAGTTCCAGTGAATATGACGTCTTGTATAGTGACTGAGAATTGTAGTGAGTGTTGGTGCAGCTCCTGCCCCCCCCCCCCCCCCCCCCCCCCCCCCCCCCCCCACACACACAAGCTCTTGCACAAACACTGCAGGGTAATGAGAGGTGCAGTTGTGATGTTGGTGCTAAGGTTAGTTTCAGGTTCACAGGGCCGTGTGGGCACAGGTGGCCCGTCTAAGAGCTCTGAACTTGGGCAAACATGGCCTGTTTGCCCTACTGATTGGCCTGGGCTGGCCTAGAGGAAAGTCTGAGTCATGATTGATGTAAACGCAATAAGTACATTTACAGTAAGCTGTCAATTTAATGTAGCGTTAGAAAGCACAAAAATCTACACTGGTGAATGGGTGTCATTTCTAGTTTGAGTAATTGATTTTAAAGCACAGTTTGCAAATTTGGCCTTGGGGACACTTCTTAAAGTCTTTTTAATAATACACTGCATACTATAATAAAACAAATATATAAAAAAAAAAAAATTCCCCTCTGTTGAATCCCAGCCACCATTTTGAAGTGCGTTCACCTTCGTCAAGTGGACAAGGGGTGTTTATTTGGACAGACCCTCAACGACCCCTCGATTTTGACCGAGTCTGCTCACTTCAGGCATTCACCTCCATAGACCCACAATGTAACACGATTGTGACGTCAAAACAGCAACTCACAGTGCTCGCACTTAATTCACCTACAAGTGATCAAGGGCTTAGGGCGTTTAAACACATTGCAAGGGTTCCGTCAGTAGTGGGCACTAGTGCAACGCAAACTATTGTGCATCCGAGAGAACGAGACAGAGGGAAGTTAGCAAGGGAAGGGCATACAAAATTTGACTTAAACGCAGGCCAAATATTTCTTCATCAAGAAGAAATCAACTAAAAATGCTTCATAGACAAAAAGATCCAAAATAAAATAAAATTACTGATTTGTGAAGTCCATTTTTTACACATGTATAATAGACACTCTGGCACTCTTTTTGTAGAATTACAGAGGAAGCTTCTCTTCTTATGCTCTTATTTTCTCTGTCATACAGTTAGCATGGCAATGCAATTAATAATCAAAAAGCATTTGCTGCTCCTCTTCCTTTCTTAAAAAATGGGTTTACTTGCTCCACCGTAGGATGTATTTTTTTCCCGTAGGTCAACATTATTATATTGTGTAGTCAACTTATGATGTGAATTATAAAAGAATGTAATCCATTTACAGATGTCAGCTGTGATGTTTGCTAATGCTAATGCAAGCAGTCCAGAGAGCCAAGTTTTCTCTACAATAGTTCTGACACACATTTTCACCATGTGTTTGCCGTAAATGTTATCAGAGTAACAAAATGACATGGATTCCAGAAATTACATAACATGATCTTTCAAAAGAGCAAGAAGTCATTTGATCAACGTCACTACTTTACTTATTTGATTAGCAACCAAGAAGTAGAGCAGAATCTGAAATATTTCTCAATTACTTACATTATTTCAAAACAACATACCTTTTTTTTTTAAAGGGTCATGACATGAGAAATCAAATTGTGCGCCTTTTTTTGTACCATTAAAACATCTTGCAAGTTTCATAGCTTAAAACATCCTCCTCATTATAAACAAAGCATTTAATCAAGCTCCAAAAACAGCTCGTTTTGATATTGCAGGGTCTATGGCATCACACAGGCAAACGTATTTGCATATCCCTGCCTCCTGAGCAAGACATCGACGAATAGATATGCATCATGGTGCATATAGGCCTTACCCACAGGCATTACGGCACTTAACAGCTGACATTTGCCTAGCGTCACGTTCAAACGCAGACAGAACCCATTATGATCACTGATGCTCTCTACGCTGGATACTGTACACAATTACACATTCAGTTTCTGACATGCTTCATACACTTGAGTCTGTCAACAACAGGGCAAATGGAAGAGTGAAAGAACATTCACTTTGATGTGTCCAATTTAAACGGCGTCTCTGTCCACACTGTAAAAAACTAAAAGTTGCTGTCTTAAATTTTTTAAGTACAATCGACTTGAATGTTTAAGTCATTTCAACTTAAATTACATTAAACTGACTTTAATAAATTAGTTGAATCTTGTAAAAAAAGTAGAAAATTGCTTATGTAAAAACATATGTTGTCATGATTATATATTTTTTTACAGTGCAGACTTCAGAAGGATCCCAGCGTCGGGAACAAGTGGATGGTTTTTATTAATGCCATCCCAGATTATATGTTTGTTCGGAGCATTTTGTTTTGTAAATGAGGCACAGTGTAATGGAGAGTTCACAAATAAACTTTTGTTGATAAATGAAACAGCATACTGGATCTGACAGCAGCTGCATCACAAACCGCAAGTAATTTCATAATGCTCTAAATTATGGTTTTACATGGATAATGTTTTCAAAACACTTACTCACGTGTAATAGCGAGTGGGCGTTGATACCGTTTCCTATGCAATGACGTCAGCCAATCATAACAGAGCCCATTTACTGACAAGCCTTAGGACTGAAACAGATCATTTCAGTCAGAGGGTCAGAATGAAGGTTGAAAATAATCATTTTTTTGCATATAATTTTTTTTTGTGCAAAAAACTTTTTTAACATTGTAAGTGAATCTCAAAGAACATTAAAATACTAAAAAAATCAGAGACGCAAAAGAGCCGTTTATAAAACTTTCCAAGGAAAAAAAGGTCCGGATTTTCAGTGGTTTCAGACTCTTAGACAGACAATAATAATAAATGCATTCATTAATAAATACTTTCTAATTAGTTCTGAAATTATATATAAAGATTGAAGACTTTTCCACTGATTTGAAAGAAGAAGAAAAAAAGCGCTCCAGACATAAAGCATGCTGTGATTTCGATTGAGCGAGAAAGGTTGAAAATCCTAAAGGTATTCTTAAATGGGCTCATATGTCCCTGTGGCAATGAAACCTTGACATTCCCAAATTGTATTTTAAGGAAAAATGCATATCTCCCCACTTAGCAAATCTGAGTCACTATCTCAATGTGTGTGTGTGTGTGTGTGTGTGTCTAGGCCTTGAGGGGGCCCGCGGTAATGAGCAAAGCAGGTGGATCATTTAAAATGTGTTTCACAGCTATCTCAGATCTGCAGAGGGACTGTGGTGCACATGCACGTGGAGATCAATTACTCAAAGCATTGCAGTATCATCTAAATAACTGCGAGAATGTACATTTCCTCTCTGCTGATGTATAAACAGACCCTGACTGTTTGACTCAAAGTTTGATGGTGTCCCAAAAGATTTCCAGGGTGTCTATGCAAATAATTCAATCAATGTGTTTGTTTCATAAAAGACAGTTCCAATTTGAGAAGGCATGGTCATATTTTCTAATGTTTGAGAGCTGTGGTTTCAAATGCCTTCAGTATTTTATCCTTGTTTAGACATTTGTTATTTTGATTAGAGAGGCTTTACGTGACAACTGATTTGTATATTCCCTCATTTCCTACATTCCCTGAATACGATAATCTTTGATAATTGATATTTGTCCTATTGCAAGCATGCTTTCAGAAGAAGTGCTGTCATATTGATGTTTAGAGAAGTGAAATGCACAATAAACACACCTGCCCGCAGGACTCCAGTCCTCACCCTTTCCGACACAAGTCAACTTAGGTTGGATGGCCAGAAATAAATGAACCCCGCTGCAAGAAACAAGGATGTACACAGTGTCAGGAATCAGGATACAAGTGTTTATCAGGCTTCATTGTTTTTTCCCCGTTTTATTTCATTGCTGAATTATAGCACTGACCCTGTAAACGCAAGAGACAGATGAGAAATGCAAAGTTTATCACTGAATGTTTCACAATCCGTAATGGAGGAGGACTTTTCAAGCTCTAGATCTGACTGCATCCATTAACTATTTTGTAATATTCTGAAACAATGACAGCCTTTTTCAAAAATGACTTAAAATGGCACATCATTAGTGCACAGATGTCATTGTTTCATTTTTTAGATCATATTGCTTAGAAAGCTTAGAATGTAGTGTGCATGAACTACTTTTATAACACTATTTTATTTTACAGCCATGGTCACAAACTGCTGTTATATGGAAAAGAGGTGCAAAAAGATTGGAATATATGGACTGATTTTATATGATACTTTTTATAATTGCAATTTATTTTATTTATTTATTTTGACTGCCATGGTCACAAACTGTGATTCTGTAAAAAAATATATATATATATATTATAGACCTTACCCTCATTTCGTGTGCTTTTATTTTTGTGAGTAAATAATGACATAATTTTCATTTAGGTTTAACTATGCCTTCAAGTAAGAAAAAAAAAAAAAAACTATTGATAATTAAACTAACCACTAGATGGCAATGATAATAACCCAGTGTTATTTCTTGTTGCATTATTATTTTTCAGTCTACATTCTTTATAAATTCCTGTGCTGAAGATCAACTAACAGCATTATGAAAGCATGCACATAAGTCCAGCCCGTTTGAGTCAGCACGAGTCCCAAAGGTAAATCGGATCTCCACCTGTACGCCCCTCTTGAGCTCTACATTGCTCTGACAGCATGGAGCACTAAAACCCGGTCATATAAGTTGTAATAATGGACGTGACTCTGGCTGTATGCAGTAATTGAAGCCGCTGGTATTGTAATAGAACAGCGGAGCTTGTGTTATATGGTGATCGATGGCTAGAGCCCATGCGGAGAGTCAACACACACCTGCTGCTGCCTCCAGAGATGGACTCGGGGCTCTGGTAAGAACATCACCCTGGATGGAGGAGTCAGCCAAATGCATAAAGAAAGTCAGTACCAATCTCTAAAGACTGACTGCAACGCTCCGGCCATAAGAATCCATTCAACTCGAAGGCTGTGCGTTACTGGAGCAGCTCTTGAGGATTTGTGTGAAAATGACACAGGTGAAGATATACCAGAAGATATACGGTTTCTTCATTAGGGCGACGCACCACCACCAAAGTGCACTCATAATGACTCAACCACAGAGTTATGCTCCATCACTGTCTGCCTCGGAATATAGTCCAATCAGCGTCAAGTCACGGTCTGTGGAGTAGGCTACCGCCTCTTTTTGGGCGATTGGTTCCCATTGACTTCCATACAAAGATAAAAAAAATTCGAACTGCAGGCACTGCAATGCATTCTGGGTTCCGGGAAGGCTAACACTAACGTGCTTTCGTCATCATACGTTACCTTAACTTGTGCAGCGATTGGTGGAAACAAATATACCTCTATTAATTAATCTTTAAACTGAAGTGACATCCAATAATTTCCTCAGTGCATAACTTACATTTCACGGACATATTCTCCATCTGTAAATGTTAGAAAGTCAAGCAAATATTTCCATTTCGCAGAATAATGAATGGGCGCCACCGCAATAATTCTGGCTAAAATATAGGCTACATTAACACTAAAATATAAATATATTTATAAAGAGAGAACATGTGCTAGGCCTATAGAATTTCAAACCTACAAGTGTATTTTTATGATAGCAGTTTTGTTTTTATTTATTTTCGTTTTTAGTTGAGTGAATTTAACGTCTTAAAAACATAATTTTGGTTTTAGATTGTAATGATACAATGTTATAATATAATGTGATTTGACTTTTTTGCACAAGGTTACATTCACTATGTTTGTATTCATAGCCTTCAATATGAACATTGTAGGAGAATATTGATCAGGATATGACTTTTTTAATTATTATTATTAAAATAGAAAAAAAAATGTAAATACTGAGATTATACCATTGCCATTTAACCCAAAAATACAGATTTTTTGGCTATAGCCTATTGCCCAACCCTATACCTTATGGGATGCTTAAATGCAGAATTTTCCATTTTTAGCTCAGCAGTAATTATACATTATTATCACTGTTAAATGGTTATTTAACCATTAGTCTACATTCAGTCTTGCATTAATAAATCAGTTTGTTTGTGCCCCACACTAAAAAACATTTTTTGACCAAACCCATAAGGACCACCCCTATGTTACTGGTGCAGTGACTGAGGTCACATTTAATAATATTCCTGCAATACCGGAGGCTGCAGTTTCAGGACCGCAGTTCTAGGAACTTTTATAGGCTATTTGCGACAGCGCCACCTAGCCAAATCTACTCCAACCGATGATAGGCTACCTAGGGTGACCACCCGTCCCGCGTAGCGCGTGCGCGCACAGCGTTTGAAGCCCAATTCACGCGTCACGCAAATTGAGACCGTGTCACGCATAATCTATGCTTGCTCAAAAAAAAGTTGGTCGCTCTATATACTCGAGCCCCAAGCAGACAAACGAACATTACTTGACATTTCAGCACGCTATTGTTGCCACACTAACCCCTCAGTTGAACTGCTGACTAGGTTGTCAACTTTTTCGTTGTTGTCATGACAGCGCACGCACGCGCGCGCATACCAGACACACTGGGAAGGAAGGAACTTTTAGATGCGCGCTTTCCAATTCGAAAAATTCGAGAAAGAGACTGTCTGAGAGGCAACGCCATCATCAATTAAAAAGAGAAGGTGTGAGTACAAGAAACAAGAATGGGGAAATTAATATTTGTGGCTGAAAGGTGTTGAGGGGGATACCGAGAGGGTTTTTTGTGACCTTTGCAAAACGTCCTTCTCAATCGGACATGGAGGGAGGAATAGGCTACGAGGTCAATCGTATTTTTTTTTTTTATACTTTTTTAAAATTGTTCCTGTGGTGTTGAGCAACTACAATTCCTGTTAATCCTATACATTTATATTATAATTTATTAATTTATTTAAAGTAAATAAATTGTAATGAAAAATAAATAAAATTAAATAGTAAATCTTAAGTGGAAGTACATCTGTCAATTCATTGAATGTTCATTTATTTAGAAAAAAAAAACACACATTGGTTGGCCTATTCATGAGCATACATCAAAAATTACACGTTTAGGAGAATAGGGCATTATTAATACTATGCAAGGTGGTATGTGCTAGAAATGGGTAAACCACTATCAGTGAGTCTGCCAGTGGGGCACCGCCGCACCAGGCAGTGTCCCACATTGTCCCTCAGAAACATACCCATTGTCCCCCCTTGGGCTTATTAGCAGGTGGTCACCCTAAGGCTACCTGATTAAAACTTCAAACAAATTCCTACTGGACTTAATGGATTTCGCCGAGCAACGGTAAATGTGACCGTACCTTAACAGAGAGCTCTTAGGACATATAGACCAGACGTTCAACTCTAACACGGGGTTAAATCCTGCCCGACAGACTGAGACTAGCTTCCCATACCACACAATGCTCCGGTTTAATTACATCCACCGAGGGCCATTATAGACGTATTTTACACACCTCAATCTAAAGGTAAACGTTCTGGATGGCTCACCCCTGTTAGCTTTTTCTCTTCTCTCGCTGGGAGTATCTGCTCCGCTCATCTATTATTCAAACACCATCATGCGTTCGCTCTTATTATGGCGGCTTTCTGTTTGTAAGTGACTGCAGTTTGAGGGTCCCGTCGAGAGCCTTTAAAAACAAAGGGGGAAATGGCTAAAACAAATGTGGGACCTTAGTAAGCGACTGCTGGGAAGCAAATTCAATGCTACACTCTCAGAAAAAAATTACAAAATCTGTCACTGGGGCAGTATGCACTTTAGAAATGTAGCCTACTATTATGTCATTTGGTAACACTTGAGGTAGGCTAATAAAGGTATGGGTACCTTTTAGGATACTAATATGTACCTTTTCGGGGGAAATATTTTCTAAGATATAGAAGGGGGTTAAAATTGTTCTGATTTGATTAAACATGGCAAATAAAGTTTTTTTTTAATTTACTTTTTAAATCACAGAGTAATCAGAAAGACCAGTGAAGTTAAAGACAAGCATTTATATAGGCCTATCTTGTATTGCTATATACATATTTTTTATTTAGGCTATATTTAAATAAATAAGCACATAAAAGTCACTCAAACAAAGTTCAAAAGAAAGACTTAAAAAGAACATTTTTAATAAATAAAAATTATACATTAACAAATAAATATTGTTGTGATAAACCACCTGCATTTGCTCAAAATAATTTCAAGGTGCAAAATGTCACTTATTTAAAATCTGAATGTGGTTGTCAGGCCAAACCCTTCAAAACATTTGCTTTCAGCAGCAAAGCTGTTTTTATCCACACAAAAAATTGAACTTTTGCCGATTTGCCATTCTCTCTTCTTGCACACGAGGACAAGTGCCACGGCTTTGTCCTAATAAGGCCTCATTTACAACAAACAACGACCGTCTGGATGAGCAAAAGGGGTCTGATTGTAACCCACAACAAATTAGAATATAAAAAGTGTCCCGAGTGCCAGGAGGTGTAACACGGTGAGAAGTCTGCAGATGTCGTGGTGCCGTCGTGCCATGCCAGCTTTGAAGAGGAGCGTGAGAAAGGAGGGAGAGGCGGCATCTCTCTTCCCGGCCCACAGTGCAGTTAATCCCACTTTATCCAAGAGAGCCGAGCTGTCAGATCTGGAGTTGGAGAACACAAAAGCAGAGCAAACATGAGGCTTTAGATACATTTTAATGACCATTTAACAAGTCGCTGGTCTAAGGCTAACAAAGGCACACTTATTCATTAAAACCCTCCCCCTTGAAGAGCTGGAACCCTGGGATGTGGTTAACTAAAGTACACAGCTCCCTTTCAGCTCAGTGAAAATACTTGTGTCTTAGAAAAGGAAGTTTTTGAAAACAGACAGCTGGGAATAAACTGAACAGTCAACATAAACAATGGGAACTGTTTAATCATGTAAAACAACGCCTGTTGGAGTGACATAAGCCTTATTGAGGATGTATTTGCATATGCACTCCTAATAAACAAGTCATTTAGCTCATATGCCCCACAAACAAGAGGAGGGAAACAATGTGTGCATGTTGCTAAATATCCAGTCTGTTCCTAGCTTTAAAATGCTGGTTTAAATGACTAAAATTGCTGCACAAATGTTTGATCCAATTTTCCTGTCATACTTTAAAAATGATCAAAGATGGTTTTCCAAACCAAGGAGGGACTGAATTATTTAGTTAAATGTTTATTTATTTTTTATGGATGCTGGAAAGTATTTGATTTGCACAGCAAAATGAACAAATCATTTAGATCTAGATCTAGATCTATCTATCTATCTTATCTGTCTGTCTATGTATCTATGATTAATAAATTATAATTTAAGTTATGATTCATGTTTGAAAGGAGTTATTCTGGTCGCATGGTATACATATATATATAATTAATTTGTAATTTAAATTAAATGTTATATATATTTAATGAACTCAAACTGTCATCTTACCACTTGTGTTCCAGATGGCATTGGTCTGATTCTTATAGCCGTTCTTCATGCATTCATCCACATATGACTTGGGGTCACAGCCTGACATGAGGATTTCTCTGAGCAGGGCGATGTAAGCAATGGCCAGTCTTAACGTGTCTATTTTGGAGAGCCGTTTCTCGTAGGGGAACGTGGGCACATGGCAGCGCAGCTCCTCAAATCCAGAATTGATGCTGAGCATCCTCTTCCTCTCCCGGATGTTGGCGGCGTGGCGCTGCACCTTGTACGGATGATGGGACGTCAAGCGCCGCTGTCTGCGATTACTGATCTCATGGGGATCGTCGACTGAGGAGCTGTCCACTTCAGCACCGGCCTCCAGCTGCGGAGACTGCGAGTCTAAGTCCGTGAAGGTCAGCTGAGCCTCTGGGAACACGGACTGGCACCCGAAAGAGGACCAGGGGGACAGCTGACCTGTCATTGCGCTGCAGTCAAAGAGCAGCGTGTCCATCTGAGACTGGAACTGAGAGTTAGGGTCCATTTGGCCCCAGAAGGGAAAGTCTGCGGCAGCATCTTGATCAAAATCAAAAAATATGTCTTCCATTTCCCCCCCTTTTTTCCTCAGATGTCACTAAAACAGCGCGTATGAGATTAGAGGAGAGCTTCAACTACCGTGCGTAAACTGGGTAGCCCTGTGCGTAATGGCCATTAAATAGGTCCAGGTCTCGCCGCAGGGTGCTTGTCTCTATTCAACAGGTTTGAAAAGGAGCTCATTAGGACGCGTGCCTCCTCCTAATAACTCTGCCATTTCAAAAGCACTTCACGGCATCGGTTGATGCTCAGAGCACGTGTCACCGCAATCATAAAGTTATCTTAAGCTGTTTCCTATTCGGTTCAAGCAGTGGACTAATATTTACTGCACCAACTGGACGTTCTGAAGTATTTGCGTCTTGTAATTGAATTAGTCGTCTGGAACATGGGTGGTCAAAGACAGTCCAAAACACCTGTCTTAGCCTTATCTTACTTCATAACCATAATATAATCAATCGCTTTTATATAAGTATTTTTATTATTATTTTAAGATATTTATTTCTATTGCAAAAGAAGATAATAGCATATAGACTACTTTTGTAACCTTTCGCTAATCATTTTTAAATAAATTTGTCATATGCAAAATGTAAATACGAGATAAATAGGACAATCTGAACAAGAATCTTGACAATTTTACAGTGTGTATTCGCGACCAATTGTCTAGACCAACATCTCACTGGAGCTTTGTAATTTGTAATCTGCTTGTAATAAAACTGACCTGTAAACGTCGATTGTGTATACAGCTTCATACACTATATGAAGTGATTAATATAAGTTCAGAGATAAATTTATTAAAATATCAACAATGCACGTGTAATTTTTTTTTCTTAAATATAAAGGAAAACAAAAAAATATTTTTCTCCATTTTTCTTAAATTCCTCCCGACGCTCAGATCGGTTCACGTAAAGTTTTATCATTGTTTGCTGTAGTTTAAGGAAACGCATATTTAAATGAAATATTTGAATAAGAATCAACTAATATTTGCATATTTCAATATTTTATTTAAAGATTAACATTTTATCATTGCGTTGTTTGAGATGTACGAATTGCACATTGCAAGTAATTATTTATAATAATTTGTAAATGACACAACACAACAAAAATAAAATAAAAATGTTGTTGTTGTTTGCCTTGGAGAAACGAAAGAGTAGTCATGTATTTTTTTGTAGTCATGTATTTTTTAATGAACTGACACTACGCTTATGAAAAATTACAATAATTTATATATTTAAGCGAGCAGCTTTTATGTTATCGTAACCCGTTTATGAGACCATACAGACATAGTACTAGATAATCAAATAAAAAATGTTTTTTTTTTCTGTTTTTTTTCTTCGTTTTATTTTTAATGTATCTTAATAGAGAGGGGGAAATTAGTAAAGCACTCTATAATACAAAAGCACTTTATTTTTATTTGTTAATAAAATCTATTGTATAATGCTTTTTGTCCGGACCTAAACCATAGAAAATGTATTTAGATTTATAAAGGAATAGTGTGTTTAAACCTGAAGTGGATCCTGAGGAAAGGCTTGTCAGAACCTTCTGCTCTGCAGACAGCAGGCATCCCAAAACTGAAGAATACTGCTGTCAGATGCAGAGATCCAGCCATTCTCCACATCACAACAAAACACTCAGCTACTTGTGTACAATTGGAAGGACCATAGAGACCTTCAGAGAGCATGTACATCTACAAATCTTTGTGCAAAATTGAAATGGCCCATCTAGAATGAAATCTGTGCTGATTTAATACAAGACACCGAGTTGGCTCATGTGGCCCTTGAATCCAGTGCACCAAACCATCTGCTTATGATTAGTCTGTCATCTTGGAAGTTGTTTGCAGGATAATAAGATGTCATTTAAAAAAAAAAAAAAAAGTATAATTAAAACCACAACTTGCGTTCCTTCACACTTGTTTTTCAACCTGTACTGTCTGATGCATATCCACAGGCTTGTGTTTTATGAATACTTGTCATATGACTGGACCGCAGGGTGGGCATGCAGAACAGTGGTAAAAAGCACTGTAGTGAAAATTGATTGTTACAGATAAACACACACACACAAAAAAAAACACATTAAGACGTACCTTCAGAAGCTCTGAGGTTAAGTGATAAGTCATTTCAATGTAAAAACTAAAAAGTTAAAAATGTAGTAATAATAATAAAAACATCTTATTAAACTGAAGAAAAATCTACACCACCCCAAAAAGCAAATGCATAAAGCCTGTCATACACATTTAGGCTATGTTTAGTGTTTAATTTGGTCTTTTTGCCATCAGCAGTAGTAAATGTTGTGGGGGGTGCTGGATGGCAGAGGCAGGCTAAATACACATAAACTGCACAGATATCAACATAAATAAATACATAATATCCAATAAAAAGAAACATGAAAAATACTTAAAATGGCATCTTTTTATGAAAAAAGGCCAGTATCAATGATACTAATACAGATGACACTTCAATGAAAAATTAGGCTTAAAAAAATAACAACTTTTAATTTAAGTGAACTTAAAAACAATCATAAACCCATTGTAATAAATGTTATATTTACCTCTCTAACAGGTAGGAAATATACAGAAATGTAATAAAGTATTCAAACAGTTTGCACTGCATAACTTATCAATTATATATAGTGAAATCCTTATTAAAGCTACAAAAGTTCTTTAGTCAAGAGCAGTGAGTGATGTTCTTTGATTAACATTAATGGCAGACAACATTAGTGGCTGCTGTCACTTTAAGACCTTGCGCTGCTGGCAGAGATGTAGATATCACACACTCTTTACTTTCATTTAAGACTGCTCTTATGAGGATGCTTGACAAAACGGACATTTGGGCATAATTGTTGTGTTAGTGTTCATTCAAGCCGAAAGAGAACTTGATTCTGGCAAGCCGAAAGAGAACTTGATTCTGGCGCGCTTTCGATGCGTCGTGTGTGCGTCACAGGCAGCGCGTTCTCTTTGTCTTGTCTCGCTTGAATGATTTAAAAGCATTTGCATGAATAAGAGCGTGATCTTATTGTAGCGCTAGCCAACAGATGACAGAAAAAACGGATGCTGCGTTAACTGCGTTCAATATACACCGAGTCTTCTCCTCCCATTTGTACCAGTGACGCTTATTCAACTTCCCGCGTCTACTGCGCAGACATCAACAGCGCAACTGGGTTGTAGTGTAGGTTGCCAGGTTGAGGTCACAAATGTTGATTGTGCGAGTAGGATGCGTACAATATCTGCCATCTGGACAACCTTGGAAAAATATATTGATGTGATTATTCATATAACGAGGTTTGGGCCGTATAAATTACGAGACTTTCCTGGAAGAAATAACAAAATGGGAGGGAGGGAGGTGGGAGATGGGTGTGAAATACGGGAGTGTCCCGGAGAATGGTCAAATTTGCGTCTGTTCCTCACACAAAGCAATATCGCTCGGCCTCCTTTTCGTATTTTATTTTAATACATTATTGAGACTACTTTTATCTGCCTGTTAAGTGTTTTATATGCTGTGTTTTGTATGGTTGAGTAGTGGTTGGGGTGGGGTCAGGTTTGGAGTTCAAAAATATAAATAAATGTAACTAAAATTATCGTGGATATTCAAATGAATAGTCACAGCAAAACATATTATGATGAAAAAACTCTAGCATGTAATTGTATGATAAAATATCGTGCCATTGACGTCGAAGTTTTCTCAGAGATGCTAAATGTCACATTGGCATCATTCTTAAAGGGTTAGTTCACCCAAAAATGAAAATTCTGTCATTATTTACTCACCCTCATGTCCCGTTTGACTTTCGTTCATCTTCAGAACAAAAATTAGGATCTTTTTGATGAAATCTGAGAGCTTTCTGTCCCTGCATTGACAACTACCACTTTGACGCTTCAAAAGATAGTAAAACTAATCCATGTGAATTGAGCGGTTTAGTCCAAATTTTCTGAAGAGACTCGATCACTTTATATATTGAACAGATTTAATTTAGTATTTTATTCACATAAACATTTATCAGCTAACATAAACAGAAGCTTATTGGTTCTCACTGAGGCTCAAACTTACTGCATAACACAATTGGTTCTCGCACATCAAGCGAACATGCTTAAGCTTCCATTTACCATAACTGATGTGTGAGTTGATGAATGTTTATATGTGAATAAAATGTGTCATGTGCATTTTCCCTCCACAGAAAAGTATAATCAGATAACCCGTTCTAACTGCCAAGGCGTCAGTCTCTGTGTTTGGGTTATTGCAAAGTTGTGGTAATCTTTCCAGATAACTAGAGAGTATCACAAACAACTTTTTTGTGTTGAAATAATGGTGTTTGTTCCACTGCAGTAACTGCAGATAAGAGCTCTAATAGCTTCAGTCACATGTCAGACACGCTCTGCTGTGTTTAAAGGGCATGAGACAGTGATTGTTCAGCGCTGTTTACTTCTACACACTTGGAGCACAATCAGTTTTATCAGGGTGATTATATACTTTGAACTCTCTAGGAGTAACTGGGGTCACAGTCAACTTAGACTAGTGCATTGCATTTATTTACTCTCACTGTTTTTGTTTTTTCATTGCATTGCTTTGCAAAGGTCTCAATACTCTTGCTAAATTAGCCTGTTTGGTTATTCCAGCGAGTTACACAGACCAGAACAACTGAACGTGCACACACAAATCTCTGGTCTGGTGAACACTTAGATTGGGCTTGAGGAAACAAACAAAATGAACTGTTGTCTAGGATGACGTCAGTGTTAAATAGTGCTTAGTATAGTGCTACGGATTCAACATGACTGTTCCAGGACATAACTGAATCTTACAGCATAAACTTGAACTCTGAAGATCAGCTACATTTGAAGGCATCATTATAACCCTGAGATGCTTTGCATTGGTGTGCTGCACACTTACTGGCTGCTCTTCCTTCTCTATCTGCTCCAACACACCCACTACAAAAAACAAAACAAAAAAAAAACAAGGAGAAATAATGACAATTCAAGTTTTGTATATAAATTAAAATACACAATTTACATTTGTCTCCAAACGATTTAAGCAACGCTCTTAAACGACTTAAGTCTTTAGATCAACAGGTTTTTGCGATCTTGACAAACAAATTCAGCGAAGTGTTTAAACTTTTGACTCGCATTGTGTTTTCCTTAAACACTGTTTGGTCTTTGTGCTGCACTTGTTGGAATTAATTCTGTCTCATCACATTAGCAATGCAAACTAGCTGATTGTCCTAGTCATTTGTTTGTGCCGCATATGTGTGTTTGGCCTGTTGGATCAGCGCCTTGATCTGGCCAAATAAACACAATGTCTAAACAATCAGTGCGCCTCCTCACATTCCAGGTGCACATTTCACTTAATTGGGTTCAGAGAGAGTGAGAGAGGGGAAACAACATCCTTGTAGTCTAGAGAACCTTAGTATTCAAGGCATGCTTTCAGGTTTGGTTTAAAGGGCCCCTATTATGGATTTTTGAAAATGACCTTTCATGCAGTGTGTAAGCTCTAAGTGACTGAAAACATCCTGCAAAGTTTTAAAGTTAATGTCTTTCAAAAGTAAGAGTCGACTCTGCGTCAATGAATGAATTGTTTTTCAAACGAGTCATAAGCCGTTTCGTTCTGACGTCAAGACAAAACATTAGCATATTGCCCGCCCACTTATTGCGCGCGCAGACACCAGGGAAAACTTGAACGTCAAACCAACAGCTGATTCCTGTGGATACTGGACAGCATCATGTCGAGAAGACGCTGTGCTGTACAATATCAAGGTAAAGCCAGTTTCTTTTCACTGCCCAAGGACGAGCAGAATATGCTGCACTTTCAGATTTAAAACTTAGCAGAATGTTTTCATTCATTTAGATCTCATGAAAGTGCGTATCTATAGCACGAATGATATTTCTCGTATCATTTATACGCCAAAAATAGTTTTCGCGTACATATATGATGCACAGTTTTCGCGTGCATATGATACGCACTTTATGGCGTGTAATACGCACGCACTCCACACCCCTAATCCTACCCAAGGGATTTACAGTGCGTATCATTTGCACGCAAAAACTATTTTTTGGCGTATAAATGGCACGATAAATAAAATTCGTGCTATAGATACGCACTTTGATGAGATCGTGTTGGTTACACACTACATGAAGGGTTTTCAAAAATCCATAATAGGGGCACAGAATGAACAATACTTCTACAGCATTTATTAATCTTAGTTAATATTAATCTCAACATTTACTACTACATTATTAAAATCAAAGGTTGTATTTGTTAACATTAGTTAATGCACTGTGAACTAATATGAATAAACAAAGAACAGCTGTATTTTTATTAACTAACATTAAATACTAAAGATTTATTAAAAACTGTAACAAATGTATTGCTCATTGTTCATGTTAGTAAAAAAAAAAAGTGTTACCGAAAAGTTTCTTGAGTAGAAAATCATCATATTAGAATGATTTCTGAAGGATCATGTGACACTGAGGACTGGAGTAATGATGCTGAAGATTCAGCTTTGTCATCACAGGAATAAATTATTTTTTTTACATATATTTAAATAGAAACAACTTATTCTAAGTTGTAAACATACTTCACAATATTAGTGTTTTACAGTATTTTTGATCAAATAAATGCCTTGGTGAGTAGAAGAGACTTCTTTCAAAAACGAAAAAAAAGAAGAAGGTACTTTATGGTTATCCGGACCACATGTGATGACCTACCCCAACCTCGCCCCTAAACCTACCCGTCACTGGGGTTACGACCAACCAAGAGCAGTTGTGGTCAGGTGTGGTCCGGATAACCGTATAGTACCAAAAAAAAAAAAAACACACAAACTTTGCTGACTTTTTATGCATCATATAACTGTATTTACAAAAGAATCACAATCTCATCATGAATCCTGAAATGCTCGTGCACTCAAATTTGGAGTGGGGAATGGAGAGGCGTTCAATTGTGTTTATCGGTAAATTAAATGAATAGAAAAATAAGCCTCCAAGTATGTAACGTGAGTTCCCGCGTCACCCCCAACATTGCAGCAGCAAGAGTTCCTAGAGACATCCACTGCTCCGGGAAGAAGCCTATGAGCTGTGACACTCCACCACAGACTCTTCCTCTCATTAAAACTGTGGGACACTTTCCCCTCTTTTCCGGCTCTTTCCATCACTCAGCCATGTCTGGAAAAGGCATCAGGCTCATAAAATCTTCTTGCATAAACAGTCCTCCCGTGGGCTGGGCAGAGACACACTGGAGAGACGGCAATACGTCAGCCGTTGCCTTTAGAATCGACATATAGGCTATTCAGACAACCTCTTACCTTATTTTTCAGGTAAGAGCGGATACGACCATTTGTAATTTGAATGTGTCTGGCTTCCAGTGTCATTTGCTTTTAGCTGTACACATTGATCCGAATCGGAATGATTTGATCCTAATTCAATAATCACAAGCGACTGGAAAAGTAGGCTAATAAAAAAAATGATCAGTTAAGGCTGATTTCGGTCAGCTAAGCTAACAACGCAATACTCTAGTATAAAAATACAAAGAACACACAAATATAAAATAGTTGATTTGTAATTACATATAACATTTTTCCCTATTGAATGTCATTATATTGTTTTTCTAGACATGTCAGATTTTAAGACCAATTAGTGAATCTGTTTTCATTGACAAGAAATTAACTGATCAAAAGAATGATTAACACACCATTGGAACATTTCTATGGCTTGCAAGCTATTTTTAGCTATTTAATCTTTCAGATTAAATAATTTAGAGCAAAGCATCACTAGAAAAATGTATATTTACTACGCAGTTATGATGCTGACTTAGAAGGTAGCAGCCTATAGACAGTGAATCAGCTCACTATGTTTTGGATCAGATCCACTGTTCCAGATCTTCCCTCTCTGTTAAAAGACAAATCTCTTTATCTCTCTCCCCCTCTCAGAGGGAGTTTATGGAAGGGGGTGTTAATTGTTCCTGCAGATCTCAAACTCGTGCAACTGAGCTGCTGAGTGGCCTTGAGGTTCACGGGGTCAAAGCTCTCTGGCTCTTGAGTATGTGTGGCTGAAGAAAGAGACTGGCCAGATACCGAACTCTTTCGTCCCGTGCTAAAGGAGTGAGGAGCTCTTCTGCATAGATGATGGTGTTGACAGGTCATATGTGAACGCTTAGAGCCCTCATTTATTATCACGCAGTAGGATAAAGAATAAAGAGCTCTTGTCCACTGCACAGGTGCGGCCAATACACTGCTTGGAGCTTGAGCAGTCCTCAGGGGTCACCAGATTAAGAATAAGAGGAACACATAATCACTGCATCATGTTGTTTCTCATTTTAAGAAGAACAAGCTACATGAAGAACATGCGCAGAAAAGTTTTGTAAGCCAGGGTCATCACACACTCACTTGGTGCCCTGGACAAAATAAGTAATGACAAAAGAATAGACATGGGGATATATGGCGACTGTGGTTAGTGGTTTTCCAAGTTACTAGCGACTCAGCATTTTCACTGGCCACAATTTTGACATCAATTCCATGGGGAAAAGCTGTCATTAATATATTTTTAATATCGTCTCATAATTTGGCAGCAGGTATATTAGGCTGCTGTCACTTTAAGACCTGACACACAGACCCATTAACTGTTACACAAGTGTTTTCTTTCTCAACTGTTTACATTCACTTAAAACAGAACTGACTGTGTTTACGTGAATACTCACCAAGACCGGCATTTTGACATTATTTTGTGTATATCTGACTGTTTAAGTGCAATAAGCAGCGAAAAATAACTGAATTTAGTACTGAGAGGCGGCTTTATGTGCGCGCACTTTGGGTGTGAGCACAAAATCAGCAGGAATGAGTAAAATTACGCGCAATACGCACAATCCCACGCTGAAATGTAAGCCCTATAACACCAACAATATTCATCTGGAGCAAATGAAAGAAGTGAGTGAGGGGAGACGGGTTTGTGTGTAACTCGCTATCGGAGAGAGATGAGAGAGTGAGAAACCGCAGCTGGTATCGTGTATCTATTCTGTGGAAAATGAGAATTGGAAGCGTTTCAGATATTTCAGTATCGATATTTCTCAAAAAAATTATATTTTTGACAATACTACATTGCACTTAGTTTATTATTTCAGATGTCTTTTTTAAAAGACTACAATTGAAAAATGTATATATTGTATATAAAATTCTTTATGCCAAATATATATATATAAAATACACTGGTCAACCCCAACCACTGGTTTACATTTTTTTTATTTTTTTTAAATGCTATGGTTGGGTTTGTCCATATTTGACCCAAATGTGGGTTGAAACAACCTAGTATTTATTAATAATAATAATAATAATAATAATAATAATAATAATAATAGTAATAATAATAATAATAAAAAAATGTAATAGAAAAGAAAAAGAAAAAAAGGAAAATATTTAATAACGCACCAAACTCAATTATATATGTATACTCTTTTGGATTTATATAAAATTTTGACATGTTAAAAGATTTTTTTTTTTAATTCCCCATGAAAACTTTATCAACAATTGATGAAAACTTTACTTTATTTTATACTGAAAGTTGCAAAATCAGTTCGGCACAAAAATGTGAGGGGGTCACATGTCCGTAGGCATAACGCTTCTGTTGGAAGACTTGGAGCTGGATAACGTAAAACTCTTTAGAAACCTCCCTAGAGTGATAAATGACATTTGGTAGGTCAGTGCAAACCACAGATGATGACAGCAAAACCATTATGCCATGTTCCCAGAGCCTCAGAGACTGGTTCACTAGCAGAAACATTAATAAAATGACTCATGGTAAACTGCTTATTTCATCCCAAAAACATTGATTAAATGACTCATGTCAGTGTTTAAAATGTCTTTCTCATGAATAATCACTGAATGAATGAGTGACGCCCTCATGAGTCAGTGCAACTACGTTTGGTAAATCATGGCTTGGAGGAGGCTATTATTAGTATTGGTAATGTGTTTCAGGCGAAGCATCCAAACATGACCAACAAAAGAGTTTTATTATTGGCTCATTATCAGACAGTTGTGCCTGATAATAGATGGGGCACTAAAAATGCTGTTTCGAAATAATGGATAAAGAGTACACTTTAAAACATATGAAGGCCATTTATTTAGACAGTGCTATATTTCAACAATTTATTTGGTTAATTTTATTTTTGTATTAAAAGTTCATTTAGGGGTAAAATGAAAAAAATATGGTAGTTTTACGTAACATAAACAAGAATGCAATAAGTATCAATGAAAATGTCATTAAACTCATGAGGTAAACAAACTCTAAGGTAAGAGTAATGTGCATATCAGCTGGCATTTAGGAAATATTATAGACATATTTTGAAAAGAAATCAGCAGTTTTGGCTGAGCTCTAAAGCTGAAAGAGGAGGTGGACACATCTCATCTAAAAGAGTAATGAGTCTGACTGCTCTTTATAGCTTCCCTTCACAATGCTTTCCAGTACTCGGACGCCAGCTATTGCATTGCAAAATATTAGATATTTCTTTAGCTAGCTTATTATGTGAGGTCAAACTTTAAACTATTACACTTTAGTTTAACGTGTCCACCACATTATAATCTTATAAAATAGTTTTTGTTTGGCTCCTTGAAGATTTGAGTAAATTAAAGCATTCTGGAAATCAGTTGTATTCATTCCACTGTCAAATAAATTTAAGGTAATTATGTATGTTTAGGAAACTTAACTAAACGTGCATGTTAATGAAATAAAAAAATTCTAAAGCTGATTTAAAGGAAACAAACAAATGCATAATAAGCCTTTTAAGCAGGATCAACCAGTAGTGAGCCTTATGATCATTCAAAATTATGCAACCTCTGAATATTAAATCTATATAGATTATAGATTATTCAAGCATTTTAATGAATTCTAATACATGATTCATCCCAGACGACAAAACACACTTTTTTATATACACCAGGCTGACATCTGAGAACAATTAGGAGGTCTGCATGGTTTCAGTGGAGAGGATAAGTTGGCGGAAGTAAGTGGCAGGTCTCAGAGTGGGGTCTCTAGAGCCCACCGGGGCTCTGTCTGTGCCAGCTTGTTTGCACTTGCATCCCTAAAATACTGTATGACGAGGCATTTGCATGCAAGGCACAGATGCAGTAAAGCATAAAAAAGCCAAACATTGTGGTAACAGAATACCTGCAGCTCTGTACCACAACATCAAACCAGGCACAATGTAACAGAGAGTGAGGTAATTTGTGCCATTATTTTTAGGGTAGGCAATTTTCAGAGAGGCTAGCAATAGCAAGCTAGCTTTGAAAGCATAAGATCCCACCCTCCTTTACCTTCTCTCTAAAGCCACGCCTCCTCCAAAACACATGAACGTGCATAGAGTCTGCAAAATGTCATGAGAGACGGCGTTAACTTAAATGACCTGATGCCTTCGATGGTGCAAAGCATATAACATTACAATAATAATGAACGTAAAAAACTTTACCAGTTGTTCACCACCGGGGTTGCCATCTCTTAATAGAGTGCAACAGTGCCCGCCCACTTTTTCAGCTGTGTTGGTTCCGGTGTGGTGAACAAATGAGTCCTATTGAAGAGATGAGTCCGAGCTTAGGACCCCATTAGTATGCCTGATCTAAATCTGTTCTCGCGACAACTTGTAGCTAACGTGAGCTGTTTTAGTGTTAGCTTTATGTAGAATGCTAAATCCCGCTGCTATATGCAAGGTAAGATTAAATTAAATTGTATATGTAAATTGTATATATTCTATAGCTAATATTTCAAATCTCAAGTTGCGTCAATAGCAGAGGAGAAAGACTGCGAAATGTAAAAATACTACTGTTATTGTGTCACGAAATGTAGTTTTAAGAGTTTCTCAGTAGTTGTTTGAAGCTCAAATATGTTGTTTATTTATAATATAAAAAAACACACTAACAACGAGAAATGTTTAATTTCACAATCTATAGCGTCGGTTAAAAACTAGTATATGAAACATATAAGTTAAAACACATTAATGACTCGTTATAACGTAGTACAAACGTCTTCTATAATAAAGTGATTTTGTACGATTTGTAACCAGGCACTAAAGCGATTACCCATAAAACGTGCTTTGAACCAATCGGATTGCTTGGGTCCTAAGCTCGGACTCATCTCTTCAGTAGGACTCATTTGTTCACCACACCTGTGGTTCATTTGTTCATTTGAAAGTATTTTTTCCATTCGATTTCTAGACCGACTCGATTACGTCATTCACAGTGGTTCATGGGAGTGGGCGGAGCTAAAGAGATCTTTTGACATGGTTTGCTTGTTTCGATTCTCTGATTGGTGCATTTTTCACCACAAATTCCAGTTAAACACAGTCATTTTAAAAAATAAGTTGATATTAATGTGGGCTGATGGCTTCAAAAAAAAAAAAAAAAATTTAAATAAAGGTTTATAAGTTATCATTAAAAATCAATTTCCCTATAGAGAAATGAATGGAGTTTAGCAAATTTAGTTGATTTAGTATAACTTGATGTACTAAAATATAAAATTATATGAAATAAAAATAAATGAAAACAAAAATATGAAAATAAAAAAACTTTCAAAATATTATTAAAAACTATAAAAGTATCCCAATGTTTTGAAATGCTCATATATTTCCATGTTTTCCATAACTGTGACCTGTGGGAATCCCGCACTCCCCCTACACATGAAAAAGCAAAAAATAATCATCATCATATGCTCATTTTAAATTCCCTGCTGCCCTCAGTGTTAAGCCAGACAACAATTCGCATACTCACATAGTTTGCATCCATGTTAATTTTGTTTTAAATATGTGGCAGTCTCCACAGACTTTTTCTGCAAGACCAACACAAAGAAGCATCCTCTACAGAAGCCAAACGACCATAATTGCTCATGACCACAACCCTCAAGGCCTGGGAAAAGGTCACGTCTATTGTGGTAACACTTTCAGTTAACTTGGTGAGAAGGAGTTGAATAAGACAAACTACAAGCATGACAAAATGAGCTGCTGTTTTGTGCAGCATTAGATCACTGCAGGAGAAATCAAGAGTGGACGAGCAAGTCATTACACAGAAGCAAGCAAATCAAGGCCACGTTTTGGCCACAACTTTGCCATCTGAGACAAATTTAAGGTTGTAAAAGATATTTTGAGTTGCTCAGTGTGACATGCTCACTGATTAATTGTCTCTACGATGAATTGTAGCCTCCAACTGAGTTATGACAGTGTTTTTGGTCATTGTCTTGCAGGATAACTTTTGCTAAAACAGCCATCTATTTAACAACCAACAAAAGCGCAGCTATTATTGACATACACAAAGTAAAAATGATAGTTCTAACAACATATGGTTTTACATTGCTTTAAATCATCAAACTGAGTTAAGCAATATATACGAGATTCAACTAATTTTTAAAAGTCAGTTTAATGTAATTTAAGTTGAAACCACTTAAGCATACAAGTTGATTGTACTTAAAAAATTAAGGCAGCAACTTTTTTTCTTACAGTGTATATGTGTGGAAAAGAAATAGACAGGGAGAATGTTTGCTTCAAAATGTTTATACTAGCTGCTTATATAATTATAACAATTCTAGTGGGACTTTCACATTGTACTAACAAATTTACCTCCATGTTTTCTCTAAAGAATGTAGAATTATTATTTTTTACCAAGCCATGATAGACTCCAGACACTGTAATATTTCCAACATTAGCATGAGTTTGTGCTGCATGTCAAAGCGAGGATGTCAGAAAGCCCAGTCGGTGCTGTCAATCATGAACGTCCGATATCATACAGTCTGACATAGAAGTTAATGTTGCACAATCTGACTTGGCTGTTACTCAGTATCTCATTGGGGCCATATTGAACATTTTGACAAGTAACAGTTGTAAAAGACAGAAAATCACACCCAGTGTTAGATGACATAGGATTTTTTTCCCAATTTAAATCATAAGCAGACTGTCAGCGGTGAAAACATCACAAACTTATTACAGGGTTTATGGTTTTCTGTCCATGTTCTACACACAGACCTTCACACATGATCAGGCCTTTTCTGCTCTGAGACTCACAATCTGTGCTGAAGGTGTTTCTCTATTTCAATCGTAGCCAACACTGTCAGGCTGTAATCCTACCACACAAAAAGTTCAATTAAAAAGGAGGAAAGAACAGAAAGCAATAGATTATGAGAAACAGATTTCTAAAGGTAAACATGCATCAAAAAGAATGAGTCATTTGACATGATGGTTCACATGACTGGTCCAC
This sequence comes from Rutilus rutilus, assembly GCF_951802725.1. Lineage (NCBI taxonomy): Eukaryota > Metazoa > Chordata > Actinopteri > Cypriniformes > Leuciscidae > Rutilus > Rutilus rutilus. The sequence continues at coordinate 6,374,301 of NC_140215.1, forward strand.
ATCGCAGCTTATTCTGGCCAAGAACCGCCTTCTTAATCAGGTCTGATTGACATATAAAGCAACCAACCATATAATGTTGTGTTTAGAGGTGGTTTAATCAGAAATAGTTGATAGCACAATAACAGACCTACATGGAACATCTCAAAATCTCCAAAGCTTTTTTGATTAGTTATACAGAAAACACTGAACCGACCGTCATCTTTCACCCATTTGCATTTGCCTAAAGGGCACAGGTTAAACTCAACAGTGAATCCAAGTACTTTCTGTACATCTGTGGGTGATTTTTGCGTGGCAGCAGGCCTAAGAGTTTACGTTTTGCCAAAAACCTGCATGAATTTCAGAGAAGACCGTACAGTAAGTGGAGGTGAGCTTGTGTGTCGACATGAGATATTGTAATAAAATGCTAATCCTCTGCTGGCTGTTAACTCATCGGTCTCATGGCAACAGTGTGTTTTTCCACTGCACAACAAGCTCTGCTGACTGGTCAAAGGGGAATGTATGTGGGTAACCTACTTTAATGGTGACATTTATGTGAAGTCTATAATAATTCAATTTCAAGAAAATGGAAGGAAAACAAACTCTTCAAAAGAAACCGCAAGAGCAAAGAATGCTGCCGAAATGTCACTTTAGAATTATTTGCAGTCACATTATGTCAGAAGTGACAGCTTACGTGGACACAATAGAAAGAAAACCAACAACAAAGGGATAATATTGCACTTTACAACCTTGAAAAAAAGTCTCTCTGAGACACGAAATCAAAAATGATTTGCTATTTGCTCTGCTTTATTTCAGGGAGAGATTGCGTTCAAAATAACACCTGAAGCTGAAGTGTGTAATATTTACACCACCGGCAAGCAACAAAAAGAATTGGAATAACATTCTATTCTCACGATTTCTCCAGTATATAGTTTTATTATTATGTTATTTTTTGTCTGTGCATGATTTTTCTGCAGATTGCATCAGTATGTACGCCAGGAGGTCATTCATTCATTCATTCATTCAACCGATTCGTTCAAAATAAATCAATTAACTATCTTTATGAGTGAGTAATTGACTCATTAATTCAACCGATTCGTAAACTGCGTCCAAATTGCATACTTCCATTCTATGTAGTAGGCGAAAAACAGTATGTGACAAAAGTATGTCAGAATTCACAGTACTCGGCAAAAAGCATCCGGATGACGTACTACTTCCGACGAGATTCTGAAGTGTGCATATGATGGACACTTTACTATCCCATGAGGCCACGGGACAGGATTTGTGAATCAAAGTTAAGAGCTGGTCAAGTAGTTAAGAAGATCAACTGACGCTGGTTGGTCACATGATAATGACAACATGGCGAATGTAGTACGTCCGGTTTACATTCACACTACATAGAACATACTTTTTTTTGCGCTCGAAATTATTTAAAATAAGTACCCATACTCAAGAGAGCACGCGATTACGGACACAGACGTCGATTCATTCAGAAGAAAAACATCATTTATTGTTGGGTCCAGGTAATTGTTGTTGAAGGTCAGAACTACTCACTTCTATTGTGTCTCGGCAGGGTTAAAGGAAGTCTTTGACGCTCCTCAGGGAGCCAAAGGGAAAGGACTTGGCATCACACCGGCAGAACGTGGAGCAACACCGCTTGGCAAGGCACTGCTCTTTCGGGGGCAATGAAAAATAATTTCCTCCTGAAAAAGCAGCACGAGGGAAGACTTCTTGGACTGGACACGAAGAATATGAGCCATGCCGAAAGAATGCGCGCATGACTGTGACCGCCAGACTTAAATGTCAAAGACAGACGGCTATACTGCACATGCATGCCGTGAAATGTTTACTCAACCTTGATAATCATATGAAGAATTCCTGTGCACCAGCCTGAGCCAGTCAGTGCATCTCACTGTCTCTCAGCCTGAAACACAGGAAATATATATAAAAAAACTAAGATATATACCATACATATATTATAACCCATGGCCTTCCCTATAGAGCCCGAAAAATATTGTGGTGTCTAGCTCTGTGTGTACTCTTATTTTAAGGTGTCTTGTGTTTTACCATTGTTTTTGGTCTAATATTCTTGTCTGGATTGTCCTGGAATGCCTTTGGTTGAATGTTGAATGTGTAAATATTTAGGTTCAATACAGCAAACATGTTATTATTATTTTTTTCTCAGACATCTTACTTTCTTTGGACCTCTCAAAATTAAAATAATTTCTAAACAAAAATAACGATCAGTTTAATCATTACACAAGTAGGAGAGAGAGGCCTGTCCAATCAATTTGCAGACTTAAAGGGCTAGTCCACCCCAAAATTATTACTTAACCTCATGTTGTTCCAAAGACCTTTCTTCTCCTAGAACACAAAAGAATATATTTCGTAAAATGTACTTTATGTTATTATTATTTTTTTCCAATAAAATTAAAGTTTTGGAAGCTGGTTTCCACCACGGAATAAAAAAAATAAAAAAGGTAATTGCAAAAAAATTTCACAGCTGCAAGTTAATATCTTGGGAGAAAAAAGTCTGAATTGTTAGATATAGACTCGAATTGGGAGGAAAAAAAGTCAGAATTGTGAGATCAAAAGTTTGCAAAATTAAAACTTAATTTTAATCCATTGCAAGTCAAGTGCAACTTCTAGGAAAAACTTCCACACATATGCTTTTGTTATAGCGTCTTTATTCTTTTTCTGGTCTTAAATGTGAACGTTAACGGTTATCTTGGTTTTGATCCTGGGGTCTTGTGCATTATGATATATTATCCTCTTGTTCAGCAATTGTTTTGTAATTTAAACCACTGCACTTGGGTTCTCAATCTCTGTGTCGGAGCATTACGTTACAATAATGTCATCTGCCGTTATTAAGTCAGAGTTGGATCAAAGTCTTTGTATCTTGTCAAGACTAAAAGTTTTTGATGTGAACCATAGGCTCAGCAGCAATCAGCCAGTCAGGGGGAAAGAAAGCACACATTTACGACAAACATACACACACACTCCACCTGAAATTGTCATTTGAGAGTCTTCTGGGAGCTTGGCTGCCCTCACCCACATACAGAAGAATATTAAAAGCTTTGACCTCTGCCTGCCCTCCGTTCTCCTAAACCTTCCCCAAACGCTTCTCTCTCATGTCCTAGGCTGCTTTTGAGGGCCGTATTTCTAACCTAAATGATCTTGTATGGAAATACGTCTGTCTGAAGTAGCAGACATGTCTGTGATGGTAAGTGGCTTTGACAGAGCAGATTCGAATGCCTGGTCGAGTCTCAGAGTTTGCCTGCAGTTAAATCAGGCGGACTCTTTAATACCGGAAAATCACGAAAAGATATTCCATAGTATTTTCTAAAAGACTCATCCGTGCTCGCTAGATGGACAGTGGCGTTTCACCAGAGCATGACTTTGGCAAAACCCACAGACCCACAGCAACTTTGCAGTTGTTTTTCAAAGAAAATAGGACAGCAGATTGTCCTTGCTGATTGTGGAAATACACAATGATCTTTCCGTACCGAGTACGGGGTTTGGTGCAAGACCCAGACCCTACAAACCAATGCTCTTGCTCAGAGCCTGTATATCTACGCAACATTCCCAGACGCTCAAAGCCCGTATAATGTCACGGACTTCAAAAGCGACATGAAAGGTGTAGATATCTTCTCAACTACAGTCCTTGCCAGGCTAGAAGGAAAATAGGGCAATCTGGTTCATATTATTTGATAAGCATCCCATTTTCAGAGGTATTTTAATAGCTGAGAACTATTTCGTTTCAAGGCTGCAACGTTAACTCCATAGGGCCGACAAGGGGGCCCGGCACGGCAAAGTTAGCAGGGGTCACTCTATCTTTTATTATGTAACGACACCAGTCAGCAGGAAATCTGGTTGACGCTTTATACCACTGCGATGGCCAGGGAAGATCAGCTATTCCCCCTTGATCGTACTGCTGTTGTTCATTACATCGTGTTCTTCCAGCGCTCCATATGGCGGTCAGTGATAAATAAGCATGTCAGAAATTACGGAGAAATCATTTGATAAAAATGTAGTATAAAACACCTCAACTTTTATTGTAATCTTTGCATGCATTTATGTTTTGTTTCAAAAAAAAATAAAACAGAATATATATATATATATATATATATATATATATATATATATATATATATATATATATATATATATATATATATATATATATATCAGTGCAGTTTCTTTGGATTATTTAACATTTGAAAAATTAGAACTAACCTTGCCATGGCATTAAATGGGCTGGTGATGTCATATCCTGTGTTATGTATGGTATTCTTGACAAATTACAACAGACTTCCTGCATTCTGCTTTTACACACACAGTATATAAAGACGCATATTATTCAAGCAGATTCAAATTTAGGATTGAACAAAATTGAGTAAAAATGCAAAATAACAATTTATGTCCAAATAGAATTCCAAATAAATTATTTCCAAATGGATGCCACTTACATTCAATGTGGTCAAGTCATAGTGAGGTCATGTGACAACAAAGTAGCATACAGCTAGCTAGCATGATTAAATGCATATTGTTCCACTTTGAAATGCCTATTGTTACACCATTTAAAACAGCAGCATATAGTGTACAATCTACATGAAAGTAGTGTAAAAAACACTTCCTAAACCCCTGCACTCTGTCTGTTGGGTCAGTGGAGGATCCTTCACATTGTGGTGGCAGTGATCAAAATATATTAGCATCAACCACACCACCATGACAATGGACCATCTTCATTACCAGCCCATTCTTACAATGAAGCGCTGGCTTTTCTCATCCACTTTGATGCACAAGGCTTCTTTCAGCAAGCTACTCTCACAACAGGTCAGAGGAACAGCATACAGCGCTGTTGTGCTCAGGGACAAACCACAAACCAAACACAAGTTTTATTTTTTGCACCAAATCATAAGTCTTTGGATCATTTACCGACATCAGAGTTTGTTTGCCGGATGAGTTATTGACTTACCCCACGGGTATGTCCTTTGTGGTAATTACAAAGACTTTGTGTGTGGAAACTGTCGCACAGTGACTCTTTTGTGTTTAGGCAGGAATCGAGAGCTTGGAAAATAAACTTGTGTCAATTCTAAACTTGTACGACGTCAAACAATCTACCGAGTTTACAATACGACAACTCTGGAATATGTATTGCCCATTACGTTAATGTGTTTTTGTTGGGTTTTTCAGAGGGTTCGAAGATTCATTGTCTTACTTGGGGAAAGTCAGACATTGTGCGGTTTGTGAAAAAAAACTCAATGTCTTTGATCCTGTGTAAAATAAATCTAAACCTAGCCGTGGATTTTCACTTACAACATTATTTTTCTTCCTTTAAAAAACGATCTGTTGCGAAACTCTGTCAATCGAGTGTGAAACGACAGCGTTTGCAAATTACGAGCACAGACGCATCACTCTGCAAGTATGCGCTGCGTGCGAAGTGTAGCTCCGGTCCACATTTACCCAGAATCCTCTAACTAAGCGCGGCGGATGTCTGTGTGATGGAAAAGACCTCAGCCTTCAGTAGGATAATGCCTGTCTACTCAGCTGTGAGGCTAAACGAAGCAGGTTATGTCAGTCCCTCGCGCTCTCTTGCAGCTGTGTTGAGGGATATCTTCACAATGGTCACCAAATGTTCCTGCCCAGGCAGCGACGCCTTGAGAGCATTACCGACTTCCTGGTGGCCTGCACTTTATAATCGTTTATACGTCCGTGCCAACATCTGTCTTCGAGACCCCCATCTATGCATACATAAACACACACATACGTATTTCCCCAAAGGCTTGATAACAGCGAGTTATGAAAACGGCCCCATGCGCACTCGCTCTGAAGGGAGGAGAGTGGAGGCGCGAGTCGAGCCCTGCCAACAGTGTCCGCTCCATCAATCCGGCGCAGGCACGCGTTTGCCAGTGATCCGTTCCATGAGATATGTAGTCGGGATGTGGGATTTCTTTTCATTTTCTTTTTTCTTTTTTTTATGAAAGGCTCTTTACCCAGAAGGAATGGATTTGCAGGCCTGCTTTGATCCCTCCTTTATGATTCTTTTATTTGTTTTAGCCACATCCCCTCTCTAAGCCGCACTTGGTGAAATGTGCTTTGAATTAGGAGTTGGGGGAAGCAGGGCGTGCAGGATTCTCACTCCGCCGCAGGAGGCAATGTGGTGGGCCGGGGTGCAACTGATCACCACGCTACACTGGTAAACCATATATATATGAGGGCAATCGTGACCTAATGGTTAGAGAGTGAGACTGGTGAGCCGAAGGTTGCGGGTTTGAGTCTCAACACCGGTAGGAAATGACTGAGATGAGCAAGGCACCTAACCTGGGCGCTACAGCAAAAATGGCTGCCCACTGCTTCGGGTGTGTGTGCGTTCACTACTCACTATGTGTGTGCATTAACTTGGATGGGTTCAATTCAGATGACAATTTCCGAGTATGGGCAACCTCACGTGTCACTTTCACCTATATATACAGTTCTGTGCAAAAGTCTTAGGCACGTTAGTATTTTTATTTATGTATTTTGCTGTAGTGTGTCAGTAGGATATATTAGTTTACATTTCCAAACATTCATTTTGTCATTAATTGTAATAATCTAGATTTTTATATTAACAAGGAGTCTGACAACAGCCGCTATGATCCACACGGAGATCTGATCTCACCCATCATCGAGTCTGTCTGGGATTAGATGAAGAAACAGAAAAAACTGAGACAGAATATATATCCAGAAGAACTACGGCAACGTCTCCAATATGCTTGAAGAAACCTTCCTGCAAAGCAGGTATATGTGTACCTAGGACAAAAGCTGTTTTAAACACAAAGGGTGGTCACACCAAATATTGATTTGATTTAGTTAATAGAAGGTAATTGATAAATAAAATCTATTTATGACTCTTTTTTTTTTTCAAAGTATCCTCACGTTACAGCATTTTTACACAAGTGCCTAAAACTTTTCAATGTATAGCTTTGCAGGAATGTTTCTTCAAGCGTCTTGGAGACGTTGTCACAGTTCTTGTCTCAGTTTTTTTCTGTTTCTTCATGTAATCACAGATGGACTCATGATGGTGAGATCAGATCTCCATGTGGTGCATATATATATATATATATATAGGTATGTATATATATTCCATTATACTAAAGATACTTCATAGTGGAGAAAGGTTCTTCAGATTATTAAAAATGTTATTCTCACCTATAAAAAAAAAAAAGGTTCACTGAAACAGGGGAACCAAAAATGGTTCTTCTATAGCATCGCTGTGAAAACCCACTTTTGGAACCTTTATTTTAAAGAGTGTACATGGTGCAGATTGTCATACAACTATGTTTAAACCGATAATAGCTTCATTATTTATTTGATTTACAGTGTTTGGTGATCATGGATCTGTCCTCTGTTCAATAAAACAGTTATGCCCAACTAACAGTACGCACACGCCAGGACATAAATTCAGATTTTGGTTTGTTAAACCACATAAAATAGAAATAAAAACTTAAACAAATTTTTTTAACACTGTTCCTTTTTAAGGAAAGTTAAAAAGGAGAACGTTTCAGGTTTGTTGTGAGTGAAGGAGCACTTGAGCCATACCGCTAGATCTGTGGGTGTACATAAGAGCAAAAGGTTGGGAAAACACTTCATTAAAAAAAACCCTAGCTTGTTCAGTTCATGCCCCTGTTTGAAACGCGTCAGGCCTGTTTGTGATCGGTCTCATCTTAGGAAGTGGTCTACCATCACAGAGAGCAGCGTGTATGCCTGTGCATATGCGAAAATTGCCCTGTAAACAAAATCATTTCTCAGCGGAAGTGAGCCTCTGGTGGATACTGTACAGACTAAAGAAGTAAATAAACAAATTGCATGTATACACAGACCGAGAAAATAAACCTTGCAGAAGAAACGCACCGCATCACAACATCTGCCCTTTGTCTCCGGCTGGCGTCCAGACTGTTGGAGAAGGGTAAATGTGAGCATGTTGCGTCTGGGAGGGAGCCAAAGCCTCGATCGCTCGTCTTCGGTTTCCATCAGGAGAGCTATGAAGTCAGAAAAAGACAAAATGCCATGAGATGATGCTTTTATCTTGGCCTGCTGAGCTTCCAGGCTTTGATGAAGCTGTGCTTTATGACACTGTCAGTATGTCACATTCTCCAGTGACTAAAATGGAAGAGTTTTAAAACTGCTGTTCTGCTGGAGGTAAAGCACTTCAGTGCTTTTTGGCAGGGCGTAAATAAAAGCTTAAGTAGGTACTATTATCCCGAGTGGCACAGAGGTACATAAGCAGCGACGTCAGTTCAATAAAGCCAAAGTATGGCAAGGTCAAATAGTATCATTGACTTTTACAATACCATGTATCTAAATTAAATGCATTTTTATTTTTTCCTGATCATTTCATCAGGTAACTGTAAATAAGTCAACTATAACCTTAACCATCTACATCCTGAAACATTCTATTTGAAGAACAGCCGCAGAAGCAATTGTTCCATTGAGGTCAAATGACGAGCTCTAAAATTGGAATGTCTGTGTAAATTCTGAGACCATTTAAACGTAAAAAAATCTAGTCAACTTCAGAGCAGAGCGGCCTATTCGTGGCTTCAAAACCCTAAAATGAGCTATTATCACCATAAAATTCACTACTGTTGATAAGATTATTTATTGTTTTTGAAAGAAGTCTCTTAAGCTCACCAAAGCTATACATTTATTTGATCAAAAATGCAGTAAAACAGATATATTATTTACAACTTATTTGAATATATTTTAAAAAGAATCTTATTCCTGTGATGCAAAGCTGAATTGTCAGCATCATTACTCCAGTCTTCAGTGTCACGTGATCCTTCAAGAAATCTTTCTTCTTTTTCTTCTTCAGTCGTGCCGCTTAATATTTTTGGTGGAAACCTTGATTTTTTTTTTTTTTTTCAGGAATCTTTGATGAATAAAAAGTTCAAGAGAACAGCATTTATTTGTAATAGATTTTTTTTTTTTTACATTATAAATGTCTTGACTGTCACTTTAAACTTACTGTCAAACTTGACTTTGTCACTCTTTAAAATATATGTTACTGACTTTTGAACAGTACATTAAAATCATCTGGGGAATTTTTAAAACATTAAAATGTCTCTTTAGGATGAATCATTTCTGCATTCAAGTCGCTGATAAATGAATGCAAATATATTATAAAAAAAAATAAAAAAAAAGATTAGGCCTACATAAAAAATAAAAATAGTATACATTACAAATGATTCTTATATAGTTATAATTAACGTTTTGGCCGATTGACTAAATTAACTTTTTAACTTTTGTAAATAATATTAAATAATGTCCGTATAAATCACACTGGGATCCACTCTACTCCATTAGCTCCCTGGCACAGAGCTGTCCATTTAGCCTTTGTATATCAGAATAAATCCATACTGAACTAATGAATGAAAGCCGGTTGGAAATGGTCTGTAAAAGTACTTGAGCACCACTAAGCAGGTGCAGCGCATGCCGAGGAGGAGTAAGACGGGATGATTACTCCTGTCTGCCATCAGGATGCTCTCCGAGAGAGAGAGACGGTGCAGAACCAGACCTGAGCCTACATGTGGTATGCATTTGACACTATAAACACACACACGAGCTCTCTGGCAAACCTCCCATCCATCAAACACCGAGAGAAGAATAACAGTGTGGAGTGGCCTGTTGCATGCAAAGCACACCCCACCTACACCCCGGCCCTCTTCCTCGCCGACTCGCTTTTATCAAAGCAACATGCCGCCCGTTCGCGGAGGATGTGGAAGTGCGCTGCGATAAATAAAACAGCATCAGGGGTTGAAATGTTTATGCACAGAGTTTGGCTAGTTTAACTGGGCCAATCCGTAGCTAACGCTTCACCAAACTGTCAAAAAAGAAATAAAAAATACACACACACATGTTGGGTTTTCATGTTTTATGGGGACTTTCCATAGACAATGATTTTTATACTGTACAAAACTGTATATTCTATACCTTAACCCGAAACCTATAGCCATCACAAAACTTTCTGCATTTTTATATTTTTAACAAACATTACTTAGTGTGATTTATAAGATGTTTTCATCATGGGGACCAAAAAATGTCCCCAACAAGGACAAGGATTTGGGACATTGCCATCTTTTTTGCCTCATCACGCTGCATGATTCATTCAGCATCTATTTTATTATCTCAGAAATGCATTTTTCATCCAATTTTGTTCATTTATTCTTGGCAGTCTGATCAAATGACCAATATTCATTAATCTGACTGGAAATGGATGGTCAGGTCAGGCATTGTGGGATACAGAAGGTTTTTTAAAAACGTTTTGATGCTCGGGACCCCCTAAAAATGATGAGTGGCCCCTTCTGAGTGACCCCCTTCCTAAAATATAAACGCAGCTGAGCTATATATTTTCGTCTATAAATTAATTTATATATATAAATAAATCTAAATCAAACAAATTAGCAATAGTTATGAAAAACATGAAAAATAAATATAAAATAAATGAATACATTTAAATAAAAATAAATATTATAAACATTTGCAAGATACCTCTAAGTTGACACTGTATCTTTTTTCCTTCCCCACCAGTGTTATTTCATATTGAGATACTAAAATAGTTATTATTTTTAGATTTTCCATCTTCATTTTAGTTAGTTCAGTAAGTTTGTTGCGTTTTTGTCATTTTCAATTTTATTAAAAAAATATGTATGTATAGCTTTTATTAATTATTACTTCAGTTGTAGTAATTTTAGGATATTAAGTTAAACTAAATGAAAATGAGAAATGATTCATTGGCAGAAATAATATATATATATTTTTTTCAGTTAATGTTTATTTTATTTCAAAACATTTTTTAAATATAGTTTTATTTTCAGTTAACTGTAATTATGGAGGACCATTTGAATACTGTTTAGATGTATACAACTAAAAAGAAATTGTCAATAGAATGAAAATGTTTTGTGATTAATCTATGATGTTCGACCAATCCGTATAGAGCCGAATGAAACCATAATAATATAAAGTATGTACATTTTTACGTTTTCTTTTTTCCGGAGACCCTTGCAGAGCCCATTTTGGGACACGGTACCTCAGTATATATTCTCTTCTGTATATGAGTTAATGTTGGTCTGTCCACTGAATGACTCTCCGCTCTCATTATACCCCATAAAACAGTTCTGCAAATACACAAAAACACATAAAGTCAAGCTTGAGTGGATACAACTTTATAAAATGTCTGCATGATGTGAGCTGTTTGGACTTGCTCCTGATCATCAGCTTGATTTAGTGATGAGCGAAAAGTCAGATGCTGTTTCGCCACGTCAAGGGACGTCCATCGTGCGAATGAGATCACAGGCCTGGGGAACACGCACAGTCCAGGCCAGTGACCAGCTGTTTCTCCAGTTCCTGAAGATCTGTCCTTCGCTTCCTGCTGCAGCCTGTAATGCAGCGAGCAGACGCTACGCAGCTTTAGCAAGGCTGAGTTAAAAGCAAGCAAACAAACACATCTAATATCATATCCTCTTGAGGGGTAATCAGAGGAAGTTCTGTCATTTGCTGTGCGCTGCTGACATCCTCCTGACACTCAGGCCATCTCTCAGGGAGAAATTCATGGTCTAAAACAATTACTTTTGAGTACTATTTTCAGTAACGTCATGTACAATTATTTTTTACTTGCTGCCATAGATAAGAGATGAAAATCTAGAATCTGAGGGTGCAAAAAAAAATCTAAATATTGAGAAAATCGCCTTTAAAGTGGTCCAAATGAGGTCCTCGATCAACTCACAAAAATGGAACATTCTTCATGGAACAATGATTTTTGGCATAAAATAAAAATCTAAATTATGACCCATACGATGTTGGCTATTGCCACCTGTGTGACTTATGACTGGTTTGGTGGTCCAGGGTCACAAATTTTTATTATCAAATTTTTATTCATATAAAAAAATGGCATATTTTGGATTCAAAGAAAATAAAGGAATGCTGGTTTTAAGATTCACGATAGTGGTTAGATGATGACAGAATTTTCAGTTAAGTAAATGATTTGCAGAAGGCACAACTCAGCTGAACTAGCCATAATGATACAACAACTTATTGCAAATATGAAGGACAAAAATAGTTTTTGGAAGTTGCATCCACTTTGAATATTTGAATTGAATGTGATGAATCACTCCAATGAATGTGAATGAGTTAGAGGTCATTTTCAGGCCATCTTGACACCTGTCAGCTTCTTTTTTTTTTTTTTTTTTTGAAGGTTCATGGAGTTCATGCTCATTGCCAACAAAATATGGGCCAGAAGAAACAAGCAAAATCAGCTCAGCAAACTGAGGATGCTGCCCTCTTGATGAGTAAATTACAGAGGATGTGGATACTAATGAGCGTATGAGTTTTTGACGAGAGGGAGGCGTGTATCAGGGATGAAACATCGGAGGTTTGGAGCAACCGAGTCATAAAAAAAATGGTTATTTGTGTCTCCATGTGCAATAGCCTAGGGCATACGACGTGATACACATCCACAACCAATCAGGGTGAGTCGGCTCTTCATTAATTATACGTTACGGAGTTTCCCTCGCCACTCTTCTAAAGAGCCAAGCATGCTTGTTAAAAGTCAAAAGTCTGCTGTGATTTTAAGAGTACATTTACAGTCCAGTGTTTAACTTGAGGAAAGTTAAGCAGAACAGCACGTGCCGAACTAAAGCCAACCCAAAGCTTTGGTTGAAGACTGAATGCGCCCATTTCTACAGGAAGCATTCATGTCGAATGAGCTTGGAACGCAGGGTCTGTCTCAGAGGAGAGTCATTGTGAAGGATGACATCTGAGATTATAAATCAACAAGCCTCGCCGTGACTTCAGAAACCGTCTGAAACCACAAGAGCAATATACTTCATGATGGAATTCACCAAGGACCGGATCCTCACTCCACTGTCACGCAATCCTGACGAGATCCAGCGAGAGATTGCGAGCTTTCTTAACACACCTCAGAGTACCCGGCAATCATTGCTCCAAATAAACATTCCATGTGGAAATTCATGCAACTATTACATTCAATCATCACAGGCTCTGCACTTCATATTTTAGCAGAACCGCCCAAGATAAATATACCCTGCACTGTTTCAAAACAGGAATGTCAGGTATCTCTTGATTAAACTGGACGCAGGTAGCCAAAAAAATGAACATACTATTTGGGTGTCGGGTAAAGGTAGCATCAAGAACACACCTGTCTCTCCAACTTAATGTCAGAAAAAAAAAACAAGTAGACAGGAAATGCATGTTCCCTGACAGTAACCTAAAGAGGTAGAGGCAGTCAGAGCCCTTTAGAGATCAAGCTGCGGACAGCTTACCGGGTCTCCGCTCCGCTGGGAGAGTATCAGGTTCTGCCACATGGGTCAGCTAAGTCGAGTTGTGTGTACCTTCCTATTCATGTGCTGACTCTTCACATTATAGCCTCGTCACGGCCATCGATCCAATCCACCTGGGCTTCCTTACAGGCTACCGGGTCTCAGGATGAATCCATTTGCATAGAGCCTAGGCTAGGCGAGTGCATTGGCTGAAAAGGCAAGCAAGCATGACATACTTTACATTGGGTTTGTAATGCTTTTAATCCAAATGCACATTCAAACTGACATGATTTCTTTTGACCAAGTGCCAAAGCAAAAGATTTGTATTTGCAATCTGCATTAAATGCTGTGCAATAGAGTGCTGCGAGTCAATTTTTTATAGGCAATTTAAACCCAGAAACGAGTTGCATTTTAACACTTCCGGTTCCATCGTCCTGAAGTCATTGTGTTTTTTTGAATGGCTGTTTGGTTAAATGCCTGAAATAAGGTCTGTGTTGAACACAAGCTCAAGATCTTTTCACTTTTTTTTTTTCTTTTCTAGGATATAAAGTACATGAGTAATAACTCCTTGGCTTTTACTTGTCTTGTGTGTCTAAATGGGACTACAGAGGTTGTCGAGGACATTAAATGTCATCACGCCGAACAGGTAAACTCATTTGCTCGCTAGTCCGCTTTTACAGCCTTGTGTTTAGAATCAGGCTCTTGAAACTATTCGAACTCAAACATTCAGGGGAAATGTTTTTAAGTAGTGATAGTGATGTTGAAGTCATGCGACCGTCGTGTAGGTCCTGTAGCCTACGTTTAGCTTTTTACTCCTGGCGATTATGTTTAGGCTTCACAATTTGTTAAAGTGTTTATTTGTTAAGCCTAAGAACAAAACATGCAAGAATCACATTGGGGGTTTGTCGAGGCTTTTGTCAAGTCCACTGTTGGAAATGAAGGTGGCTAAAGCATAAAGGCAGTATATCTTTATTCAAAACAATGTGAGATTGAGTTGAGCATCTCTCGACGCTGAAGAAAAAAACGTGAGAGGCTTTAGTGGGAAGGAACAAAGACAGCCAAAATCATCCACCAGGACTGATCCTCTAAACATCTCTTTTCCTTCTTATTGGAGATCTGGGAAGCTCGTCTGTGCCGTCTTATCAGGGGAGGAAATGGTTGATTTGATGCGGCGTTGGGCCGTGGGCTTGGATCCTTTCCCACCCTCTGTCAGAAGGGTCGTACTAGGAGGAAATGTCGAGGGAATCGCTGCAGGGCCTCCATCCAAATGAGACACCCCATATCCTCCTTCTACGCTGTTCACGGTTCCACTTCAGGGTCACTTGATCCGAATCGCAGAAAGCGACACAGTCTGCGAATGAGCTCAGAGTTACGTAATAGCATGATTCAGAAGTCTATGTGGTGGATTTGGATTTGGTGGTAGGGGGTTTCGTGACACATGATGATGCAATCCCGTGACTCTACCTGTGAAACGGCATGCATGGCGTTCACAGGCCGCTTTCCACTCCATTCTGTGCCTGCAGGTTTAAGTCTGAGATTCCAGGCTGCAGGAAAACACATTTTACTGCATTCCCATAGTGGTCGTGGAATTGTTATTGTCCTCTTCCTTTCCAGGGTTCCTGCTGATGCCGTTGTCTGATGGCGGTTTGTTAGCCGAGTGACAATTCCTGCTTAATTTCAAGAGGAAGCCCGAATGCCCTCAAACATGTCTGCTGATAGCTTTGTTCCTTGGCCAAGAGCAAACGGTTCAGCTCAGCTGTGGAGCTGCTCCCCAGAGCCAAAGCTTCACAGAAGCAATTAACCATGGGTAGTTTGGCTTAATGAATACTATCAATTACAAAGCCTCTGTACTTAAAGAGCTGGAAAAACTCTGGGACTGTGTGGTATTTCGCATGAGGGAAAACGTAAAACATTCTGCGAGATTATTTTTAGCAGTTTTGTGTGGCTTAAGATTAATGTTTAGTAATAAAACAACAATCTACAGCTAATGTGCATGATCTCTAAATCAAACTAGGTTAATGAACACAACCCCAATGCTAAAAGGCTGTTGACCTGCAATATGAGTTGGCAAATGCTATTGCAAGGTCTCAAAGATGTTACTTGTTTGTTTGGTTTGCTTTTTTATTGGTTTCAGATCTGTACACTTTCAGGAGGCAGGAGCTGAGAGTCTGGAACATTCATTCCGCTGTATGCCGCAATTCACAACTGCCGGTGCTGCTGGAAATAAGTCAAATTAAGAGGCATTAAGCAATTTTGGTTTCCTAATTAACACAGATTTATAGGTAAATTTTCTCCATTCAATATTTCCTGTCTTAAACCAAGCCACAGATTTAAGCGTCGCCTTCCTTCACTGTCTGAGATCCGACACGCAAACGGCTGTTTGAGAGGAGAACTGCGCCGGAAATACTATTGTAATTGATTTTGCATGTGTATGACACAGAAATGAAAAATTACCAATATTTATTTAATCGCTACCCTTCCTGTTATATTGACCTGACACAAAACAAGCAAAAATAGTGTTTTACTTGGACTGCATATCAATAGGGTTTAATTTCTAGAATTCTAGCCTTTTTTTTTCTTTTTGGCAGGAACGGCACATCTTTAATAATACCCGATCTAAATCACATGCAAACTGGGGAAAAAAATAAGCTTTTTTTTTTTTTTTTATGTGAACTATGCAGCAGGATGAGGAGGGGGAAAAACTGAACAACAAAAAGATCCAGCTAGTCAAAGGTATGAGATCACTGTTCCAAAAAAAAATGTGCTGCAATTAAAGAAGGAAAATAAAATAAGAGCGCAAGTGCAAATTACTCTGATAGAAGGTGAGATACGAGATGAAAATGACCTAAACAACATGCAGCTGTTCCTCAATTGTAACAAATAGAAAAAAAAAGTTATTTTTCACCGACACAAGCACACATGCACTTTTATAAGCCTATATAAAATCTTAAGACGCAGTTAATTGAATTTCCGTTAAAACCAAAATTAAATGCATGAGGAAATTGTCTGTTTCATTGAAAACTTAGGATGTTTTTTTTTTCTAATACATTTATAAGACAAGAATGTAGTTAGTGGCATCATAAAACAATTGATAAACTACAACTACAGCTGATACAGCTGGTTCATGGAAAAAACAATTAAAAATAACAGAGGAAAAATGAATGAAACGTTGCTTTATCTTTCAACAATAGTCAGACAGAATCAGAATCACTCTTCTGGGAATCTGAATGCTGCTAATGTACAAAACTTACTAATCAAAAACATAAATGTTTGCTATATCAGAAACGAAACCTACATTTTAAAGGTATTGATAAAGACTAAAAAGAAACCCTGATGACCCATAAAATGCCAAAATATATGGTTAAATACACATTTACATACTGTACATACATGCATAACATAACAATGCCCAAGAGAAAATGCTTGTTATAAATAATTTTTGGTCCCTGTGGAGAGAAAGAAGGCATGGTGAGGCTTCACATGAAGATAGTGCCATCTAGAGCTCTGAGTCAATATACACCCATTAAACTGAAACTACTACAGCCATAACAGAGAGCAGAGATCATGTCTTGGACAAAGTTAAATGCACAAACCATCATCATACAGTGCAATATAGTCTTGACTGAATAATAAAGGGTCTTGATTTAATATCACAATACACCATTATTGCGTAAAAGAGATGCCACTTGACTAAAACGGCACTGCAAAAAGAGCTGGATAAAGGTCACTTGTTGCTGGGATGCAGCTTGACCATGAGTACGGAGCCCTTAAAGGGACATGATGTTGGAAAAAAATTTGAGATGGGAGGAAAAATAATCAATGCTTTTGCTTTCCCTCGCAAATGAGAAACTTTTCACAAAACTTTTAACTTTTGTGTTCTTTGCAAGCGAAGGCAAAGGTTCTTGGGGGAACACAAAACATTTGTGAGAGAACACAAAAGCATTGACAAAAAGTGTTTTCTCCCATCTCATTTTTTCCCCTTTTTGTCCCCTTAGGGGCTCCGTACATGAGTGACTTGGTTGTCATAGTGAATGTGTTATTAAAAACCACATGCCTTTCCCACTAAATCCTGAAACAAACACAAATGTGCAAAATGAGTTTTAGCCAAACCATTTTTGCCAAAAATATAATCCCCCCCGACCACTCCTTACCGTTGTCGTACGACAGAGCCTATGACTATGTTGTCACTAAAAGTGTTGTCACTTGCTAATGTTACAAAAACCACGTTCCCGTTCGACAACTTTAACAATCAGTATCCTTAGAAACTTCATCTCTAGAAGCATCACAGAACGTCAGTGGAGAAAGGCATATAGTTCATCATAACATTGTAAAATACATCATATTTATGATGCTAAATGTATCCGATTTTTCATATCAACAGTAAAAGATAACCTGGCTTCTCTTGAGACTCCCCAGCTTCACAGCATACAACACAATCACATGAAAGTGCGTATCTATAGCACTAATTTCATTTCACGTGCCATTCATACGCCAAAAATGCATGATACGCGCTGTAAACCCCTTGGATTACGCATAAACTGCGTATAATATGCACGCAAAAACAATTTTTGCCGTATAAATGGTACGAGAAATAGAATTTGTGCTATAGATACGGACTTTCATGAGATCTGGTTGGCTAAAGCTCGCCTGCACATTGACGTGATTGGTTACATGGTAGTTTGTGACGTAAGAAACATTTCAAACCGCGTGTTTGAGACTGTCTTTGGTTCACTGCAGTTTTAAGGAGAAAATATTTAATACACAATAATTTGCACATGGTTTGTCTTAAAGCATATTAAAAACACCACACAGACAGCTTGATTTTCACCACAGGGTGTCTTTAAGGCCAACATTTAATAGGTTGTATTATAAAGTGTACTTACATATTTATTTTGGATGGCCAAAGTGTATTTTTTTAACACATGCTTCCCGTCCCAGTTCAAATCAAGGAGATTTTATTGAACATCCTATCCTGACTTGGGAAATGGCCAATCACAGATGAGAATTTTGGGATGACTTTAGGGATTCAGGCACCCCCCCCCTTCTGAACATGCATCCTTCTCTTGGAGTTTTGGGGTTTCTAAGCGGCCTCTTTCCAGATCTGCTGTTGAAAACAATCGGAAAAAGATGAGTCACTCAAGATCTGCAGTTGACATATTGACATTAAACAGGGAAAATCAAGTGTTCGGTGGCAGCATAACAGCAAAAATGCACCAAGGGAAGACTATTACAGGGTACTCACGAACGAGAGTGCACTTAGTAGTGTGTGAACCCACCTTTCCCCCATTGGGCAGACGCAGATAAAGGGACTGCAGTTCTATGAGTCCACTGGTGATTCGTTGGCAGAGTCCAGGCTTTCCCAGGCTTTGCTTTCCACTGTTTGTGGTTTTCAGCAAGATGTGGTTTTAATGTCACAGCACACTAAAGTTATAGTCTGACAAGGAGAAAAGGCAGTTGTACCCAGAGAGTGATCCTGATGGAAGCCTGGGAAATCTGCGATATGGTTGAAAACCTTAGTGGAATCAGTGCACATCAGAGGCCATTATATGATAGTGAGATATGATAGCTCAATATGATATCTGCTAAGACCCCTGAGAAACTCGTGGGCAGGGCCTCTGTAAAGACAGGATCCATCGTACAGGAAGTATAAATTACTTCCTGTGCTGAATGGTAATTATGTTTTTCAATCATGAGCTTTAGGAATAATTTACATGCTGAGAGAGAAAAACAATAATGACCCCTTGGGTTAAAACACACACACACACACACACACACACACACACACACACACACACAAAGAAAACAAAGCTGATGGGAGCATGGAGCTGTGTGCAATAGGTTGTTCATATCAGTATTGAAATGAACAGTGATACTCAAGTTTCATAACTAAGTAAAAGTACAGATACCACATCAAAAAGTGATATTTTAATGGAAATGAAAAAGAAAAAAATATCTATTTTTTGCTTTTCAGCAAGGATGCATTCAATTGATCAAAAGTGACAGTAAAGACATTTATAATGTTACAGAGGAATTCTATTAGAAAATGCAGTTCTTTTGCACATTCTATTCATCAAAGAATTCTGAAAAAAGGTTTCAGTTTACACAGATATATTATGATAATAAGAAATGTTTCTTGATAATAGTTTTGTAATGTGCATGTTCTGTTTTGTTATCGTGGTATTTGACATGGATATAATAAATTTGAGTACGACATGTATGTAGACTGTACGATGATGACATCTATTGGATCATAGTCTACTACACAACACGTCATCAGCATGCGCTAGTGGTAAACAAATAGAGCAAGATGAATCGCACTTTGACAAATGTGATTTTTATGAGTGCTGAAAAAAAAACTAAAAAAGAAGAAAGAAGTAAGCGAAAGAAGAAAATATGGAGGTGGTTATGGCAAGGGAAAAGAGGCCAACTTGGCATGCCAATTTTGCAATTGGAGCTTGAGGTAAGTAGTAATTTTAGCACCATGTCGCGTTGATCAATATGCCATTTCATGTGGCACTTTTATTGGCTAGTCAGTAGACCTAGGTTGAAGCAGCAAACAGACTATGAGATGATCATGCTAAATTTCACTGTCACAGTTAGAAAATTATCACAGGTTATCTTTGGTCGCAAGACCGTGACGACGGCCATCTTTGATCCTCTCTCACTGTATGACGTTTAGGAGCCACGACCACAGAAATTTCGTCTGGGACAGCCCAAAATTGTACAATGTGTACCGGGTAGTAAAAGTGGTTGTGTTTACTCTATGATCTCCGTTATATATACTCCTATGAGCTTCCTAAGTTTTCCGTTGTGGATTTAAAAAATACCATATTTGTTTTCTACTCTTTTCATCGTGTGAATTACTACAGCAACCATAAAAAGTCGTGAAATTTTTTCTGCAGAAATGAATTCTGAAGGCTCATGTTACACTGAAGACGAGTAATGACTGATGAAAATTCATATGAATACATTCAAATTTTAAAATATACCAAAATATAAATCAGTTTGTTTAAATTATAATAATATATCCTAATATTACTGTTTTGATCAAATAAATGCAGCCTTGGTAAGTATTCAACTGCTGTTGTTGAATTCTGGAAATAACGACAAAAACGCTTATTAGGCAGGATGTTAAGACATTTCTATGCGCTTCCTACATTTTAATCAGGGTAATAAATAACAAGACAATCAGAATGTATCAGAGTAAAAATATTTATCTGGATTGAAAAAAAAAAAGTGAGGTAAACAAAAGTTGCAACAAATCAAAATATTCAAGGAAAGTAGTAGCTACTTCAATAAAGTACAGATGTACACTTCAGTACTTCACATTAATGTAAATGCAAAAATACAGGGACTATGTAAGAAAACATTTTCAGCATTATATTCACACCAGAGTCATTCCTTTAATGTTACAGTGATTTTACTACTGGTACTACAGTGATTTTTCTTTGGCAAGCTGAGTATCTAAAACTCTCCGAAATGGCAGCAACAGCGTGTTTATTAAATATTTTCGCTAATATGTTTATGCATTATACTCACAATAAGATTGTAGTATTCTCAGCTTTATTCCACAGATTTTCCCCCAGAACCAACACAGAAAAATGCCATTACCTCGGAAGACATTGGTGTCCAGTGTAAGTAATGTTGGGGAGCGAGCGGCCACTTACACCCTCAAATGAATCGACCATCTACATGGAGAAGCAGAGTCACATCAATCCTTGTGAAACATAAACCTTTTGATGATTTCTGGCAGCTGAAGCAAAGAGATACATTGCAGACGCTCCTTGCCCATGATCTTGCGGATTCTAATGCGGCACAGGTCCATCAATCTCCTCGGGTTTCCTGTGTTAGAAAGCAATATTAGTGAGCACAGGTAATAGCAGTGCTCAATGCAGTTTAACTATAAAACTTGTTGTATAATATCAAGGAAATGTGTTTGTTTATTGTAGATGCCTTTTTGTTACACATATTTATCCAATGTACTGAAACTAATGCATCGCTTACCATGTTATTTATTTTTCTTTCTAAGAAATGCCTTATACCGTATTGGCAGAGTCAACAATAATTGTTAGTTATGAATGTGTGTGTGCCTACCCATGAGAGGGAGGAGCAGAAGTGTGTGTGTTTATATGTGTGCTCAAGGACACAAAAGACTGTGGTTCTACTGTGGTTCTTCTCCTAAAACCTTAAAAGGAAATCAGCCATCTTGGTTGAGTTTACTGGAGTTCAATGACGTGAACATGTGGACAGGTTGCACCTGCAAGGCCTTAAGAAGGTTCTTGGAAACTTTGGGAAACTTACAACTTACGTCATTCAAGAAGATTAGCACCTAACTTCAGTGGCAAACAACAGGAGTATAAAAGACTGAAGAGTTGATCGCCGGCTTGGGATACTGATACGTCAGTACTGACGCCTAGAAGCCCAGAGCTGAGGACAAGAAGCCCAGAGCTGACTACACCTTTGATTCAAAGCAGGAATATTGTACTTTATACTTTAATGATGAAGTATTATGTGCCTTTACATTTTAACGCCTCATAGCATAATTGCCTAAGTAATATTTAAAAAAAAAAGGACTTAGGCAATTATGCTATGAGGCTAACGATATTATAAAAAGAAAAGTAACCAATTAAAATACATTTTATTGATTACAAAAACTGCCTACCGACGCTTTGCTTTTTAGTGTTTTTACTGTGACCCTTCAATAACATGACATCATCTAAAACACAACTTACTTTTGGCCTCCTGGAAGATTTGAAGGGCTTCAGCGTTGACCTTTAAGCCAACCTTGCTTTCAGGATCGAGCTTGTACCAGGGGACCAGATACGGGTTAGCGCCATGGTCCAACAGCAAGCGAACAAAGGCTGGTTCGCATCCGAGTTTCAGAACTGCATCCAGCATACAGGAGGTCCGGCCCCTGACCAGCGCTTCCCTGTTCACGGGGCCATTGTAGTTGTAGTTTGGGTTGGCCCCGGCATTCAGAAGCATCTGGAAGCAGGGGAAGTGGTGGTAAACAGCGCTGATGAACAGTGGACAGACTGCCAGAGTTGCCAAAGTGTGGGTGCCGTACATAGCCCTCTGTTCCAGCCGGTGGTCAATATCAACATCAGCATTGAATCTGTGTGTATTACAGGCCACATACAGACTAATGAACTACATTCAGTCAGAACTAAACTCTCAATAAAGCTGTTCTCATTTACATATTTGTTCTCTTAAAGGGACACTTCACCCATTTGCATTAAGCTTTGTATTGTTAGAAACCCAGTCATATATTATAATAAATGTGGATTTTTCATCCATTTTTCCCTGAGATGGGAGAAATAAGGATTTAAGTGTTTTACTTCCTGCTTATTATGACGTAAAAATCATCATTTTGCGTCATAATAAGCAGGAAGTCACATTTCATTGAAAAGTGTAGAGACTACAGACACTCGTTCCTCATCTTTCCCAGGGGGCGGGAACCGCTCACGCTACAGGCCTATTACAGATCAGTGGGTGGGACTTGACTTTCTGAAAACTAAAAGCAATATCCTCCATCTTGTTTGGAAGCTAAGCTAACAGGCGCTGTGGAGACAGATGTAAAGTTATGACAATAGCGGAGGAGAGTGCTCAATATGATATAGAGGAAGAGGATTTCAGAAGTCTGATGCTTGAATCAGGTGTTTGTGGCTACCTTTATAAGCCGCATTATAGCGAAGAGCAGCCGAGGCAGAAGACCTGCCTGCCGCGGACGAGGAGCCCGGACTGGCTCGGGTTAGGGCGGACTGGTGGCGCCGGTGATCTCACTATGCAACTACGAACCGCTACGAACACAGAGATAGAGTCCGACTGTGGCAAAGAATTTCAACAATGACAACTTCTCCTGGATGAAATCTCTGAATCAGACGAGGACACGGACGTTTGTGTTGTGAATCAGACGAGGACACGGACGTTTGTGTTGTGAACTATCCTAGTTTCGCACCGCATCTGACTGAACATCCAGGTAACGTTACAATGCAATAATTCACCACTTCGAAAGAAATACAAATGAAGAGTAATTCACTAATGAGTTCGCCAACTAACTAGACATTTTGTGTGAAATTAATTTCGAGCTCTGGTGGTAGCTAGCCTTGTAGACGGAAGAGTTATTTCTCTTAGGCAGATATGCGCTTTCTGGATTAGTGGGAGTGGCTTGCGCAGCTGTGCAATGTGGTGCATTGTGGGAGTTGGTGTCTTTCATACAAATGCGTCCTGAAGTAACTTTCTTTCTTTCCTCGGCCAAGAAGGCACCAAATTCAAAATTAATTTTACATTTCGACTACATATATGACCCACTTTCAATAAAGATCAATGTTCCCATGGGTGAAGTGTCCCTTTAACATTTTGATTTATAATTGCAACGTCGTCTGACAAAATCACCATACACAGACTGCAAGTTAAAGACAATCTGTGCTGTGATTTCAGCCATATTTACAAGTAAAATGATAACGAGAGAACGTCAGAGGCGACATGATTGTTTTGTTTGTTTGTTAAATGCCCCAAAAATGGCCAAATACATTCAAATATATATAACCCAAATATATTTTAATGGGCACCTTAGTCATTTCCTGCCAGTTTGGAGAATCGAACCCGCAACCTTTGGGTTACCAGTCTGACTCTCTAGCCATTAGGCCATGACTGCATGACTGCATGACTGACCTGATCAGCTCTCTTAGGATGTCCACTCGCCCCAATTGTGCAGCGTTGTATATAGGTGTGCTTCGGTGATGGCGGCTGCCGTTCGGATCAGCACCAGCTGTCAGAAGGATCTTCACACAGTCCAGGTGTCCATTATACACAGCCATGAACAAAGCAGTCTGACCCTTCACATCCACCAGGTCCACTCCAGCTCCCTGAGAGATCAGGAACTCCACGCATGTGCTGTGACCCATCATGGCAGCAATACGCAGGGGCGTGCAGGGCAACAAACCACATGACCAAATCAACTTCTCGTTGATTCGCCTAAAAAAGAATTCAGTTTTACACATTTCAGCTAACACAATCTAATATTCTGTGTTAACATAATTAAGCAATCCAGATCACCATTTGAATTGGACAAGAACATTTACATGTATGCATTTGGCAGAAGCTTTAATCCAAAGCGATGGTTTGTGAGCAGTGCTGCCGACATGTGCTAATTAGCATATTCATAACGTTGATCTAATACGTCATCACTTAGTATTTGCATTCTGCCTAATGTCAGAATTTTACATTAGTTCCCTTCTCTCTTACTCTCTATGCTCACATCCAGTTTATTAATATAGCCAAATAAAGCCCAATAAAGATGTTCTTATGTACATATTTTTTGTTTCTGCTGTCAGAGCAGCGGAATGAGTATGCAATAGACTACATGCAATCACTTTCTGCTTATCTGCAATGCTAAAATCCTGATTTAAAATTGCGACATCATCTGGCAAAATCATATACTGCGAGTTAAAGAAAATGTCTGTGTTGTGATTTCAGCTATATTTACATGTAAAATGATAACGAGAGAACAGAGAGAATGTAGAAGTGACAGAAAGTCTCTTATTTTTTATTTTGTTTGTTAAATGCCCCAAAAATTCTTTTTTTACATTTTTTTGAAAAATTGCCAAATATATTTCAAAATAGCCAAAGTATCTCAATGTCGAAAAACTAAAATAAAAGTCGCTGCAACAATAAGAAATATCGCGAAATATTTTTTCATGCGTAAATTATCTCTCAATAAATATAATAAATTCAGAATACATTTTAATGTTTGATTTTTTTTTTTTTTAATTAGTTTATTTTTGTATGCTACACAGTTCTGGTAGAGAGTTAAGTCGCCACTGTATGTGGGCCCTAAAGCAAACCATTGTGTAGGTTTTCTTTTTACAGAAGAAAATATGATACTACTTCCATTTCGCTGTTTCATCATGACTGAATGAATGAAGAAGGAAACTTCACCGTTTGAAGCTGTCTTCTTGTAGTAGGGTCCTGAGAGTGTCTAGATCTCCCAAATGGGCAGCGTTGTGTAGACGCATGTCCTCACTCGGTTCCAGAGGCCTGTCGCCGAATTGCTCCTGGAGCCATTCCCTCAGGTTACGACCTAACAGAGACAAGATCAATACATTTAAGATAGATCTGTATGATAGGTGTATGTGTAGTTGTTGAAAAACTTTTTAGAAACACTATGAAGATATTTAAAGCATATTTAAAGAAATATTCTCCAGAATGATTGACACTTAGGAGGACCAATAGTCTTGATGATCCACCCGGAAAAAGAAAATCCTCCGCTATACCTTTAACTCATACAGAGTAATAAGATTGTTTCTCAGTACAATACAGATAATACAGATGCGACTTTATCTCACAATTCTGACTTCATGACACACAATTGCAACTTTATCTCATGCAATTCTGACTTTATATCTCGCATTTTCCTTTCTACTGTTACACGCAATTGCGACTTTATACTGTAACACGCAACTGCGACTTTAAATCACGCAATTCTGACATTATAACACGCAATTGTGACTTTATATCATGCAAATCTGACTATATCACGCAGTTTATAATTCGCAATGGTTTTTATCACGCAATTCTTAGAAATGCGAGATGCAACTCAATTGCAATAAAAAAGGCAGAATTGTGAGATAAGTCACAATTACTTTTTCTTTCTTTGTTCAAATTCTGTGGTGGAAACAAGCTTCCATAGAAATGGCTTTCATCCAGATATTTGGAAATGTCTTGCATTACTATGTGTCAAACTACCCCTCAATCAATCTCCGCCCGAGACTGTAGCTGAACTTCCAGAATAAACTGAAAACGCCCGCTCTGCTCCGAGTCAGTGGACACGCACCACGAATCGACTCGTCACGACTCACGAGGTCGACATCAGCCACGCCTCTCGCGATGTTTGCATTATCGCCGTCTATAATTATCGCACATTAAGTAAACAGCACTTTTGAATTAGACAATAACCAGAAACGTTTGCCCATGGTTATGTGCTGCTAAAATGCCTTTATGCACAAGAAGAAAGTTATGCTAAACAAGCCTGTTATTTAAACATATTTAAATACTATTGCGTTTCCAGAGAAAACGAACTTTTGACGTTGCGATTGTAAGACAGGTTCAGCTTCAAATGGGTACATTGACCGTAGTTTCAGTAATATAGCTTCGTGCATATCTTTCACTTGGGTGTGTGAAAGAGGCTTTTCAACAATTATGTCCATAATAGATCTGCATTGAACATAATACCGTATTAAACAGCTGAAAAACGTATGTTCATTCTTATATAAATGTTTAGAATAAGTCAGACACTCGGATCAGAGGTACAATCACATACCAGCTGTGTTTGGGCGCTCAACATTCTCTCTATCAGCCATCATGTCCTGTCAGTCTACTTCAAAATAATGTCATAAACCACAACCAATGACTAAAACTATCGTAAGCGTCTGTGCCTTTCTCTTGATGTTGTTTTTAGCAGCAGCATGGACTCATAACTACATCACTGTAAGAGCTTCTCTGATTGGCTGACTTGCAGTTGTCTGGCTCATGCTCATCTGGTCTTAAGGTGGACTGCTGCAAGTTCTTGCATAGCCTTTCTATCTAATGCTTTAATACAAAGTGACTTAAAATTGATAATTAGACAACCAAAAGCAATTATGCCAGAGACACCAAAATACGTAAGTATGCTACCACAAATATGAATTACAAGCAATATAAAATTGCAGTTATGAAAGAATAGAAACACTATGCCATTTCCATAAGATGCTAGTAACAGAGGATTTAATTTAATTTAAAGAGTATTTAATTTATTATTTTCCACCAAGATGTCTTTACTGTAATATAGCCATATATTTTATATTGAGACTATTTGCAATTCCCATTATTTTATAAGGGGATTGTCATTACTGTAGTCTCCCCCCGTGTACTGCTACACAATGATTATTATTATTTATTTTTTACATTTAAATCAGCTTTAATTAAAGGCAGTACCACATATACCATGTCAATAATGAACATCTACAATAATCTAGCTTTCTGAGGGGAGAGCTGAACCTGAGCATGTTTTTGACAGTTTTCCAGAGATTCACACATATACTCACTGACCTTCTGCTCGTTGACTCGGGAGACCCGAGGAGAGTTCAGTCCAGTACGGTGTGGACCAAAGCTTGAATCTCTGTAACTGTGGTAGGTGACTTGAGCCGGTCATTGTTGGAAGTTTACACTGAAGAGCCGCAGACGCATGCCGTATTGCTGCCTGACGACAGATGAAGCATGTACGCTGGCCTGCGGGCTTTAAAAATAAACAGAGAGCCTGATGGCCCCATGTGTCTCTGAAGAGAACTGGACTGTAAGGAGCTACAATGCACAACTCTCTAAACACAAGCTACTCTGTGCAGGAAAATAGGAGACATCAGTCAGAGAGCCAGCAAGTCACTGTTGAAATCTCATAATTATACAACAGATTTGGGCTGAAATATGCCTATTAATATAATAGTTTTGCCACATTACATTTTTTTTTAATCTGAGCCTTGCCTGTGCAAAATTTGCCTACACAATAACTGTAGCCATTGGATTGCTATGAAGTTGCCAATGTGTTCTGGGTGGTTTAGCTTGTTGCTTTGCCATTGCTAGTTTTTTTGGGCATGTAGCTATGTGGCTAAGATGTTCTTAGTGTTTTTTAGGATTGCTATGTGGTTGCTTATGTAAAACCTCCAGTTCTACTTGCACTGCTCCAAGCAGGATTCAAAACCAACGTTTCCCGGCATGGAAGACGGACATGCTAACAAGGCCGCAGTCTCTAGCATCAGTCGCTAGCGCGCCTCTTGAGGCCAGGGGAGTGAGGGTTACCTGCACAGCTCTATTAGCTGTCTTCTGTTACACTCATCCCCCTAAACCTCACTCCCATCTGGGTCACGGCACCAATTTAACCCCTCCGGTTCTACTTGCACCGCTTTGAGCGGGATTCGAAGCAGCATTTCTGGCATGGTAGGCGGGCGCGCTAACAAGGATGCTAAAGACCACAGTCTCTAGCATCAGTTGCTAGCGCACGTCTTGAGGCCAGGGGAGTGAGGTTTACATGCACAGTTCTTACTAGCTGACCTTCGTTACACATGGCCATTGTTAAAATGTTCTGGTTCTGGTTTTGGTTTAGATCAGGCTCAGTTTTTTTATCTGTTTTATGGTTCGCCAAGTCAAAACATTTAAGTGGTCACTTAGAAAAGTAACATCACCTTTTCTCAACACAGCGCACAATGTGAGGAATCATGTCACTCTGTAGCATAAACTGTGCAGGACAAGTTACATGCTGAAGTTTAATATTCATGGTTTGTGGTTTTGTTTGAATCCCTTAAAGTAAATATGAGCAATCGTAATAATGTATTGAGGTTTACTTTTCAGAAAAAAAAAGATCTTTGATAATAGCATTTTAATGACAGACTGGCTCTTCCTGGAGGTCATACACTAAAGCATTTTCTTTGCTGGTTATGGTGCATTTAGTTACTTTTGACCAAAAGTAAAATAAAAAAGGACTTATTTCTATAGCGCATTTAATGGAGGAAACCGAAGAACAGAAGTTCCACCTGTTCACCAGTCTTCTTGCTGAAGCGGCACAATCATTTCTGACAGTCCCAAGGACCCTCCGGCTGGTGTTTTCTCCAGGGCCCACAGCAGGAGAACACTCGGACAAAAGAGCACGTGGCCTGTTCACTCTGACCTAATCCAAACGTTCGCTCAGGGATCTCAGGCAGGTGCCCAGGTTTTCAAGGGCCTCCAAATCCTGATCTTAAATGCCCCAGCCAACTGTTACTCAATCGACGATCGAGTGCTCCTGCTGTATGTGTGTGTGAGCCTGCGGTGCAGCTGTTTCAAGCTCCGCCAGAATAAAAATCAAAACTGATGTGCTGATACAGGCTTTTAAAATGTTATTCAGTGTTTTCGCTATGTCCCACCGGGTCAGCTTTCCAAAGCGCGGTGTGTGACACGTTAAACACGTCCAGGCCTTTTTGTGAACTCGTCAAAAACATTCACTTGGCATGTTTATCGCAGCTCTGAAATGCAATTGAAAACGGTCATTAAAATGTTGCAATGTTTACTTAAAGATGACGTGTGTAATTCTTGTGTCACTGGCATCATCAAACAGAATTGGAAAAATAATGACTGTTCAGAATAGAACACTACTATAATTACAGAATGCTTCCCACAATGCAATGCATTTGAGTGATCTTTCCAATGTGATGAATACAATTTATTCAGCAATTTTAATCAATTAAATTTGTAATGTTCCAAAAGTTTTCCATTTCAAAATAAATGTTGTTCATCAAAGAACCCTGAAACAAATGCATTACAGTTTCCACAATAATATTAATCTAATCATCATATTAGAATGATTTCTAAAGGATCATGTGACACTGAAGACTGGTGTAATAATGAATCCAGCTTTGCATCACAGGAATAAATTACATTTTAAAATATATTAAAATAGAAAATAGCTATTTGAAATTGTAATAATTTTTCACAATATAACCATTTTTACTGTATTTTTGGTCAAATAAAGGCAGCATAATAGACTTCTTTTAATCACATTTTAAATTCTTACCGACCCCAACTTTTGAAAGTGTGATATGCATATAAAATTGGATTTAAATGCAAAATATCTGCTTTTATTCTGAATAAAAACATGCAATCTCATGATATTTGAATCTTTCTCATTGCATAGTGTGTTCTGTTTCTGTACATAACATGCTGTGCTGTATTCCTTTCCCATGTTGCGCCAATGTTATGTCCTCTTAAACAACTTGCATTCCTGTTTGGCACCAACACAGCACAAACATGACATTTTCCAAACTGTATGCACTATAAATCTGTCACAGTTCACACTTTTAACAGAAATGTAACTGTTTATTAGACTTCACTACAAAAATTAATATTCATTTGTGAACTATGATACAAACAACATATACACAAAATGTACAGCAAAAAGTATGGATGTGGTAAAAATCGTTTACAGTGTATATGGTCGGCTCTTTTACAAAGTAATTGATAATTTATTGACGTTTAAGTTGATTTTAATAAATAGCAAACAGTATTTTGTGACATAGTGTTCAGCTGATAATACTGACGTAGTGTATAATCTGTATATTAAGGTTTGCAGTTGCATGGTCACCACGGTATCCATAAAGTGTGACATGTTGTGCTTGACCAGCTGATCAACTTCGACAGATCCGACCTGTTATTGCGCCATCTAACACAGTCTAACACAGTTTTGCACACACTTCTATATCAAAATATAAATTTTCAATGGAATAATTGCTTCATGGATCTCAGATTGCAGTAGAAAACTCTCAACAGCCCTCTAAAAAGTGTTTCAGCAATTTTTTTTTTTTTTTTTCAAATGAAATATCAGTTTCAGAAATTCAGAAATATCATTTTCCATTATTTATATGAATTTGAAATATACACAAGTACATTTGATCAGGGTACATTTCTTGACTTACACGATGAATTGACTTAAAACACATTCATGCCATCTCATCTCATTTCTTAAAACTTACATTAAGCTACTTGAGAGGTTTTTAATGTGTACAGGTAAATGATGTGCTGTATGACGGTCTCATTGGTCAAAGTGCAGAGGTGCGTGTGTAGTGTGTCTCCAATTTTTGGCAATTCTAAAGGTCATCTTTATTGCTTACTAAATTATATATGTGTGTGTGAACTGTGTCTATGCACACACACGGTATATACATACAAATATATAATCATATATCATTGCCAAGGTTCTCTTGTGAGACAAAAGCCTGTCAAGTCTGAATGGAAAAACAAAATAAAAATAAAATTATCCAGTCAGTCTGCTTTCCCAAGAGAATATGGAGATCATTTAAAAAGAATACAGGACACATCACTATGGTGACCACACTTTTATCTCTCAAGTAAGTGACAAGTGCAAATCTACTGCAGACGTGTGAGTGTGGACCACCGCAAACAGATCCTGGGTCTTACAGAAGGCACCTTACTTGAAGGGGGTTTGAGGAGGGCGATTCCTGACCTTCTGAAGTCTCTCCAGTGCCGGCTCAAAGACATCAGGTCTATTAACAGGAGCTCTCACCACTGCTCAGTGCTTCAGCTATCATTTGGGATGTGTTGATGATATATTCATGTTTGTGAGGAGAAGCTGATGCTGGATACCATCTTCTGGATCTTCTCCTCGTTCTTCAGGATGTTGGACTTGACTGCGCAGATCTTGTCCTGTTGGTCTTTGATTAACTGCTCCAGTTCAGCGAGCTCGGACTTCAGAGGTTCCACAACGGTGTCCGTGATTCTGAGACATAGACAGAGAAATGGTTTAACAGAGAAGAACGAGACTAATCAAAGCGTTTGGATATCTCAATCATGATAATGATTGAGATGGCTGATCCTGACGATAATTATTTGTACGTAATGGCCGGTAACCAATAGGGTGGCCAATTTTGCAACAAACAAAAATAAATAAATAAAATAAATAAGAAATATGCTAAAATTGGCCTCATCCAACCAAGTAAAAAACAATACATTTACTTAATTTTGGAAAGCTATGTATTTTTATGCTTATTAGAACACTGGCTTTTAGCTCAACTTGAAATCAATTTTAAGTCAACTCCTGTGCGATTGCATGAGGAGCATTTATTTGAATGACAACTGAGATTCTGCTTATGCTGAGCTTTCCACGCTAACTTCCAAAAGTTAGGATGCTGCTAACGTAGGCAAGTAGACAACAAAACAGTTCACTGAGCTAATATGAATGTGCACCTTTGTTCCTGTAACAGAGCCTGTGCGTTCTCCTTGTTCTCTTTGCGCCAAGTCTGCAATTCATTCTGCATGGAGTCCATATCCTCCTGAATGTAGTCCATGATTTTGCCCAGGGGCAGAGCGCTACGACACACCGTCTGTATGGACGAACGCAAGCGCTCAATCTCCTTCGCCACCAGTTCCCGTTCTTTCTTACGAGACACCTCCGACACCAGCGTCCGATCCTGCAGAGAGAGACGGAACCACAGGAAACAGATCAACAATAGCCGTCTCAAAACAATGTCACACCTCCTGACTTTTTACTGAAATCTCAATGACATGCATTTCACTTTAATCCGTTGTCAACATGCTGTAGGACGACATATAACACAAGACGACAAATAACTTTTGTATACATGGCTTTGCATTTGTATGAGCGTCATATACTTGCCCTCATGTCATTCCAAACCTGTATGACCTTTTTTCTTCTATAGAACACAAAAGAAGATATTTTAAAAAAATGTCTCTTCATGCAATGAAAGTAACTGGGTTCCGATGTTTTGGACCCCATTGACCTTCATTGTATGGACACAAACAGTCGAAATGTTCTTCACAAAAGCATTTTACGCTCCACAAATGAAATACAGGTTTGGAATGACATGATGGTGAATGAATGATGACGAAATGTTCATTTGTGGGTGAACCGTCCCTTTAAGAGTTGAGTCGTCTGGGCTGTTAATGGCCACTCGCTTCCTCTGATTCTCAAGCGACTGTGTAAATTAAGCTTACAGCTGAAAAATGACTAGTGGGAAGTCACTCCCACGAGGGAGCACTTCAGATGTATGCTGTAGATGAATGAGGTTAGAGGAAATCTATACCTACCAACAATATACTTTTGGGGGGAAAAAGCACCAGGGAGAAGTCTGCATTTAGTGGGTTTTCAATGTCAAGGCTACAAATGTTTAGAATTTCAAGGCAGGAATTATACAAACCTTGCAATGTATATAAAGATCAAAACGAAAGAGACATGGGATCCATAATGTGAGTGAGTGGTTACTGAAGGCCTCCTCTGTATGCGGTGTGGTTGGGGGGTCCTGGTGTGCCCCAGTCACCCTTCAGCCAAGCACAAGAAGGCCCCCCTGGCACACGGGGCCCGTGTCTATTTACTCAGCTGGGGCCACAGGCTGTGTGTGGCACTAGGCCAAACAGGCTTTACTCTTACTGCCTCCGTCCCACTCAGACACACACACCCTCATGCAAGGCATGACTTTGTTTATTTTAGTAACAGGCAATGGCAGCGAAGTTATTTTACAACAGTATTTGGTAACAACTACTTCACATTTACCTTGTTTCAAGCTGAACAGCTCAAGCAATTCATGCCATTATGGCCACAAACACTAACATCTTCCTTTCTAAGGCAGAACATGTCAAACCTGAGCTACATGACAATACAATTACCAGAAACTTCCTTATCAAAATAGACAAGAGCATTACATGAACTCTTCCAAATGATTTTTCTGGCAATATACAACTAAGCAATATTGTAAATATCTTGCTGATTTTAACTAGCTTTTTATCTGGCAGTTAAGCGTCATTACACCAGTTTCACAATCCCTCTCTCTCTCTCGATTTGTGAGTATGAGAGTGTTAAGACAGGTGGTTTAATAACATCTGTGACTTAAACTTCAGAAGCCAAAATGGTGTTAGTGTTGGTAAGTCTTATGCAATTCAATGGATCAATTCATAACTCTATAATCAATATATAATCTATGTTTACACACACACACACACACACATTATTTGGTTTAAAATTATTCATATTATTGTATAAATTTCAAATAATTCATATAGACCAATGTAATATAAATAAAATTATCACATAGTACTAGATAGATAAACAGTGGGTCAAACGCTATTAAGATTTTAAATCTGAAAATATTTTCATAAAGAGCCGGTCTCTAATCATCCAGGTTTTGAAACCGAAAGTTTATTGTTAAAACTTTACAGAGTCCGGTAACTATATTGCAAACACTTCAAAGGTTAACTATGTTGCTTTTCTCTAGGACTCGTACCAAACGTCTGAGAAGAAAGACTAAATTCAATCCCCCCCCCTCTCTCTCTCTCTGTGGTTTACAAGTGCGTTCAGATTGAAATGTCTAATAGTTGTCTGCAATGTGGGTGGTTTCTCTGGCCCTTAAACACCCCCTCTACACAAACACCGGCGAGCACATTCGGCTCACTGTTCGTGGAGCGCGAAGGCCAGGCCAGATTCGCTCTGTTTGCCGTCCTCCTGCACCTCACCCCTCGGTCGAAAAGAAAAGAAAAACTCAGGCTTTCTGTCTCAGAGGACATAAATCAATCGTTTATAGGGGCTCTCGTTTTTCCCCTCTCTTCAGTCGGACCCAAGAAAAATATTTGTTTTGCGCGAGGCAGCTGAGGACAGGTTTTCCCATTATCTCGAACAGTGACACAAGCGGGACGTGGAGTCGGTGTGCCTGGGTCAGGTGGCTTCCAGAGACGCTGATGCATTGGGCCGAAGCCTCTTGCATCGGGATGCCTCATTACCCCGCTATGTGGATCTAAGCCTTCAGCTGCAAGCCCAATTTGCTTAATGAAGCAATGCATGCAAAATGCATGATTAATAGAGTGCTAATGAAAAACTACAAAATAAAGCAGAGCAGCACTCTTCAAATGAGAGTTCTGGCAAAGAAAATTACAGAATTGCAATCCTCCTGAGAATGATGAACTTGAGAAGCATTCGCTTTGCTGCGTCACGGTTCTGTGGATCTGAAACTTTGAGTTCAAACGCGATTCGTGAGATAAACTGGGCTTGCAAATGAGAACAGTTTTTTTTCCTGTTAGGACAAGTATGACAAACTTTAAATATGAAGCGAGTAATTTATTCGCCACTAGCAGCATCAAACAGAAAAAAAAAAAGAAAAAAAAAAGGCAAACACTCCCCTCGTCTATCACTGTTTGGACAGACATGCAGTTCCGTCCCCAAAACTGCAGTTTAGTTTGCTACTTCTAGTGTCAAAAAAAAAAAATTGCATTGTGGTGGATATAAGCAAACATTTATAATTAACAATACGCACATTTTTCTTCCAGATAAATTTTAAACCTTTCAAAAAATTATAGTTTGCGATTTTCTTTTCTTCTTTTTTTTTATAGCCATGAAGTTTAAGTCGGAGGAGCATTTTCTTTAATTAAAGTACTTAAAGACAGAACAGGCACAGAGACAGGTAGGCTACATGTAAACATGACAGCCAAACTTAGTGGAGGATCAGTTCCACACAACCAGTCACAAATTAAGTACGTTTTCACAAGTACACAAAAACTGCTTCATTTTGAAACGGACATCAGTGAAAGTAAGGATAACTAGCAGTTCGGTGAGAGTCAGATGTTTGCGTAACTGCTCTGATGAATTCAGTGAGTTATTTGTCAGACTGATTCAAAACAGTAACTTGAGTGAAAATAATCATTAAAAAAAGTCATTTGTTTGTGAATTGGACTACACTGGCATTTTGTTTGAGCTCGTGAGGACAGGACAACTTAATAGAAGGACGTGCACAGTCTTTAACACTACGTATTCAGACTGCAAAATGACATTCACTAATCTGGTAAACATGTTTTTTTTATATACTGGTGCCGAGTCATCATTGCAGCAAACACTGACATAACTGCAATAGAAACGATACACAAAATATGTATACCGGTTAACATGTTTATACCAGTATCTCATTTTACCCTGTATAACGCTCAATCCCTAGTTTGCATTGGGAACGTTTTCAGGAGGGGAGGTATGATCAGGTATGATCGATCAAATTATTTTTTTTTAAAAAGCATTTTGGGTTGTACTTTGCATTCTGATTGGCTAAAGTCAATGTATTGGCTGTACACTTGAACATATTTCACTTATAGATCAGAACTACTTTAACTTGCTTTCTTAAAAAATGTGGCTTGGGATGCTAAAAAAAAAAACAGTAAGATGCTGTTGCATTTCTTTTGAGTATGCATAAGCAGTTAAAATGACCAAAATGCATTATTCTTTACAGAGGATTTTATTTAAACTACACGGTGAAAGAGTTTAACATGGACAGTGGCTTCAATGGCAAAGTCCTTTTTAGACAGCTTGCTACTGGTATATTGCTCCATGGTGGGTCCAACAAGGACTCAAAGGGGAAAGATTAATTGTTTAGCAATGTTTAGGGGTTTCCTCCTTGGGGAAAACATGGGCCCCGTCCAGCAACATCATAAAAATAGCTGGGATGAAGCGAAGTGCAGAGAGGCGGAGTGGTATACACAGGATGGAAGGGTCAGTTCGTCCCCGTGGGGGTCACCGCTGAGATCACCATCCTGCACTTGCGTGCTAAGCAGAACACCACAGAACCACAGTGTATGACAGTTCGACTTATGAGAACCAGAGAGTGGAACGATAGGTTAAAATGCAACCAATTATGCTATCAGACGTCAGAGACTTGGATCGTGGTATTTCAAACCGTAACCTTTGGATCATTCCACGGGGATGTCAATCGTCTCTCGATGAGGGCAAAACGTTGAGGAATGCCACGAGAGTCATTTCCTCAACATATCCAACAAAAAAGGTAGATGTTTACAAAGACACAGGCTTGAAGGGATGACTATTTATTTTCTTGCCCGTTCGGCAGAGCACAAGCTGGCGTGGTGTTCACTCAACAGCCATCCATTTGTGTGCCATGGGGTTTATTTATACATTGCAAACCTTCATCAGGCTAATTTGATTGCGCAAAAGAGGGGAAAGGGAAGAGGGAAAAAAATGCTTATGAAAACGCAGCTGCTGTCAGGGGCCAATACTCTCAAAACAAAAAAGACGCCCTACAAGAAGTATCTTACAATAATATACACGTGATCTGGAAGGTCACAACAGAGGTCAGCTGCAAAATGTACGGCAAATTCTTCAGCAAAACGCACCGTGATAGGAAATGGCCCATCATAATATTGCATCCGGCCTGTTGCTTCAGTCAAATGAAAAATATTACGTCTAGCAGATCTTGATAAATGAAGTTCTGTCGACCCCGGCGAGGTAAATCTCCACTTACGAAGCGGAACGGAAAGCTCAAGCTAATAAAGCCACGGAATGAGTCATTGGCTCTGTTTCACCTTCGGAATTACTAATAGTCAAAACTCTAAATTCTGTGGTCATTCCGAAGACATTAAGTCATCCGTACTTGATGTGGGGATCACCGTAAACTCAAAATCATGGAGAGATCTGAGAGCGAAAGCTCATATTTGTGAAGTGATTTATGAGCGC
Organism: Rutilus rutilus; assembly: GCF_951802725.1. NCBI lineage: Eukaryota > Metazoa > Chordata > Actinopteri > Cypriniformes > Leuciscidae > Rutilus > Rutilus rutilus. Next base: position 6,411,624 of record NC_140215.1, read on the forward strand.
TGGAACTTCAAACCTGTTGAGGAGGATAAGGAAGCTGAATATTTACATTTTTAACCCTGGATGCTACACCGTGATTACAGGAGAGCAGCCGCTTCATTGCGTTGACCTTCAGCCCCCTTTCAAGTCAGGAAGGAAGTCATTACAGGTTTCTTTTTCATACAGCTGACTAGACAGGAGAGGTGCGGAGTGCCAGTTTAACATGTACTACCTCAAAAACCCACGCCCATTTCATGCCCCGCAATTAAGACAAAGAATTTAGAAAGCTGATGAGGCTAAATTAAGTCAATTAGGGGAGCGCGCCATGCAGCACTCAGGTTCCAGCCCGGAGTTGGCCTGCGTCTGATGGGGGGAAATCTAATTTAATTATTTGGGATTGAAAGGAAATCCAGTCTGATTGTTTTGAAATCAAGAACACAGGAGGGAGAAGCGCTCGCTGTAAGGGCCAGCTGGGAGCCGCTTACTGTGTGCGGTTGAGTTTGAACACCAAACCAGATCTCGCCGGCGGCAGAGCACACAGAGCTCACGTCTGTTCATTGAGGACTGTAACCAAACGAATTAAATGAAACTTTTGTGATAATTTACTTACCCTCATGTCGTTCCAAATCTGTAAACGTTGAAGAATGTATTGACCACTCTTTTTCATGCAAGGAAAGGTAATGGGAACTCCAGTTCAGGTTTGACATCAAAGTCGTAATTTACTTTCATTACATGGAGAAGAAATAATAATTTGGGGTCAGTAAGAATTTATAATGTTTCTGAAAGGAACATCTTATGCTCACTGTATAAAAAATACAGTAAAAATAGTAATACTGTGAAATATTATTACAATTTCAAACAAATTATATAAAAAAAAAAAAAAATATATATATATATATATATATATATATATAATGATGGCAGAGCTGAATTTTTCAGCAGAAACAAAAAACATATTATCAATGTTGAAAACAGTTGTGCTGCTTATTATTTTTGTGGAAACAAAAACTGAATTTAAAGTGAATAGAAAGTTCAAAAGAACAGCGTTTATTTGAAATAGAAATCTTTTGTAACATTATAAATATCTTTACTGTGCCTTTTAATCGATTTTATGCACCATTGCTGAATAGAAGTGTTAATTTCTTTTAGAGAAAAAATAACTGTAGGCAAACTTTTGAATGACAATGAATATAAGCTGAAAAAGAAATAAAAAAAGGTTTTATTATAGCTATTTAGGTTCTAGCTGAGAAAAGTATGAAATAAAGTTTGTATTCTTTCGTCCTTGAAAAGAATCATTCAATTAAAGAACCAGAACTGTTGTATGAAATCTGAAACAGAGCCAAAATCCCTTACAATTCCCAACATCTCTATTTGTCGCTACTGCCAACTCACATGTGACTAAGGTGGGAAGTCAGGGTGAAGGGGTGAGGGTTCTGCATGAAGGCCATCACCAAACGTTGCATCCATCAGGGCCTACAGCCAGTGACGGACAGATAGACCGGAGCGTACATTCCGGCAAGTGTGGACCACCCAGGACAGACCACCCTTTCCACCAGGGCACGGACAGGATGACTTCAACACTCAATTCACATTGTTCCCATCTTCCCTGGCTCACAAACCGCCCCAAAGAAGGGGTGTGCGATATCACGATTTTAACGATTAAAGTCTCCACGATCTGCCTTTGAAGAGAGATCACATTCAAGCACATTCAATCAGTTGCAGTTCTGGCATCACCGTCCCAACAAACTGTACAACGCGACGTAAATTCACATCACATGTAATGTAACGTAAGGCAGCGGAGGGGTTACACTCATGCAACATTGCAGTTCTTCACCATCATGAAAGTTTATTATTTGCATGCCTTTTAAAGCCTTGCCAGTTAAACTTTTTATTCGCACACTCGAAGCGCACACACACTAAAAGCCTGTCACACAGCGCACGAATACTGAAGTTTTCTTCCGCATCTTATTGCGCTTAAAGTCCCCCTGTAGTCAATAATTGTATCCCTAAAACTCATCTTTGATCACCAAAATGACACTTTTTTTCCCTGAAAATGTTTTTCTTCATGCCTTAAAATTGCTTGAATGTAACTACCCCCCTTGCCTCATTTAGTAAACACGGTTCTATACCTATGCAAATTAGCCCCGCCTCCACTCACACCAGCTCAGAGGATCACACGTTGACGTGATTTGTGTCGTCAGAAACACCAGCGATTTCAAACCGCATTTTTGAGCCTGTCTTTGGTTCACTGCAGGTGTTGACTTATGAATTTGCACATGGTTTGTCTTAAAGCATATTAAAAACACCACATAGACATTTGAACAACATTAAAAACTAGATTTTCACCACAGGGGGACTTTAAACTCAAATTCACTAAAGGTTTACATAAATACAGTCATTTATATCTTAAGTAAATGCGTGTCAGTAGTTTATTAGACCTGTGCATTAGGTCTTAAAGTGGTCTTATGGTAGCCTAATAAGCAATCTCATATTGTATTTGTCCTATTATTTGTAATTAGCACCTTTGTTCTTATTTTTAATAACAAAGATAAAATAATAATAAGATGTCGATCGTATTGCCCACCCCTACTTTGGCCTAAATAGTCTGTCATTACTTTTTATTTGTATAAAACAAAACATTTTGGCTGCCCTGCTCAGTGACTTACAAATAGTCTTAAAATACAACATGAAAAAGAATCGTGGTATGTTATTTTTGCAATATCGACCACCCCTAGCTCAAAGCAAGCAAAAAATTTGGAAAGACATTGATGAAGAACCACTTTAGATTGGCAATGATTTTATACTTGTCCTAAAAAATCTTTACACAAATTTTATTTTACAATTTTAACAGAAAACTGCATAGCCTGAACCACACTGAAACTTTGGATAAAATCCCCCCCCAAAAAGTTTTAACCTTAAAACAAATCACAAGCAAGCTTATAAAAAGTCACCAACACAGCCTGGTTTTCAATCTGTAATGCAGTAACCAAACCCAACAAAATTCACAAACAAACAGGCCACAATTGTTAACAACGTTAACCACAAAAATATCTAAACAGCAAGTACGGAGCCATCATGCTTATTTTACCCTAATTATTTAAGCTCGGTGGAACAGAATAACACTTCAATGCCTCTGAGGGACTGCAATTACATTTCTCCACTCCATTTGCAAAGTTGCTTTCTTTAGTAAACTGACAGTGCACTGGGTCGGGCTTTGGAAATAAAAAGAGAGACAGACACATCCCTGAAGTATTGTTTAGAGCACAAAAAATGCTTATTCCCTTGATGAAGAGATTTTGAAATGCATTTACTCATGTTACTGGAATTTAGTTGTAAAAAAACCAACAAAACATGGACAGTGTAAGATGGAATAGCACCGCCACCTAGTGGTATTAACGGGAACAACCAGGAGCTTAAAACAATGTCATACCTGTTCTTTTGACTTTGTGGATGGAGATGATTCATAGTCTTTTTTTGTCTCCAGGATTTTTTTCACAAGCCCACCTATGAACAAAATGAAAACCATTCAATCTTTTATGATTTTCGCATATATATTTTTTTCCTCATGTGTGTCTTTAAAGGGTTAATTCACAACAATCATAATTTTTGAATTTGTATTTGTATTATTGGACATGGCTTACCATGTTTGTCATCCCCTTGCAGTTCAAGTGAATTACGCTGTAATAAAAAAATAAAAATAAATAAATTGGGTCTGAATCATGCTGATTTTCTACTGAAATACTACATGCCTTCACTACCTCCATTTCCGGTATGTCAGGGGGAGGCGGAACTGCCTCCACTACAAAATGCCCATCTTCCTCATCTTCATCTTCAGAGAGCTTCTTGTCATCCAAAATGACCGTTGCGGGGGTCTTGCCACTGCCCAGCCTGAGAAAACCCAGTCATGCTTAAATTCAACTACTTCTATTTTTAAATAAACACTGATGTCTTTTTATCATACACTACTGTTCAAAGGTTTGGGATCAGTTTTTTTTTTAAAGTAATTAATCATTTTATTTTGTAAGGATGCAGCAAAGTGAATGTAAACACATTTACAATGTAACAAAAGATTTTTTCTATTTCTTTTTCAAATAAATGCTGTTCTTTCAAACTTCGTTCATCAAAGAATCCTTAAATAAAAATTGTATCAGTTTCAGCAAAAACATTGAGCAAGACAAATGTTTTCAACCTTGATAGTAAAAAGAGATGTTTCTTGAGCACCAGATCAGTATATTAGAATGACTTCTGAAGGACCATGTGACACTGAAGACTGGAAGCTTATTCTCTCCTCAGAATAAAAAATAATGACCTTTCATCTCACAACTCAGAATTTCTTATATTTTATATATATATATATATATATATATATATATGTCTCATAATTCAGACTTTATAACTCACAATTGCGAGTTAAAAAGTCAATTTCCTCAGAATTGCATTTTTTCTCTTTTATTCTGTGGCTGATGAAAATTCATCTTTGCCATCACAATAATAAATTACGTTTTGAAATATATTAAAATAGATACGTTATTTTAAATTGTAATAGTATTTCACAATAGTATTGCTTTTACTGTATCTAATAAATGCAGCCTTGATGAGCTTAAAAAACTTCTTTAAAAAAATAAAATGTATCGCCTCAGAACTTTTAATACCCCCATCACAAAATATTAAGAGGGTATTTCAAGTAAGAACCCCCTACCGGTGGTAAAATCAGTGTATGTATCAGTGCATCATCACTTGTGGCTTACTTCATTAAAGGGTTAGTTCACCCAAAAATGAAAATTCTGTCAGTAATCACTCATCCTCATGTTGTTCCAACCCTGTAAGACTTTCGTTCATCTTCGGAACACAAATTAAGTTCTCGCGCATGCATCGTGGCGCTCTCGTGAACTCACGTCAGAGGCCCACACAGAAGAAAATGAATAGCTGAATAAAGTCGTTATTTTGGGGTTTTTTTGCGCACAAAAAGTATTCTCGTCGCTTGATAAACTTAAGGTTGAGCCACTGTAGTCACTTGGACTATTTTAACAATGTCTTTACCAACTATTCTGGGATGGCAGATATCGATTACCTAGAAGCTCTCAGATTTCATAAAAAATATCTTAATTTGTGTTCCGAAGATGAACGAAAGTCTTATGTGGTTGGAACAACATGTGGGTGAGTAATTACTGACAGAATTTTCATTTTTGGGTGAACTAACCCTTTAATACGAAGTGTGAAACTGAGAGCCTGATGAGTGAGATCTCTCACCTCTCTGCTGGGGTCACATCAGCGTAGCTCTCCTGTCGCTTGACGCGGGGGGCAGCCGGTCGAGCGCTGCTGGGCCGTGGTAATCTTCTACTCACATAAACATTGCAAACAAAAGAAGAATGAATACGTTCACATTAAATACACAAGCACTTTTTGTAAGGTACGCATGTGACTTTATGCGTGGGGAGTTTAAGTAAACGGCAAGTTCCTATATGGCTAAATGCTTACAGAAATAGTCCTGAGAACAAGAGTAATGATCTGGATGAGAGTGATACCTATCTTGTGGTTTGATCTTGCGGTACAGTGCAGTGAAAGTAGGGGATTTGCATCAGTGACTTCCACTGCCAGACAATCTCTCACGGGAACATACATGATACACTCCATTCACCCACAATCCCCTCAGCACATTATCACACTGGGTTACTTTGTTATCACTGGATGGAAATTTAGCCCCTTTTTTATTTTTTAAATCAATACACTTATGTGATCATTAGCACTTCAAAGAAAGAAAGAAAGAAAGAAAGAAAGAAAGAAAGAAAGAAAGAAAGAAAGAAAGAAAGAAAGAAAGAAAGAAAGAGAACAAACCTGTGTGTTGTCTGAGGTGGCACAGAATCCGTTGCTTCTCCATTCTCAATGGGGACTGGGTTCTCTGGTGAAGTGATGTCCGCTTCTGGGAAAAAAAATTGTGTGGAAATTTACAGAAAGGGTCAAAATTAGGGCTGTCAAAATGATTCATTGAGATTAATCACATCTAACATAAAAGTTTGTGTTTATGTATGTGTGTAAACACACACACACACACACACACACATACACATACATATACATATACATATACATATACATATACATATACATATACATATACATATACATGGTTTGCAGTGAAAGCTGCTCCCCACGAACTCATCTCTGCAGAAGTTTTGCATTTGAGTAGCTTATAATGTGTTTTTCAAAACGCAACATGCAGCAACCATCTTCTCAAATTTTGTATATGTGACCCTGGACCACAAAACCAGTCACATGGGTCAATTTTTGGAAATTGAGATTCAAACATCACCTGAAAGCTGAATAAATAAGCTTTCCATTGATGTATGGTTTGTTAGGATAGGACAATATCTGGACAACTATTTGAAAATCTGGAATCTAAAGATGCAAAAAAAAAAATCTAAACATTGAGAAAATCGTCTTTAAAGTTGTCCATTTATGTTTGCGAATGTGCTGCATTCACTCACAGAAATTATTGTTTTATATATTTACGGTAGAACATTTACAAAATATTTTCATGGAACATGATCTTTACTTAATATCCTAATGATTTTTGGCATAAAAGAAAAATCGATAATTTTGACCCATACAATGTATTGTTGGCTATTGCCACAAATATACCCGTGTGACATGTGACTGGTTTTGTGGTCCAGGGTCACATATAAGTTTTATAATAATAATACAACAATAATAACAATAATTTGCTGGCCAGTACTTTTCTGTATTTTTTTATTTTTTAGACTTACAGTGTGAGTATGCTGTACGAGTTTGGCTGCAGCTTTACACCGTATGTTTGTTTTGATTTTGTCTTGTTTAAAAAGTATGTTTCTCAATGTTTCACACACTCATAAAATGGACTTCAACCTAACGAACTCTCGTGATTGGTTTTTGTGATTGTGGCGTGCATCGAGTGTTCCCGTTTGCGGTCCTAGAGTTTGCACTGGTTTGGGCTCTGTTGCATTCGAGATGCAGTTTGACACGGGTTGCTTGGTGTACTCACTCCGTGAGGGACTAATCTGGTAACTTCATTTTTAATCTATGCACATTAAATGTATAGTCCGGAGTGGAAAATATACAAATATTTGAATGAGCAGTACTGTATAGTTTCTTGTATTTGGCCTTGTTTATGATGTATTTTTGTTTTTGATTGTAAAGCTCTCTGCTCTGAGCTCGGGAAAAGCGCTATATAAATGAAACGTATTATTTCTATTATTGGGTGTGGCAAAAAGTTAGTTTTGAACCTTGGTAACAGGTATTCACAAAATAAAACAACACTCACCTCCTTCGCTGTCAATCTCATCTGTAACAGAGATACACAATTTATGACAAATATGTTTTCAACCTTGATAGTAAAAAGAGATGTTTCTTGAGCACCAGATCAGTATATTAGAATGACTTCTGAAGGACCATGTGACACTTAAGACTGGAAGCTTATTTTCTCCTCAGAATAAAATATAATGACCTTTCATCTCACAACTCAGAATTTCTCATATATATCTCATAATTCAGACTTTATAACTCACAATTGCGAGTTTATACCTAAAAAAGTCAATTTCCTCAGAATTGTCGAGAAAAGGCGAATCACACTGATAAAACAACATCTGATGTGCTGCTGTGATTCTCATAATGGTGTTAAAAATTCTAAGGCTGTGACAGTTTTAATAATTCCTGCATTAATCAGTTTGTTTAGACTGGGTTTGTAAAAATTTTATTTCATGCGTTCAGACTCGAAACAACTAAACAGATCAAGTTGGATACGCATCAAAACGTCAATGCACTGCACATCAATAATTAATAGGGTCTGTTAAGGAAGACATGTTTAGTACCTTGACCTCTTGTTTTGGGCCACCGCCTCTGTCCTTTAGCCGATGAGGGCCTTGGCATCCGGGAGGGACTCTCAGGCTGAAAGGAATGAGGAAAGACAGATGTCACTCAAGATCACCTGAGCCTTCTTTCTTTACAAACCCTCTAAGACAAAAATCTTCTGGGCTGTTGTTGCAGACATGAAACATTATCATAGGCGGAAACAGATTCACTTGGGACAAAGAGAAATTACCTGGATTTCAGAGAAATCTGTAGGCTGAATGAAGACAAAGCAAAACGCAACAGAGATCCTTAAGACTTTCACATTTACGTTTATAGTACACTTGCTTTAAACAGCTGCACCACTAGCCAAAACAGTAAAAGCTCACTACTCCAAATGAGAAGCTACAGAAGCTGCAAAGCCACATAGACGTGGAGCAACATGGCGGAAAATTTGAGGTTAATTAACTCATCCCTCAGGCCATTTTGGATTTTTAGTTGAAAGCGTGGTCCTTGGTAATGTAAGCGCGAGCTTCCTGTCGCATAATGACGTATGCGTGTGAGCTCAAACGTTGGGTATCTGTGAAAAGTCAATTTTCCCAATTGAGATTGCGCAAGCAATCTGTTGTATACATGAATATCAGATGATGTCACCAACGTCTCCACACTGACGTCACTCACTTCTAAAACTTGTCTGCCGCCATTTTGAGTACCTGATTCGGCAAGATTGATATGTCAGTTGCAGAGGAACTAGCTAGCTATGCTTTCACAACACGGTAACATAAATATAACATAAATGTAACATAACATAAATCTGTAACGGTCGTTATTTTGAATAGAAATCATCACTCAAAAAGCATTCATTCACGTCTTCTCCGGTTTATTTGTGTTCAAATACACGCAATACAGTATCCGCCAGGGCTATTAGTCCAATGGTAATCAGTGTTTGGTGTAGGCAATCAGTACAGTGATTGATATGACCAATGAAAACTTTAGAATCAGCTGCAGGGCGGGATTTCCGCTGAAGTGGTTTAAAAAAAAAAAATTCACGCTTCTGTTCTGCCTGCGGTCCTGCATGACTTCCTCATTCTGACATCCGTGATAACAAAGCTAAAGTAACATCTCTTCACCTGAAACAAGAAGCTAATAAATGCACGGTTTGAAGTATATGTGATTTGTGTGTGATTTTCGTGCGATTGGGGTATTTTCATATGAATAAAGAATGTTTACAGTATGCATGCTAGGTAAGGATAGGCCATAGCTTCATATAAAATGTTAAATATAACATATATCAAAATATTTTTTTGACTTGAAACCATTTTAAACCGCGACCGGAATATGATACAAATCCTCGATGGTGTTTTAAAGTGAGTTAAAAGTAAAAGTGTAATATTAATCAATTAAATTGTGTCATGTAGCTTTATGCTACCTGTTGTGCTAATGCACCTGCTGCAGGAGCTATTCTATTCCATACAATAATTTTTTTTAAAGAATTCAAATAATGTTTCAAGAATAGTTATTTTTTCGTTTGTTTTCTAACAAGACTTGAGATAATAGGTTTGTCAGTACCATAGACAGTACTCGGTAGGTACTCAAGATGGCGGCCGTCAACTGGAAAAAGAGCGGATGACGTAAGAGGTCACGTGACTGATATTCATGAATACAAACAGCGTCAGTGCTCTACGTCATAATGCGAGAGGAAGCTTGTGCTCCAGACTTCCATGAATGTGCACAGGACCATTTACCCAGGCTGTTGATTACAGGTAATAATGTTGTAAATAATGTTCAGTTTCTTGCACAAACCGATCGTTTCACTTTCTAAGACCTAAATCACCAGGAGCCACAGGTATTCATTTTGTTTTGTCTGTAATATGTTTGTTTTAATTTACTCTCAAAGTGACAGTAGCCATCGACTTCCATTATATGAATCAACAAGTACTACGGGTTTAGCTAAAAATCTTCTTTACTTTTCTACTGAAAAAAAAAAAAAAAAAAATGACACCTACATCTTGGATGGCCTAAGGGTGAGTAAAATAACAGCATGTTTTCCTTTTTGGGTGATCTATCCCTTTAAAAACAAACTTAAAAGCATGTGATGCATTGTTTATTTTTGTTATTTCCAGCAATTTATGTGTAAATACAAATGTACTTGTATTTATTTCGCATTTTGCCACAATTTAAGAAAATTATTGAACTTATTGAACAAAAGAAATGTTTTTATATATATATATATATATATATATACACTTGCTTTTCATATACACTACCATTTAAAAGTCTGGGATCAGTAAGATATTTTTTCAAACAAAAACAATACTTTTATTCAACAAGAAAGTGACTTGTGACTGTTAAAAGAAAATGTATTACACAAAAATATTAAGCAAGAAATGTTTCTTGAGCATTTCTAAAGGATCATGTGACACTGAAGATGCAATGTAATGCTGCTGAAAATTCAGCTTTGATCACAGGAATGAATTAGATTTTTTTTTTTTTTAATCAGTTTCAATAGAAAATCAATATCAATTGAAATCAGTTTTAAATTGTAATGATATTTCACAATATTGCTGTTTGTACAGGATTTTTGATCAAATAAATGCAGCCTTGGTGAGTGTGAGAGACTTCTTTCAAAAACATTTTTAAAAAATCTTACCAACCCCAAACTTTTGCCTCAGGACCAGAGAAAATTCTTGACTAATGGCTCAACCTGGCCAGCAGAAAAAAATCCTAATTGTCGAGGCCTGATAAGACAATCCTTGCGCCACAAGACTGTATTTGTGCAATTCTAACTATGCAAAACACCTATTATTCTGCCACGAAGCAAAGCAGGCACTGACATCACAACAGACTCGTACCTCCAGTTCACCGCCCTCAGCCTCCAATTCAGAGGAACAAAGAAAAGAATAAAGAACTATGAGGAACATTACGTCAACAAGCCTCATTGACGACCCATTCCTACAGAACATACGCAAAAGGGCGTAAGCAGAATAAAGCACAGGATTGTGAGCCAGTGATCAATCTTACCTCTTCTGCTTCAGCTTCATGTGTTTTACTTGTGATCTCTGGGTTAGGCTTTGACTTGCTGATCTCTGCTGCCTTGATCTATGGAAAAGGTCAAATTGTTATAGTGTATTAAAAGCAGAGAAAGACTTATTCACAAGGATAAAAGCACAGAAATTTGCTTTGAGGTCTAGAAATATTCAAATTGAATAACACACACACACAAAAAAAGGCTGGTAAAATTGGTCATTTGTCTGCCACTGTGGCTGGTGTGCAAAAAAAGCTACAGTCTTAAAATCTGGTGAGCAAACCTTTTTATCGCCTCTGTCCTTCAGCTTCTCCTCTTTCTCTTTTTCTCTCTCCCTTCGTTTCTCACGCTCGCGATCTCTCTCCTTGTCTCGTTCTCTATCTCTGTCTTTGTGAGATTCCCGTTCTCTTTTCTTATCCCTTTCTTTATCTCGCTCCTTCTCCTTGTCCTTGTTGCGGTCCTTCTCCTTCTCTCGCTCACGTTCCTTCTCTCTGGTCTTGTCTTTCTCCCGATCCCGGCTCTTGTCCTTGTCTCTGTCTTTTGTCCGGTCTCTTTCGCGCCCCTTGTCAGACCTCTCTGCATCTTTTCGGCGGTCCTTGTCGTCCCTCTTGCTCTCGGGATCTTTCGGTTGATCTGGATTTTTCTGCTCTCTGCTTCCGCTGCTCTCCTTAATGCCATTCCTCTCCTGAACAACAGCCAGAGACAACATCAGATTTTCACTTTCATAGCAATAAACAAAACAAGTAAGGGATAATGTATAGTAAACTGGTCAGTAATGCTAAAATAACCCTTACAGCTTCATCAGGACCCAAATGCAAAGCGTTATTATAATTCCAGAATTAACGAGTGAAAGAAAAAGACATAACAGAAACGCCCAAGACGGACAAGGTGAGGAATAAATTGTGATTTATGACAACAGAAAATTCTGGTTTGGCTGAAAATGTCACTGGGTCAAAGTGTCAAGCGGGTCTCACCTCTCGGTCTCGGTGGCGCTCCCTGCCCTCTCTGTTCTCCTTGTCCTGGGATCTGGAGGTGCTGGGCTTCCCCTTCTGATCCAGCTTGTCTCCTGCTAACACCCGCTTAACAGCCTCGTCACTGGAGAGCTAGAACAAGGAAAGGATACGCTGTTTAACAACAACTTAACATAATGAACACAAGTCCCAAGCAACACTCTGTATGCTCTTAGGCCAATTTCAGTTGATGGTAGCCATTGACTTCCATAGTATTTTTTTTCCTACTATGGAAGTTGTAATAAATATTGTAGAACAATCGATTATGAATTTTTCTGAAAAATCATCTTCTGAAAACTCCCCAGAGATTGTATATATTAAAAACTGCATGAATGCATTGAATGTAACGGATGAATATGAGACAGAAATAAGAAATGTTAATGTCACAGAAAAAGACGATCTTATAGTTGAACACCTCCAGAGGGACAACGTAAAAAGAGCTCGCAAGACGGAGAAGGAGAGAAAGGCGCTGGCGAAGATCTTCCACTAAAGCTCAACTCCCTCGAGACGAACTGATTCATCGTGCACAACAGTTAATAAAAATTGTCAGACAAGCCGAGCGATTAAATAGTTAGATAATACACATCGCAAACAGTTTTATGGTTGAAAATGAAATAAAATGTTCAAATGAGGATGTGTTGAAGTTGCAGGGCAATCTTTTTAAATAAAACGAAATCATGTTGTGGTGATTCGTAAAACTTGTTAAACAAGTCTCAGACTAATTTTTCCCTGTAAACATTTCATGATTTTGGTAATGGAACATTAATACTGGCAAACGCCCAGTGCATTCAAATTCATGATTGAACTGGTTAGACTAGAGGCACCGCCGAGGACCCTGAATCGACATCCTACATCCTTAATCTAACAGGTAAGGGCAATGTTTAATTGCAGTAGATTATGGATATGTCTGAGAATGATGTATTGGTTACAGCGGTATAAAAATACAACAAAGTCAATGGCTACCGTCAACTGTTTGATTACCAACATTCTTTAAAATAACTTATTTTGTGTTCAACAGAAGAAAGAAACTCATGAGGGTGAGTAATTGACAAGCAATTTTTAAGAAATTGTGCATGGTGCTTAATACAAAACTAGTATTGTGGGTGATCAAAGTGTTGTACAGTTCAACTGTCGCTTCTTCAACGCAAATCTATGGGATTATTTTTTTCGCACAATTTATTTAATTTTATTATCCACCTGCTGAAAAACTGTGTAACTGAAAATGAACAGCAGATCTCCTCAACAAACCGCTCAGTTTGGGCATAATTTATGTCCATACATAGCACAACGAATGTGGCATGAGTTACACAGTGAAGTTTGATACCTATATTTAAGGGTTAATAAAACAAATTGCCATAAAGGAAGTTGAATGTACACAAAGGAAAGGAAAGGAAAGGAAAGTTTAGAATAACTTTCAGTTCGTTTCTCACAGAAAGCTATAATAAGTATCATAGGCTTGGAATATAGCACACAGTTACACATATGGACTACTATATGATAATTGTATGGGGGTTTTGTCAGCCCCTTGTCATTACATAGAATAACTGCAGCAAAAACATTTTTACCCAGAATACATCCTTTGGGGTTCCACAGAAAAAAGAAATTAGTAAATGACAAAATTTTCCTTTTTGGGTTCACAATCACCTTAACAGCATCACCAATTTCACCTGAACTTTCCATTCAAAGTTACCTACAGTCATCCTAGAGCAACATGAGGTCAAAAGACACGTATAAAATATCCCAGTGTGCTGTAGAGCAGAAGAACTGTCATTTAGCCCACTGTTCACGTTCACCTGCTCTTCGCCCTGCAGGCATCAGTGGGTTCCCCTGATAATGCTGATGGCAATGTTACATAGCTCCTTAACCTTCAGAAAAGCTCAAGGGTGCAATTAAATGAATACATGTATAAATTACCCCCCGCTTGGACATATTAGTCTTGAGTCATTCACTAGTTAAATGGCTTTGAGCGAATCCTGCAGGACAGAAAGCACAGTTAGCTGAGTGGTCTTTAATCGCAGGACTGACCTTGTTGAGACAGCATTTAGCAATGGCCTGCAGCAGCTCGTTGGTTTTCTCTGGTTCGTGTCCGGCTACGATCCGAGCAGGTTTGGCAGCTAAGGGCTCTCCACTGACTAGCATCACCACATCGATGGCCTTCTGGAGGAACGCAATTTTTGAGTCTTTGTCCTGCAGGGAACATGAAGAGAACTGAGAAGGTGAAACAGAACTGCAAGCATAATGTTTGTCTGTTTTTAAACACAGCCCCAGTCTTCTTCTGTTTAAACATGTAGTCCCAAAACACACACTCCACTGGATGAGCCAAGGTTGTCATTGCTAGCACAGTTGGGGCAATTCAACAAACAGATTGCAATTTGTTTGGGGCAACCAATGGTGCAGAAAATACACATTGGACAGATCTTTAGGGCTTGGGTTTTCAGCCTTTACAGACCCAGGGTTTACTTTCATTAATAGCATTAATAAACATTCTAATGCTGATCATAATTGGACTATCTAAACTTATTCAAATAAATGTAAATAATCTTATACGTTTTGAAAGATTTGAGATTGAAAATCAAAAATTGATCTGTGACTTTATTTTATCATGTGAATCACCTGTGGTGTCAGTCTCATTCTGTAAACACTTCATAAAACATGCGTGCCACACTTTCTGACAGAATATTGGTATAGGATCCCTGATTAAATGTTGCATAAATATGTCAAGAAAATAATAATAAAAAAAAAAATTCTAATTCAATGAAATTAAAATTTTATCTTAGTTACTTTAGGCTTAGACTTAATTGCACTGTAAACACAAAGAACCTAAAGTTATCCTGATGCTTTAAACAAAACAGTACATACATCATCACCGACAGCTTGATAATGCGTCCGTCCACTCCATTAAATCCTCTTTTTCTGTATTTCTGCTTTGCTGGTTATGATGAAGTGCAACTGTCCGTATTGCCATTTAATTATTTCATACTTCATGAAGTTCCTAATGAGGCCCCAGCGGCAGAACAACCTGTATGCTGATTTAATCTGTTATGATTTTACACATTCAGCAGCATTTAATATCCAACTACTGGCCACACAATATCCATGCGATCAAAATGTTTCTCAAGGCTAATCAGTGAACAGGGCGAATTTCATGAAAACATGGTTATGCCATTTACATTTCAAGACAAAATAACTAAATATATTTTGCATAAAACAAAGCCCGTTTATGGACCATTAAAGGAGAACTCCGGTCAATTTTAACATTGAGCTCATTTTTTGGTACATTTGGAGTGCTGTCAGTACAGAGAACAACGTCAAAAATCGGTGTTGCCTACACCGTCGCACGCGCGTGAACTCGACAATCGACTACTGTGGACTTCGACCGAAAACAGGATGTAAATACAGGTATGTGCGCTGGCTGAATAAACATAATTTTTTATATATTTCTTTCACATCTACTGCAGTCAGATTCACCCGCGTTCACTCTGAAGGAATCACTCACATGACCTGTGCACTTGTAATGACACATCAAGGATGTTAAGAGGCTAAAAGCAGGTTTAAAACTTGCCCCATTGAAGTCAACAGGGTGCAAATTTTAAAACGAGGATAACTCGGTGTAGGCAACACCGATTTTTGTCGTTGTTCTCTGTACTGACAGCACTCCAAATGTACAAAAAAATTAGCTCAATGTTAAAATTGACCGGAGTTCTCCTTTAAGATTTTGTGCATTATGACATAAGTTTTACCTATTTTTCATTCGGTTCAGATACTGAATATTTTGAGAATTCCCATTATTCTCAATGGTGAGACTTATTTGCTTCTCATTAACATTATACAATGAATGTTTATTTTTTTTGTTGAAATCAGCATGAATTAGTAAGTTATCTATGTTGTCAGAAAGGCAATATAAAAGTGCAAAAATTATAAATTATATAATTGCAATGTTTTCAGTTCCTGTATATGTGTGTGTTATTTATACATTTCATACGTTATATATCATGAAAATATCATAATGCGAAGCAAAACAATTCTAAATAGTTTTATTTTCAGCGTAATTTTTTTCCGTGTTAAAATATTTTCTTCTATCCCAGTTAATAGACAGCTAGAAGTTGCTATCTGTCAGTAAATTCCTCTGAAAAGTGTTAAAACTGTGGCGCTATCAAAACATTATAATGTCATGGTATACCGTAGGGCTGGACTGCTTCACACGGGTGTGGGGAGATCATTTATTATGCATGCTGGGACATCAAAAGCCACAGCTCTTTTAGACTGACCGGCATTTGGAGAGGGATCAGACGTGAACTCCTCACTTTGCACACAGAGTGATGTGGTAAGCTCACCTGCCTCTCTAACAGGGTCACAGTGATACTGATCCAAGTAAAGCTAGTTAAAGGCACCAAGCTTTTAACAGGTAGGTTTATCACACCTCATGGATCACCACGACATGGAACTTTGGCACGCTAATTAAATGGAGCGTCTTGAGTTACACTCAGTTATATGATCAATGTTAACACCTGAACAGCAAGAAAACACAGTCTGAGACACTGCTGCCCTGCTATAGAATCCAAGAACACTTAATGAGGCAGGAGATCAGACTGATAGAGATATACAGGTCAGTTGTAACACTGCTGAGTAGGTGGATTAATTGGCGACTGCGAGGAACATATAAATGTCATATGATTTAAAGTAGTACTGGAATAAGCAAGAATAAGTGTCTGGTTTGCACATATACATATGCACACATATAAAGCCTAAAATTCCTCTTAAGGCCAATTCACACCGCACCGACAGACAGCAATGGACACTCTCGGGTTTTGTCAGATCAGTGTGTCGACATCTGTTGGAGTTTTTTTAGTCAAGCTCGTTTTCTCTGAATGAACGTTCAATCCCTGTGTGTCGGGTCGTGGAATGTCTGAGAGGTGACGCAGTCCTGTTGATGTGGTGTGAATTGGCTTTTAAAGGTGCTGGATTTAACATTAGGATTTGACAAATATGATTCAAGTTACTGTTAAAAAGTTAAAGAGTCTTTTATGCTCACCAAGGCTGCATTTATTTGATCAAAAATACAGAAAAAATATTGTAAAATATTATTACAATTTAACATATATCTTAATATATTTTAAAATATTATTTAATCCTGTGATGACTAAACAGAATTTTTAAAAGCCATTACTCCAGTCTTCAGTGTCACCTTTAGAAATCATTATAATATATGCCTATATTATTTTTTATAGTATATGCCTATATGATATCAGCTCAAGAAAATAATCTTATTATTATCAATGTTTAAAACAGTTGTGCACCTTAATATTTTGTGGAAACTGTGACACTGTGTCTTCTGTAACATTATGTCTTGTATAAAAGTCACTTTTGATCAATGTAATGCATCCTTGCTGAATAAAAGCATTCATTTCTTTCAAAAAACAAAATCACCCCGAACTTTTGAATGGTAGCATGTCAAACACAACACCACTGGGACAAAGACGATCCAACCAAATATAACTTACGAAACCTGTGCACCTAAACATTCCTTTAAAAGTGGACACATTCTTATTGGTGTTTTACCTTCACATTGTCTGATTTCATCTCTGCTTCTCCATAAAGTCCTTTCATAAAGCCTGTGGTGCGTATTACCTAAAATAAATGGGTAAACAAAAGATTAAAACCAGGTTCATAATTCAAAAATCTAAAGACATACACTGTTTCAAAACCTAGTAAGCTGCTGTTATTGTCTACTGTCTGAATTAGAACCTCACAAGCGCAACTCGAAGCGCTACACAGGCAGCTCACTAGGTTTTGGAAGAAAGTTAACATTACTTTTTGTAAATTGTTCACATTAATGAAAACATATAATGACGGAGAAACCATTTACAAAATACTACATTATACTATGACAAGCAATGGCATGACTAGTATGAAGAGAGCATGCATACCAAATGGGCTACTTTTACACTGTTGCCACAGGTAGTTTTATAGTTCGCAGGTTGACGCGTCGCGAACACCACCACCACCCCCGGCCCTGGAGCTATTTTTGGCCGTGATTGGGCTAGATTTGATTAGCAATTGGGCGGGTTTTGTTGTGCAGACCTGGCAACCCTGACGCATACAGTAGCGGATGATGTGACCTTTAGGGTGATTCTATCGGTCTAGCTAATTTTAGCTGAGCTTACAACCCACAGGCCTATCTCTGGATACAAATACACCCACTTTATCCTTAACTGTCCTCTGCCTTTACCTAACACCGTCTAGATACAGGTGTAAATAGGGTCTAAAACGTTTTGAGCTTGTCCACTTCGAGAGGTAGTCAAAAACGCTTTCGACCAAATTGCTTTATTAGTGTAGATCAAATGTGTTTGAACAGCCGCAACACACTGCCTACTCGACGCCTACTGACCTAATGCATAAACATTATGGAAAGCACAATAGCCAAACGGGATTTAAACTTTGTTGGCTGGAGACCCAAGTTTGATTTGAAGACGGAAAACGTACCAAGTACAATGTTCTCTCACCATTCCTGGTTTCTAACAGTCCCTCACTGTGTTTGGCGTTGTCTTGCGGCTGTCAGAGCAGAAACTAATGTTTTCTCTGGTCGTGTTCATATGTAAATTGCGTGAGCTTATTTTGTCCATTAGATCGAAAGATCTGAAAAGCCTATACATAGACCCTCCCCTCGAAGAAATCAGGACAGAAGTGGTTGAAAGTGGACAAAAGAGACGGTTTAAAACACCAGGTGTAAACGGGTACGTGTCTCCCTCGCCTACTTGTGATCCGATCAACCAAAACGCATCTTAATACCACGTGAAAACAGGGCCCTAGAATTCCCCTCATGAAGTTACTTGATAGAATTAACAGAGTGTGTAGATCTGAAGATCAAATATAAGATAGATTGATATGTCTACCATATTTTGGTAATATGTTATTTTATAGTGTACAACTTTACTGTCGTTCTAAAAATTGAAAAACAGCTGTAATAAAAATAAGTAGGTGTGTCAGTAGAGATTGACCAACATTTTATTTGACCAATTTAGTGTGTCTCTACAGAATAGCACCCAGTGATACTGAAGAGGGATTGCACTGACTTCACTTTCCCGCCGGAACACGCCGCCTCAGCCGGACTGAGTGGCAAAAGAGCTGCTGCATGATTTAATAAAATAAAATAAAATGGATTTAATAGGGAAAACTGCGAAAACGCGAGTAAAACGAATGATTATCAGTTTAAACTAAAGTTTGGACTCTATATATTGTTCCTTATAACTTGTATGGATATTGACATCCAGCCAGGAATCGTGTTTCCTGACATGTATGCCTGATTTCGACACCGGGGAAATACATAAAGCAAATTTTTGTTGTGAACACTTTATAAATACAATAAAGGTAGGTCTAAATCCATGATCACAAATATCAATGGTATATACTGCATATCGTCCAGCCAAAAAACTTGTAGGCTATAGCTTTAATTTTGTGATTATTTTAATTCCTTTCTGTAAAGCACTTTGAATTGCCATAGTGTATGAAATGTGCTATATAAATAAACTTGCCCTGCCTTGTCAGTGTTTATTATATCCAATTATGCAGAATAATACGATGGTAAATATTTAATTGATGAGTTGTCGATTCAATAACGATACAATAAATAAGGTATGATTTTACCCAATTCAGCATATTGACACAAAATGACAACTGCAAATCCACGTTTCGCTGCCTGTTGTCCAATCGTTTCTATGAATTGCAGTGATCCATTTGCTTCTCTGTTATGTAACTTTCGGCAGTCTGTAAAAATGTACCTCCGATTTCTTGTCAAATCTATTTATCCAGTCAATCTCAAAGCTCTTTCCCGTTTAAGATGTGTTTTTCGCATCATTCACGCAGAAAACCAAAGCTGCCGCTCAGTCTTTTTGCCACTCAGTGGGCGTAACCGCAGTCACCCCCGCCGACGGTGACGTCACATGCATACCTCGGTACATCAGTACAACAATTATACTCACAGGTAAAGTGGCTTACTTATATTTTCTGTATTTAATTTGATCAACTAAATGTGACATCTATATATTATAAAAAAATATTAATTTAATACTAGTAACTGTACATGTATTAAATAAAACCAAACCAAACCAAACAAAAATAAATAAAATGACATGACAATTAAATAATTTCTAAATACAATTTAAGTATTTTTTAAAATACACATATTTCTGATTTGCTATTTAAATTCAGTGTGCATGGCATGTAACAGGGCACTCATACTTACTTCAAATGAACAACCGTTGGATGATGGTGTTTGTTGGCAATTGCTGCCATTTATTGGGGGCATATCATTAACTAAATGTGGTATCTTTATTATACTCCTAATTACAAAATCATCACCACAATTTGGTTCCAGATATTCTGCCATAAGATTTAGAAGTACATCTCTGTGGTATGATATCTCATGAATATGTCAAGATCATCTGCATCCATGATGTTGTGTGGACCCTTGAGTTTTGTTTGCATAACCATGTGGACAGAGCAATGCCTAGTAACAAGATAATCAGCTCAACCAGAGCTTGAGTATGTAATAACAGTAAACCAAAACTGATTTTAAAAGAAAGATGATATTGCTGACATTGTTTTAAACAGTTATTGGTATTAATAATCTATTAGCTTGCTCACCACATACACTTAACGCTGAAACTAATGCAAAGCACTGGGCGTTCAAATATTAAAGCTAATATGAGATGTTTACACCATCAGACTGATCTAACGTTACTATGATTTAAGTTATATTTTCACATATTTCACGTATTTTGAAGACTATGCGCAGGCTACATTAGCAGGCTAGCACGTTGAGATCTATAAGCAGGATTTGGACCGTGTAAATGTGAATATGTAGATAGTGAGGGAACTAAAACAGCACTTATGTCATAATAATAATCATGTTTTTAGCAACTCACCTCACTGAAGATATCGTGCAGGTATCGAAACGGCGGTTTGCTGAGCAGTTTTTCTGTCAGAGGAGGCTTTTTGATCACTTTTCCCAGAGCCTCCTGGGTCTTTTTGGCTACTGATTCGTTCATGGCAACAAACTAAACCAGTATTTTTTGTGTGAAAGATGTTTCTTTAGTAATTAATCGCCGTTACTGTTCTGCTAGCAGCAGATTTCCGCTCGCTAAACTCTGCTGTTGCCGTGGCGATAGCTTTCTATCCCACAATCCTCCACTGTGCTGATTCTGCGCATGCGCGGAACCTAGTCGGTCGTCAAAGGCTACAGGTGTCCATGACAACAACAAACAACAGTAGCTGTCTACTGTTGTAACTGTAACAAGTAACTGTAGCTGTCAAAATGTATTGTTATTTTTTATATTATATTATATTATATTATATTATATTATATTATATTATATTATATTATATTATATTATATTATATTATATTATATTATATTATATTATATTATATTATATTATATTATATTATATTATATTATTGTCAGGTCTCTCTTCTTGCTCCAGACCAAAACTGAAACAAATATCAGTGTTAAGTGCATGGTTAAGTGTCACAAATCAGATGGAAAATAAATAAATACCTGATAATTAATTAACTAAATTAAAATAAACACAGATACAGATTGCAGAATACAAATTATGTTGTTATTTTTAACTAGTGTATTATTTATAAATACATTAGATTAAAAAAAATACTTATAACCCGTAAAAATATTTTTTTTTAGTAAATCTATAGTAAAAAAAAGAAGAAGAAAATTTACCAAAACAAAAATAAATACAATAATAATAATTAAATAACTTAAATAAATACAATTAAATTATTTATGAATAATAATGATAATAATTTAAAAACAAAAACATAATTTAAAAAATAAACACTTTTCTGACTTGCTATGTGTGCTGGTATTTAACCCTTTCATGCATGAATTATGATAATAAACACAGTCAAGATTTTTTTCCCCCATTTTTCCCCTCCCAATATTAAATCAATACGGAAAATTAACATTGATATGACTCCTTAGTTGTTACTTGATGCTACAACATTTATTTATTTTTTTACCTGCAAGACTCTCGTGGGATAGAAGGGATGGATTGATATTCCGGAGCAACTTGGCATTTCTGATTGGCCTTGGTTTGGAGAAAAATAAATAAAAAAATCCCACATATAACGGCTTGCCACTTGGTGGCAATGTATAGGACGATGCACTAGAGTCCACATAGAGGTTGATGTGCAATGCCATCAAAACCCATGCATTCACAAGAAAATGCTTTTTGAATAGCCACTGTAATGACCTCTATGCGTGAAAGGGTTCAAATGACCAACCGTTGGATGTTACTGTTTTTTGGCATTTGTTGGGGCAGTGTGAATGGGAAAATCCAGTTTAAAGGGTTAGTTCACCCCAAAATGAAAATTCTGTCAGTAATTACTCACCCTCATGTTGTTCCAACCCCGTAAGACCTTCGTTCATCTTCGGAACACAAATTAAGATATTTTTGATGAAATCTGAGAGCTGGCTCACTCCTCCACAGACTTATGGACACTATAACTTGCTGGCCCAGAAAATGTATTAAAGACATTGTTAATATAGTCCAAGTGACTCCAGTGGCTCAATCTTAAGTTTATAAAGCGACGAGAATACTTTTTGTGCGCAAAAACAAACAAAAATAACGACTTTATTCCACTTTTCATTTCCTTCTCTCTGGGCCTCGAGTCTTTTCACGTAGTGTTTAAGCGTAGCCAGAGCCATAGAGAGAAAGAGTTGCGACACTCTTTGATGTCGCCGCTATGGCTGTCACGTGGTTCATGTAAGCCCCAATAGTTCTAAAACATACGCTGGCTGTCATGCTCTTCTATGGGACAGACAGCAGCGATTGCATTATTGAACGGTAAATATAAAATAAAAAACACACCCAAGTACTTTTTCAGCTGTTATTGCATTTTGTTAATGTCAGTTTTGCATTTGGAGATAAGTTGTAGGCTATATTTTTGGAGGGAAAATGTTCGCATGGGTAGTAGCACTGGCTTTAGCGGCTCTAACTTAACTTTTCCATATCATTCATCTGATGATGGACGTCTCATGATATTTATTTTAGCACAACTGGGCTGTATTAGGCTATTGATTCCCGTGATTTTGCTTATAAATTTTGATTCAGCCATTAGCCTACCTTCGTGATCACGCAAAGAGGTCTGCCGTGGCGGTCCGTTCAGAGTTCGCTTAAATATTTTTTATTAAACAATGACAGACAACAAAAATGTGTGCTTGTGTGGGTGTGTGTGAACAAGAAAAACAAAAACCAGGGGCAGGTGATCCATGAAACAGACAGGACTGGTGATCCCATAACAATCCTAGAGGTCCAGCATTGTTCTCACAAGCCGCTTCACTCAAGACAATAAAACATAATGAAAAGTTAGTATATCCCAAAAAATTTAATTAAATAAAAGTTGCTACAAAGGTGGTAGTGATTCATTACCGAACTCTTACTGTCACAGCTGACGAAGTCGCACTAGCAAGCAGGCAGTGCTTGAAAATTGGTTGAAACAACCAACATAAAATATAAATAATTACGCTGTGCATATACAAATGAAGACCAGTATAAGCATCGCAAAGGGCCTCTGATACAACATAGACAGTTGACAAATCAAAAGAGGTCGATATTTCAGCAACTTAACTCTAGAACAACTCGACGCGCAGCAATGTAAGTGAATGGTGTCCAACGCCAAAATGACGGTGTTTAGAACTATTCCGCTCTTCAAATCCCGGAAGTAGGCGGTTAAAAGCGCCGCCATTATTTACAACGGAGGTCTATGGGAGTGTCGCAACTCTTTCTCTCTATGGCTCTGAGCGTAGCGCGTCTGTGTTGCACGTCACCACGTAGGCTCACTATTGGGCGACGCTGGTCATGTGTGTGATACGTGATGACGTGCACAGACGCGCTACACTTAAACACTACGTGAAAAGACTCAAGGTAAAAAGTTATAGTGTCCATAAGCCTGTGGAGGAGTGAGCCAGCTCTCAGATTTCATCAAAAATATCTTAGTTTGTGTTCCGAAGATGAACGAAAGTCTTACGGGGTTGGAACAACATGAGGGTGAGTAATTACTGACAGAATTTTCATTTTTGGGTGAACTAACCCTTTAAGTTGGTGGTTGTGTTCTGGAATGTGGTGTTTTTGAAAATCAACCAGCAAATGACCAAACTGGAGCAGAAACCATCTTAAGCTGTGTTTTTCAGCTGGGTAATCTTTAGATAGAAAGATCAAAACTACTTTTAAAACCTTTAAGGCCTCAAATAATGACAATACAAATACAGGGTAATCATTAAGCATATAGGCTCCACCTAAAACTGACAGGTTTCTGAGATTGTTGCATAACTGTGCATATTCAAACCCCACACCTGGAATAGTAGAACATGTACGAATGAGGGAAAGAATATTTTCTCTAATGAACTGACAAGAAAGCACAGAGATCTTTGGATGGAAAAGAACTGTTTACATACTATACATTATAAAGATGTAGCCTTTATTGAGTTTCTGTGATTGGCTAAATAAACATGGGAGGAATCCTGTATTTCCTGTTTGCGATACATGTTTGGGAGGTTGCATAGAGTGAGACTATAAAATCCCTGACATACAGCATGCTTGGAGAAAGGGACAGTAGCTCTGGTTCACCTGTTTCACTCCCGGTAGGTTCTCTTTTACTTGCAAATACTATTTTCTTAATTTCTTGAAATTATTTATCGTGTGCTATGAGATTAATCTGAATCTAAATGTATTATCCACATATATAAAGGCTGGGTTGTTTGTTGGAGCACTGGTGTCTACCTTAGTAGTTTCACATTATTCTCATTTGAAATGCTTGGGTTTCTTTTGTATTTCACTCCAAAATTGCCAGCATTAAAGGGATAGTTCACCCAAAAATGAAAATTCTGTCATCATTTACTCACCCTCAGGTTGTTTCAAACCTGTAAGAATTTCTTTTTTCTGCTGAACACAAAAGAAGATATTTAGAAAAATGTCTGTAACCAAACAGTTGACTTCCATAGTATTTTTTTTTTTCCTACTATGGAAGTCAACTGTTTGGTTACAGACATTTTTCTAAATATCTTCTTTCGTGTTCAGCAGAACACATTCTTACAGGTTTGAAACAACTTGAGGGTGAGTAAATGATGACAGAATTTTCATTTTTGGGTGAACTATCCCTTTAAAACAATGTTGTTTTAGAGGATACAAAACTGTGGTTGCAATTCGAATGTCAAGGGAAATCTTTATGGAAAAAAGTTTACTCTCAATTCGTAATAGCATTTTATACAGGGCAAATTTGTAGCTTAAAATAATTAGTTCTCATAAATATTGTCAAAATAAATAAAAAACTTTTTTTTCAAAAAGGTTTCTCAAGTGAAAATGCTGTATTATTTTCAAGTAAACATTTGTCACTCATTAGAACAAAGTTTCAGAAGCACGTTTGTCCAGTTCAACGGCTTATGTCAACTATTTGACAGTATGCCATGCAATGTCAGTAGGTGGTGGGCCCAACCTTAAAAACGGACTAATATTCAGAGCATTAGTCATCTTTGACTTCCTTTTCTTCTCTCTTTTCTCTCTTTCAGCGCACCAGTACATACCATAATCATGCAGCACTGGATGTTATTTGTCTTATTTTTATTCTTTGTGTTCTGTGACGTCTCTACTCAAAGGAAAAAAAAGACAGTCCAAACTCTTTCAAGAGGTATCAATGAAGTATACATATTCACAAAACAGAACCAAATAAGTCAAGTTTGTTCTTATACTACGGCAAATCGATCATAGAATGACATCCGATTCAAAGTGTTTCGTCTCTTTCAGGCTGGGGCGATGACATCACCTGGGTTCAGACGTATGAGGAGGGACTAAATAAAGCGCATACGAGGTACCTAAAGATTATGCAATCACATTAAACTCCACTCTCACCTGTATGTTATGAATAATCAGATTTTAAATGCACAATGTATCTGTTTTACCGTAGTGAGAAGCCACTGATGATCATTCATCATTTGGAGGATTGTCAGTACAGTAAAGGTTTGCATATTTGCATCTTTTTTCAAACGGTCTACATTATCTGTAATGAAATAAAAACATATCGAATATTTCCCTGTGCCGTAGATGCATGTAAGATTAGATTAGATTTAGATTAGATTAGATTCAACTTTATTGTCATTACACAAGTACAGGTACAAGGCAACGAAATGCAGTTTAGGTCTAACCAGAAGTGCAATAGCAGCAAGTGCAGGATATACAGTGGTTCATAAGTGCAGAACATGGATATGTACTGAATAAATATAGAGTTGAATACTATTATAAACAAAAATTTACAGATAGATTGTCCTATGAATATAATATACAGATAACTCTTACTGTGAACAGAATTTACAGCTAGATATGTACTGAATATAATAATATACAGATGGCTATTACTATAAACAGAATGTTTACAGATAGATATGTACTGAATATAATATACAGATGGCTGTTACTATAAACATAATTTTACAGATAGATATGTACTATGAATATATATACAGATGGCTGTTACTATAAACAGAATGTGAGCATAATATACAGATGGATATTACTATAAACAGAATTTTACAAATAGATATATGTATAAGTTAGGCTAATGAGCAGTATAACAATGGATTTAAAGTAGTGCAAATAAAGTTTGGACAGAAGCTATCCGAGTGAGTGCAGTGGAAAGTAATTGCATATTACAGTTAAGGTACGATATTGCAATGTATATATAACAGTCGGTACTGTAAATAAACAGTCGGCAGTGCAAATGAGCATATTCCAGTCAAGGTAGTAGTGCAAGATGCATATGTAAACAGTTGTTACTGTAATAACAGTCAGCAGTGCAAATTAACATTATAGTATTGCAAATAACAAAATGGAGGCAGGTGTGAGGAGGGAGAGGAGAGTCAATCAGTATATAAGGGGAGTGGGATCAATGAGGGTTAGAGTTTAATAAAGAGACAGCTCTGGGGAAAAAACTGTTCTTTAGTCTGCTGGTCCTGGTCCGGAGGCACCTGAAACGCCTGCCGGAAGGCAGGAGAGAAAACAGTCTGTGGGCTGGGTGAGAGGAGTCCTTAAGGATGCTGCGAGCTCGATGCAGACAGCGTTTCCTCTGGATGTGCTCGATGGCAGGTAGTGGAGTCCCAGTGATGCGCTGGGCGGTTTTCACCACCCGCTGCAGTGCCTTGCGCTCTGCAACAGAACAGCTCCCATACCACACTGTAGCACAGTTGGTCAGGATGCTTTCTATTGCACAGCGATAGAAGTTCACCAGGATAGTGGAGGAAAGCTGATTCTTCCTCAGTGTCCTCAGGAAGAAGAGGCGCTGGTGAGCCTTCTTGACCAGGCTGGAGGTGTTGGTTGTCCAGGTCATGTCCGCCGAGATGTGGATCCCCAGGAACTTGAAACTGGAGACACGCTCAACAGCCATTCCATTGATGTGGATGGTGTCGTGTGTGCCTCTTGACACTTTCCTGAAGTCCACGATGAGCTCCTTCGTTTTGGTGGTGTTGAGGAGCTGGTTATTTTCGGTGCACCATGTGGCCAGGTGCTTGATCTCCTCCCTATAGGCAGTCTCATCGTTGTTGCTGATGAGACCAATCACCGTAGTGTCGTCCGCAAACTTGACGATGGAATTAGATCCGTACACAGGCTTGCAGTCGGAGGTGAAGAGGGAGTAGAGGAACGGGCTTAGCACACAGCCCTGTGGTACACCAGTGTTGAGTGTGATGGATGTGGAGCAGTTGGAGCCTGGTCGAACATTCTGGGGTCTGTTGGTCAAGAAGTCCAAAATCCAGTTGCACATGGAGGTGTTGAAGCCCAGGTCTCCAAGTTTGGCTATTAACTTAGTTGGGATGACAGTGTTGAATGCTGAGCTGAAGTCAACAAACAGCATGCGTGCATAAGTGTTCTTATTGTCCAGATGTGTGAGCACAGAGTGCAGTGCCATGGAGACTGCATCCTCTGTGCTCCTATTGCTACGGTAGGCAAACTGGTGTGAGTCCAATGTGGATGGTAGAGAGTCTTTTAGGTGTGCCAGGACCAGCCGCTCAAAGCACTTCATTACGATGGGTGTGAGTGCTACAGGGCGGTAGTCATTAAGGCACTTCGGGCTGGAGTGTTTTGGCACTGGCACAATGGAAGTGCATTTAAAGCATGTTGGTACAGTTGCTTGGGCAAGAGACAGGTTGAAAATGTCTGTAAAAACCCCAGCGAGCTGCTCCGCACATGCCCTGAGTACGCGTCCAGGGATGTTGTCTGGTCCAGCAGCCTTGTGCGCGCTGATCCTGCTCAGTGCATTGCAGACATCTGTGGAGGAGAGTGTGATCGGTGGGTGGTCAGCTGAGGATTTGAGCTTGGTGGCAGTTTCTCTGTTGTCTCTTTCAAAGCGAGCATAAAAGTCATTTAGCTCGTTCAGGAAGTTGACATCAGTGGCTGCGGGGGTGGAGTGAGAGGGTTTGTAGTCACTGATGGCCTGAATGCCCTGCCACATGCGCCGAGGGTCAGCGTTGGAAAAGTGTCCCTCTATCTTAAGCTTGTAGCAGTGCTTGGCCTCTTTGATGCCCCTTTTCAGATTTGCTCTGGATGTGCTATAGGCTTGTGCATCTCCTGATCTGAAGGCAGTATTGCGTGTCTTCAATAGGAGTCGCACTTCCCTGTTCATCCATGGCTTCTGATTTGGGTATGTGGTGATCTGCTTCTGGGTTGTGACACTGTCAATGGTGGTATTAATATAATCCAGTACAGAGGAGGTGTAGCAGTCAATGTCCGTGTGAGAGCCACTGGTGGCTTGAGAAGCAAACATACTCCAGTCTGTGTGTAGAAACCTTTCCTGGAGTGAGAAATCTGCCCCCGCAGGCCACACCTTGATGGTCTTCACTGATGGCTTCACGCGATTGATCAGAGGTGCATATTTGGGGGTGAGGAACAAAGAAAGGTGATCTGACTGTCCCAAGTGGGGGAGGGGTGTCGCGACGTAAGCTTCAGCCATGTTTGTGTAAACATGGTCTAAGGTTTTGTTTCCTCTGGTGTGACAGGAAACATGCTGGTGAAATTTCGGTAGCACTGACTTTAAGTTTGAATGATTAAAATCACCCGCAACAATAAACGCAGCTTCCGGGTGAACGGTCTGTTGTTTACTGATGGCTGCGTGAAGTTCTTTCATAGCAAACTTGGCATCAGCATCCGGGGGAATATAGGCTGCAGTTATAATAGTGGAAGTGAACTCCCGCGGTAGATAAAACGGTCTACATTTAACCATGAGAAACTCAAGGTTAGCTGAACAATGTCTCCCAACAATAGCAGAGTTTGTGCACCAAGCTTTGTTAATGTAAATGCACAATCCACCACCTCTGGTCTTACCGGAGCCATGTAATGTTCTATCCGCCCGGAATGTATGGCGTCCCGCTAGCTCAATAGCGTTGTCCGGTATTCCGCTGTTTAACCATGTTTCCGTGAAAATTAGAACATTACAGTTCAAAAGTCTCTTGCTGTATGTGATGTTGAGTCGAATCTCCTCCATTTTGTTCAACAGCGACCGTACATTGGCAAGGAAAATGCTGGGTAAAGAGAGCCGGTGTGGTGTTAGCTTTAGCTTAGCTCTTAGTCCTCCGCGCTTGGACTAAGCGCGGAGGTGTAAGTGTAAGTGTGCTTAAAGGAATATCTCAGCCAAAAATTACAGTATAGTAATGTGCACTGTTCCTTTAAATCAGTGGTTTTATTTTTTTAGTTGCCATGAACCATCCAAATATCATCATGCTTGTGCGATTGGACCCCTATGCAAAACTTAAAAGGCTGCTATATACACTCTTGGAAAGGTTCAGAGGAAACTGACTCGAATTCAAAGAACCCTTTATGCCAAAAAGGTTATATATAAGGAGAAATGTCTTAAATTATTACATAATACTTTCATGTTTAATGGGTTATTTGCTTCTTTCAGTTTCATCTAGTGATAAAGTATGTTTACAAGGTGTTTAATTAACACAATTTAATAAAAATGTATTACAATAATAATTCATTAAAACTAAATCATAAAATTATCCCATAATGGGAAACCGTAAAGATTCTATATATGAAGTGCCTTAAAGAACGTCTAGGTTACTAATGTAACCCCCGCTCCCCGAGACATTACGTCGGACTGACGTCATGGGGTCTCGCCAGGGAGCCCAATCACCTCCACGTGGTAACTGAACGAGCCAATGAACATTGGCGAGTGAGATTTGTATGCCGAGTCACACCCACCCAGACATACCGTATATGTATATGTCTATGTCTATGTTTATACCCGTATAAATAGGCATTACTCACTTCATTCGTGTTAGCTGAGGAGCCGAGACAGGATCCAGGCCATTCAGCGGTGGTTCAGGGCTGTGGCAGGGGGGACGTAACGTCTCCGTTCCCTCCTTCAGGAAACGGGGGTTACATCAGTAACCTAGACGTTCCCATTCAGTCAGTCACGTTCGACGTTACGTCAGACTGACGTCATGGGGTCCCTATGGAAAGTACCATAGCCACTGAACTGTGTTACGAGTGTTGGAGATGCAGATGCTGCAAGGCAAGCCACGGTGTGCTCTTTTGGCAACTGCTCTCACAATGTCGTAACCTACCCAACACCCCAAGTAAGCCCGCGGGGTAGTCCTCCATACCAAATGGGATGGAAGGGACAGGACTTACTCTGGGGATATAGTAGCTGCCGTTCCTTTAATGTGACATTTAGAAGATTGCTTCGGATCTCAATTCCCATTGTTTTTCAGCCATGACCAGTGTTGTTAACGCTGGGTTAGCGTGGCCAGTCCAATGGAGTGGTACGCTATGGAGACCATACCCTGCCCACAGGGGAGGTAACGTGTGGTTGCTACACATATGGACTGACCCACGGGGCAGTGCTACATATGGAAGATCTCTGCGGTAGATCCTACCTAACCAGTGAGGATCTACTTCCATTGCAGAGATGGGGCAGAGCAGAACTGCCCAAGGAAAGACAAGGGTTTACCTACAGGGAAACCATATTGTGAACAATACACATATGGGATTACCGAGGGGGAATCACATCAAATGGGCATCTAGTCCAGTACAAGGGCTGACTGGCAGGGCATGCACACGAGTACTGGGACTGGCGTCAGACTCCTCCGCCACATTTGACTGCCAAAGAATGCTGGAGGAACTCGATTCAGGGTTCACTAAGCAGGGAACTCACCTGAAGAGCAATTAGGCACTCGTATTCCCCTGTTGGAGGGGAATGGCAGTGCAAGCACAGAGCCAGCCTTTAAACATTACCTGTTTGTACCCAACACACGGGAAGAAACCAGCTCCACTCAGAGATTGTAGAATCTTGCGAATGTGTTAGGTGTCGCCCAGCCCGCAGCTCTACAGATATCTGCCAGAGAGGCACCGTGTGCCAACGCCCAGGAGGAAGCAACACCCCGAGTGGAGTGAGCCCTCACCCCAAGGGGGCACGGCTCACCTTGGGACTGGTACGCCAAGGTGATGGCATCCACTATCCAGTGGGCCAACCTCTGTTTGGAGACAGCCTTTCCCTTCTACTGGCCTCCAGCAGACAAAGAGCTGCTGTGAGCTTCTAAAGCTCTGCCTGCGGTCCACATAAACACGCAACGTGTGAACAGGACATAGCAACGCAAGGGCCGGGTCTGCCTCCTCCAGGGGGCAGGGCTTGCAAGTTCACCACCTGGTCCCTAAAGGGAGAGGTGGCCACATATCCGGGCCGGGTTCTCAGGGTGACAGCTGCAAAGCAGAGCAATTAAAATGGCTGTTTTTTGGAGAAGTTCTCCTTGTTAGCAACTAAAATTGCTGTTTGCTCTTTCTGTTTCCGAAATGTACACTTTCTCTAGAAAGGTGAATGGAATGAGCGATCGATGATTAGTTACCAATTGGAGGTTATTTGGCTCCCAGACGAGACCCCATGACATCAGTCCGACGTTTAGTCGAACGTGGCTGACTGAATGGAAACCCTTTATAGTTCTATATAGAACCTTTTTTTAATATGTATTTTCACGTATAAACACCCAATTTATAATGTAAAAAATGTACATTATGAATGTGGAAAAAATGTGGAAAATATTTATTATGGTACATTATCACATTTATTTCTGCACTATAGCACTACCATTATATGTATCATTTATTCGAATATTTGTATTATTATTAAATGTAACATTTATGTATTTACAGTATATCTTATATTTATTATTTATTTATTTTACACGGTTTTTCGAAACCCCATGTTGAAAACCTCTGCTTTAAATGATAATCAGAGAGTAATAAGTCTCTTCTTCCACTCTATTCACTTTTAGCTCTGAAAAAGGCATTTTCTGAACATCCAACTATTCAAAGGCTGGCCAAATCAGATTTCATCATGCTCAATTTAGTGGTACAGTACAAATATTGTAAAATATACTCAACAGACACTGGAGTAAGATATGCATTTAAAACAGTGATTGACCTAGTGATTGTGATTTTCAGCATGAGACCACCGATAAAAACTTGGCCCCTGATGGTTTCTACGTCCCCAGGATCATGTTTGTTGGTGAGTTTTCACACATTTCATATTAAACAGTAAGATTACCTGATAATATTGTATATTCTTAACTCTGTCGTCAATGGGATTTCGAGAAGCAACAAATATTGTGTCATTAGGTCAGTGCACAGGTCTCTGGTACAAAGTAACTAATATTATTGCGAGAAGGAACATATTGTGTAATTATATTATTACATTATATTATTTTCTAATATTGAAATCTTAAAGTATTTACACATCATAGTAGTTGTTGTTGCACTGCCTTTTCATTGTCTTATGTAAAAGGATTTGATTTTGGGGTGTTTAGGTTAAGTTGTCTCTTCTCCATCTTCTCTTCTCCTCCACCTAGATCCCTCTCTGACTGTGCGAGCTGATATCACTGGAAAGTACGCCAACCGAATGTACACGTACGAGTCAGACGACATGGACTTCTGTGAGTGTGTTTCTGCTGTCTAATGAGCTCCACTGAGAGACAGGAGCTCTTCAGAGACTCTCTGAAGCTCTCTCATTTGTTTATTCACGCTCATCCACCGTGACACATTCTCTGCTACTTAATGCTATGGAATGTGCTGTTGATAGTTAATATTTGATTTACCAATCATTACTTAAGCATGCATGAATAATTTCCCCTGCCTATATCTTTCTTTGTGCGCAGTGGCAGAGAACATGATGAAAGCCAAGATCCTGCTTAAGACTGGGCACGAGGAACACGGTGACCTGTGATGGATAGATAACAGCTTACCTTTTTCAAGACTTGCACACAGCTTTCTTTGTGCAACTAGCAATATTCAACTTTGAATAAAGTCTGTTAGTGTTAAAAATGTTTCTGTGTTCATTCACCTTTAACAGCAAGAAATAATATAGGGCCTAAATAAAGAGGAGGAAAAGAGGATATGAGAAACAGACTTTGGGTTCACTTGACTTACTAGGCAACAATAGGTCGAATAAAGTGCTCAACTTGACAAAGATCACCAGGAATAAACAGTTGCTTGAATTACTGATTCCATTAACTAGTAAGGCAAAGATGTCCTCTATTGTATAAGGATTAAAAGACATGACAGAATAAGAGTCATCATGTGAGTCACAATGAGGAAAAATGCAAGCATCTAGTAGTAATGAAACAGAGTATACACTAGATGGCAGAACATACTATGTACAGAAGTAAGCCAGTGTCAAAATCATCAGTTTTATGCTATAAGTAAATAAGTATAAGCTAAAGTAAATTACTAGTACAATGTCAATGTGTTCATTTGTTCATAAATATTCATTATAATTCGTTTAAAAGGTGGACTTTAACATATGACTATTAAATTACTGCATAACATGTCGATTTTGAGAATGTCCAGTTTTGCATTTAAACATATGTGGTGGGTTAGATCGATCATCCAAAGACGTCTAAAGCACCACTTCGCTTTTTGATGTCTTATGAAATAATCACTTTTTGACAGGCAAAATTTAAATGGCAAAACTGAAACACTAAATTGCAATTGGCTTTGCCATGATTTTCCAATAAAGAAGTAAGCAAGAAAGTAGTCAGGCAAGTACAATTAACCCTAACAAATTATTGTTGTAGTTAGCTATTACAGCTTAAAGTTTGCTTTAAAATAACTTTCATTTAACATGTTTCAATAACTCAAATATTCAAGTTGTCACTTTACAACTTCACACTTCAAGTTGACAGAACTTATAATTTTAAAGTTTTTAAAAAATTGGGCACTTAACATGGGTCATGGTGTCTAAACAGGTGGTTCAAAAGTCAAAAGTAAGACTATAGGGTTACTCTATGTATGTAAATGTAATTATTTATTAGCACCTTAAGCAGTATATCATGGTGTTAGCAATGCCAAGATCATTGGTTTGGTTATCGGTGAATGCATGAATTGATAAAATGCAAGTCGTGTTGGATAAATGCACCAGCCAAATAATTATATTATTATAGGGAGTGTGTGGTGATTTTGCAAAAGAGGTGGGCCTGAAGTCTGAAAAAATGTCAACAGGATTTGAAAATGCAGCTTTATGACTATGAGCCAGGAGTTGCTGAGTGTGCTGAATGAAGGGGAGGTGACACTACACTGTGACAGACTTTAATCCTCCTCCGGCCCAGGGTCACAGAGAGTAATGGAGCGGAGCAGTATGGTCATTCCTCCACCGACAGAGTGAATTAATGCTGTACGCCTGGTTACGGCTCTGACTGACAGCCGCACGCTGGTTCACACAGAGGCGCGGGAACAGTCTTATTAACGCCACAGATGAGCACACCTTCTCACCTCACCAATAAGACTGCCAGCTCTAGAGCCGCTGTCGATACTCTCTGAACACACACACATACACACACACACACAGTAAGCCCTTGACAAAGGACAGCAAGGATGGTCACACAGACAAATCAAAGAAAAAATGCACGAATAATAAATGTGTTCAGTGCTCACTTTTTGAAGCAACTCCCTCTTGTCCAGCATAAAAAGCATACAAATATTGTAGAGCGGAGCAATATAATCAAGAAAAAATATTGTATTCATAGTACGAAAATCACAATTTTATTTCCTTTGGTGACATATTTCCCATTGAAGTAACGTTTTCAAAAGTTTGGGGTCAGTTAGATTTTTGTTTTTATTGCAAGAAATACAAGGTACTTTTGTTTGAGTAGGGACAAAGTTAATTTAATTAATCAAAAAGCAACAGTAAAGACATTTATAATGTGACATGACAATGGTTTGAACTTTTTATTCATCAAATAATTCTTTCTATTCATGTATTCATCAAAAAAAAAAAAAAGTATCTCACTTTCCACAAAAGTATTAAGCAGCACAACTGTTTTTAACATTGGTAATAATAATACATGTTTCTTGAACAGCAAATATGCATATTAGAATCATTTCTGAAGGATCTTGTGACACTGAAGACTGGAGTAATGATGCTGGAAATGTCAGCTATACCATTACAGGAATAAATGAAATTTTAAAATATATTCAAATAGAAAGCAGTTATTTTAAATTGCAATCATATTTCACGATGTTTCTCAATGCATTAAGAAAAGAAGAAAATACAGTGAGCCTTAAAACCCAAAACGTTTGATGGAAGTATATACATATGGCAATAAATTGTCAAAGTTCAGCAAGTCTGCCTGTATTACTGCACATCCTCACAAAAATATGATTCATGTTTTTGACATGGTTAGATGTTCCCCTCTTCCCAGGCACTGATAAAACGCTCAGGCTCTTGTGACCTGCATGCATCAAAACAGAAAAGCCACTCTTCCAAACACAGCTCTAAGAAGAAGCAGTCTCAAACAACACCATATCCCAACAGTTTAAGATGGATCCCATTTGTCATGTTCTCTGGTAGCTCTCATGTTCAAGCCAGAAACACTGTTGTATACTGTAGAAAGTGTATTCTTCCTGGAGGCCATCACACCACTGAGTATCTGCATTTAACTATTCATTTCATGGTGAGAGACTAGTGTTTGCTTAATATTATAACTTAATGACTTAATATTAAGTCATTCCATTGGATGAATGCAGCAATGTTCGTCAATTCTGGAGGATGTTTTTGAGAGCACTACTGTTACTCAAGGACAGATGTGAGACGGTCATACATAAAATGTGAACAACTCTGAAATGCAATTTAACATTTCAGAGGCTGAGGGTTTTGGGACATCTACAGTTGCTCAAGGTTGACTGACAATAATTCAGGCTATTAATGGTGAAAAAGAAATTCTAAGATGGTGTGAAAATATAAATAGAGGAGCAAAAAAAAAAAAAAACTATAAAATAAAATAAAATATGTATAAATAAATTAGGCTAATGATGATAATAATAGTCATTTAGGTATCACTTTATTTTACAGTCCTGTTTCATATGGACATTAGTTTTTACTGTACAATTACTGTGTAATAACTATAGGTACTAACCCTGAACACACCTAACCTTAACCCGTGTAGTTACACTGTACATAGAGAATAGCGTATAGTTTACAAACGCAGTTGTAGTGTAAATGAACGGCCAGAACGCATTAAAGTTTTCTGTTTTCAGTAGAAAACTGTGTGTAAGTTAATAACTAATGATTTTTACAATGGATATGAATCATTTAAAAACTTACTTAAGCTAGACAATGACTTTCTTAGAGCTGCTGTAAAGCCAAAACAATCTTTGTTGCATTATTTTCCTATTGTC
The DNA here is from genome assembly GCF_951802725.1 of Rutilus rutilus. Taxonomy (NCBI): domain Eukaryota; kingdom Metazoa; phylum Chordata; class Actinopteri; order Cypriniformes; family Leuciscidae; genus Rutilus; species Rutilus rutilus. The sequence goes on from NC_140215.1 coordinate 6,448,181, forward strand.
ACTGCAAAGCTGCTTTGAAACAATCTGTGTTGTAAAAAGCGTTATATAGGAGTGCACATAACTGGTGCGCAGCTGCTCATGCATGGTAAAAATAAACGATGTGCAACAGAAAACGTGGAGGGAAGTGCTTTTGAGTCCCAACATTTTTGGGGACAAGGACACGTTTACTTACTGGAGTAGGATTTTTCTCCATCTCTGGTAAGCAATCATGACGATAAGTGTGCTCATTTATTATTGGGGGTGCAACGGATCGCAGTTGATCAGTGATCTGTACGGACCAGACGCCACGGTTCGGGACGCATGTAATTCGCGGATCAACTGCTAAGTATAACCGTCATAGAGTGGAAGTTTATCGTGTCGTGCCAATTTACACATTCAAACGATTTTAAACGCAGAAAGAAGAGGCGAAAATTGGGACTCGCACACCCGAAGCGCACGCGCGCGCGCACACACACACACACAGAGACAGAGAGGGGGGCACATTTCAGACAGCCTAGAAAACCCAATTGATCCCTCTTTCGCGTTTACTTGCTCTTGAACAGACACAAACAAACAAAATTATATCAAATATAATCATAAGGTCATAAGTGACCAGTGGAGAAAGAAAGCGGATGTGTGTCAGTATATTCGGACGGTGCATTCTGTCTTAAAGTGACAGCAGCCTAATATTCCTGATGTTGTCTGTTTCATAAATGTTAATTTAAAAAAAAAAAACATCATCATCAGAAAATCATCAGAAAAGTAGATAGTGAGGAGAGCAGTCAGGAGGAAAGTGATGACGACAGCTTGTGTCGCGTAAAGTGTGAGTACCAAGCAGCATCTCCAGGTGCTCTCTTATGAACCAGACCAAAAAAGTTATGTATAGACAGGGATCTATATAAGTGAATGTGACTTGACTTGACGTACTGTAGAGTCCAAAAGTCTGAGAACTAACCAACTAACTAACAAACTAACATGTCTGTTCAATAAATAGTGTAAATGTTCAAATGTAAACAGCCTTTTTATAGACTTTAAGGTTTATTTAAAAAGAAACCCACCCTGAGATTTGACCCTTTGTAAAAAATGTGACAACTAGCCCCACTCTCATCTATATATTTATACAGTGGGGTCCAAAAGCCCCCTGTATTCTTGGATCTCAGGAAAGCTTTCGATACAGTAAACCACTCTGTTCTACTTACTAAGCTCTTACAATTAAATTTTTTTAGTGTGGCACTGTTAGTGTAATGTTGCTGAGGAAGACAGACGAAGACGAGGATCTAAACGCAGGGTGATTTAATAAAGTAACACAAAACAGAGAACACAGAACTCAAAGAACAAAAGAACAAAACCTTGGGAATCACAGAGAAATACAACCATTACACGTACAACAACTGACAAAGTAACAAGTGAAACACAAGGGCTATAAATACACAGGGACCAACAAGCTAAACAAGATAACAAGGGGGTGTGGCTAATTAGAAACACCTGGGAAGACTAATAAACTAGAAAACTACAAAGGACTACAAAACATGGCACAGAACAGGAAATAACAAGTCCACACAAGACAAGGGGAACACAAGACAGGAATCATGACAGAGCCCCCCCTTTAAGGAGCGGATTCCAGACGCTCCACACACAAAAATAAATAAAGGTCAAGGAGGGTGGTGGAGCAGAGGTGGAATGGGGGAGGGATGGAGGGCCAGGTCCGTGGAATTGAAGAGGACCTGGAGACTGCGGCAAGACGGGAGGCCAGGGCAGAGCAGGCTGTGCAGGCGACCAGGGCGGAGCAGGCAGTGCAGGAGACCAGGGCGGAGACGACCCTTCAGGCGGCCAGGGAGGAGACGACCCTTCAGGCGGCCAGGGAGGAGACGACCCTTCAGGCGGCCAGGGAGGAGACGACCCTTCAGGCGGCCAGGGAGGAGACGACCCTTCAGGCGGCCAGGGAGGAGACGACCCTTCAGGCGGCCAGGGAGGAGACGACCCTTCAGGCGGCCAGGGCGGAGACGACCCTTCAGGCGGCCAGGGCGGAGACGACCCTTCAGGCGGCCAGGGCGGAGACGACCCTTCAGGCGGCCAGGGCGGAGACGACCCTGCAAGCGACCATGGCACAGGAACAGACACCGGCTCAGGAACAGGAACAGACACCGGCTTAGGCACAGGAACAGACACCGGCTCAGGCACAGGAACAGACACCGGCTCAGGCACAGGAACAGACACCGGCTCAGGCACAGGAACAGACACCGGCTCAGGCACAGGAACAGACACCGGCTCAGGCACAGGAACAGACACCGGCTCAGGCACAGGAACAGACACAGGCTCAGGCACAGGAACAGAAACAGACACAGGCTCGGAGGTGGCCATCTTGTCCGAAGACACTGGCTCGGCGGAGACCATCTTGTCCTGAGACACTGGTTCGGCGGCAGCCATCTTGTCCGAAGACACTGGCTCGGCGGAGACCATCTTGTCCTGAGACACTGGTTCGGCGGCGGCCATCTTGTCCGGAGACACTGGCTCGGCGGGAGTGATGTGAACAGTCTCTGGATCGGCAGAAGTGACGTGAACAGTCTCTGGATCGGCAGACGTGACGTGAACAGTCTCTGGATCAGCAGACGTGACGTGAACAGTCTCTGGATCGGCAGACGAGACCTGAACAGTCTCTGGATCGGCAGACGTGACGTGAACAGTCTCTGGATCGGCAGACGTGACGTGAACAGTCTCTGGATCGGCAGACGTGACGTGAACAGTCTCTGGATCGGTGGTCTCGGCGGAACGAGATTCTGGCATGGGGGCCTGGGGAATTGAGAGCGCTGAGACCAGTGAAAATCTCGGGATATCGGCTGCTCGGGCAGATGTCAGTGGAAAATCGGCCAGCTTGGACACCAGTCCTCTCCACCCTCGGACGGGTCCAGTGGACGCAATTGTGCTGGCTGATGGTGCGATCTGCGGTTGACCACGCTCCACGGCCGACGGAGCTTCGGCTGTATAGCCCCCCCCCAAAAAAAGTCTTAAGGGTGAATCTTCCTCCACTTCGCCCACGGTGAAGGGAGATCCACACAACCGCAGAGCCATATTTATATATTGGGCCAGGGTCCAGCCAGGATATTCCTCCAGCATCATTTGGGCAATGTTCTCGTCCAGCCCGCTCCAAAAAAGGTCCATAAGCTGGGATTCATCTAATGGTGCTAGATGACAGCAAGTCAAAAACTTCTCCACATACCCTTCGATAGACTGACCGTCCTGAAAAATGGAGCAAAGAACTTTCAAAGGATCCTCATTACCTCCTGCTAGATCCATATTTTGGTCAGTTGTTCTGTAATGTTGCTGAGGAAGACAGACGAAGACGAGGATCTAAACGCAGGGTGATTTAATAAAGTAACACAAAACAGAGAACACAGAACTCAAAGAACAAAAGAACAAAACCTTGGGAATCACAGAGAAATACAACCATTACACGTACAACAACTGACAAAGTAACAAGTGAAACACAAGGGCTATAAATACACAGGGACCAACAAGCTAAACAAGATAACAAGGGGGTGTGGCTAATTAGAAACACCTGGGAAGACTAATAAACTAGAAAACTACAAAGGACTACAAAACATGGCACAGAACAGGAAATAACAAGTCCACACAAGACAAGGGGAACACAAGACAGGAATCATGACAGTTAGCTGGTTTGAATCATACCTGCATGATCGTACACAATCTGTATTAATTAACAACAGCAAGTCTGAGTCTCTTAGGCTAACCACAGGGGTTCCTCAGGGCTCAACATTAGGCCCCCTCTTATTTAGCCTTTATATCAATGACTTGCCTACTGTTTGTTCTGAAGTTGAATGTTTGATGTATGCAGATGACACTGTTCTATTTGTTCATGGTCGCTCTAAAGAAATTGTTGCAGATAAACTCACTAAAGCAATGACTCTTGTTACATCCTGGTTGCAGGAGAACTGCCTGCAGCTAAATATTCCGAAAACTGTAGGTATGTTTTTCAGTAAAACCAATAGAGCCTCACCTAATCCTGACATAATAGTTGCTGGAGAAAAACTACAAATTGTAAATCAATACAAATATCTTGGGTTAGTAATAGACTCACACCTCTCTTTTAAAGCCCATATTGAAAAATTATGTAAAAAAAATCAAGTTTAATCTCGCACATTTCCGCTCAATTCGGAATGAAATGTCAGCCGAAGCTGCAATAATTTTTGTACATTCCATGATTTTTAGCCACTTCAATTACTGCCTAACAAGTTGGTCTCAGGCAAGTCAGAGCGCAAAAAGACCTTTGGAAATATTATACAAACAAGCCATTAAAGTCATGGACAAAAAAACCAAGGCACTATCATCACTGTGCAATTAAAAAAAAACACAGCCTTTTAAACTGGGACAGTCTTCATAAATTTGTAGATCTGAGTCTCATATACAAAGTAACACATGATTTGGCCCCAGCTCCTCTGGTAGAGCTCATCAGCCAAAGAAACAGCTCTGAGCGCGTCACTCGAGGCTCTGCCAGAGGAGCTGCGCAGAAGCGCTTTCAGTCGCTCGGCCTGGTCGGTGAGGGGCGCCGCCGAATGGAACTCAATACCTGAGGAGGTTAAACAGCTCACCACTTACAAGGCCTTTACAAAAAATGAGAAAATTTGGCTCCTTAACATGTATGTCTGCCAACATTAAAAACCGAGCCTGTTGCGCTTTATTGTATATTTGGATACCGTCGCCTTTTTGAACATGTGTTTTTTGTGTGTTTAAATATTGTAACAGGTATTGCGTGCCTTAAGTTATTTTATAGTGTCATTTATATTGTAGTAGACTTGTAAATGTATTTTCATGTTTGTATTTTAATGCTTTTTTTACATCTTGGCCAGGGGACAATACAGATGAAAAATAGCCTTTGGCTAATTCTGGCTTTTTTTAACCATGTTTGTTCATGTGTTTTATGAAATTGCACTGTCCCCTCTTAAATAAACCAATAAAACAAAACAAAACAAGCACTTTTATTAGTATTATAGACAGTGTAACAATATATACTTATAATAGTACCTCATTTGCTATTTTATTTTGTGATTTTCTTGAGTATGGGGAGGCTGCAATAGTTACACATTCACTGGTCAAATTCTACAATCCTTTTTGACTTTCTGAAATATGACAAGGGCAAAGACCCATTAGCTGCCATTATAGCTCCACACAGACAATTTAGATATTCAAATATGCCCTCGCTTTGTGGAAACTGTTGCAATGAGAATCTGAATAGGTAATGTGACATTAATCTCTCTCTCTCTCTCTCTCTCTGCATTTGTCCCGTAACACACCTTTGCCAGAGAGAGGTGTGTGATGTCTCTTTGAGTCTACCGTGTGCCCTGGGAAGAAAGGGGCATCCGTGCCATTGAAACAGGAAGGTCAAAATGCTAATTCGCTCCCATTCTTCTTCCACGTCTCCCTCACCCATCAATAGAGACTGGGTCGATGTTTTTAATTATTCTGTCAGCTTCAAAGAATTCCTTGTCAGAATATCGTGGCGCCCGCGAAGGTCTGAGCTCTCAGATAAATGTTATCCATTCCTGTGACGACGTCTCTTCTCTCTCTCTGCGGACTCTCAGGTCGTACCTCAAGAGTAATTTCTATAGATCAATATGCTTAGGGTTGGCAGAGGGAACGGGGCCAATTAACTCTCGGGACATTAACTAAATGGTCGTGTGAATTTAACGGGCGTGTAGTGTTTTATTTGACATCAGGAAACAATGTAATCACAGGCCGGGCTCAATCCAGGGCACACAAACACCAACAGATCTCTATTGTGAGGTGAAAGCTCTCTCCTCAGCATCACCGAAGAAAAAAAAATCATGCAGCTGTCAAGAGTCCGCAATAGCAAAGCATAAAGATTTCCAAAATATCAGAATTTGCATGTAAATACACCACAACCAAAACAAGATAAGAACATTTTTTTTTAATTAAGAAAATGTGAAACTCACTGCCACAATGCTAAGGGGTCGTTCACACACAACACGTTTTCCATTCCACTGTGCTACTTTTGCGCTGGATGGACATGTTTGACCGTTGTGTTTGCGCATTGCGTCTTGCGTCTTTTGCAGCGCCTTGCGTCTTGCGTCTAAATGAAGTTCAACTTTAAAAGACGCATCTTGAGAGCCGAAACCTTGCGGTTTTTCCCCATTCCACAACCCGCGTCTCGTGTTTTTCAAAGCAAAAGCCATATTTCCACTCCACTGCGCTACTTTTCAATTGTTTTTTAATGTAAACATGAGTTAGATGGACGACTTTAAACATTGCACTCACGTTAAAATAAGTTAAACTTTTAAAAAACACATTTTTCGTTTCACTGACCTGCATCTCGCATTTTTAACAGCAAAAACGCATTCTGTGTGAACCGGCCCTAAGGGTGTTGCATTGTGGTGGTTTGAGTGGCTTTAGCATCAATTCAAGTCACATCACATCACATTTATTTATACTGCGGGTCTCAGGTTTCTATGGGAATTGGGGCTTCTAACGGCAGCTGAAGTGATGCAATGACTTTACCAACTGCTGACTGTCTCTTTTATTTGTAAGGCGGGACTTATTCCGCCATATTGTGTGTTGCAGTAGTAATACGAGTGAATGGTCTTTGTAAATTTATAGTCTTTGATATACACAGGAATACAAGTGGCTAATGAGGAACAGGTGTGTGTGATGACAAATAACTATGGAGACTAACATGGGTAACTATGGAAACTAACAAGAAAACAATAGAAACAAAGGAAACAGAAACTAATACACAAGAAATGAAACCAGAAACATCAAGGCAACAGAATAACAAATAAAAAGACACACGGGAATCGTGGCAATAACTGTGTGTTAGTGTTGCAAAGTTTGTCAATTATGAAGCAAAGTTAATTAATTATCATTGCGAGGTTGCTAGGTAGTTAGTTATAAGTCAAAATATTAGTCAAAAGGGCCCAAAAGCCTGATAAGGCTCAGGTCCTTCCTTTAATGTAAATATTATTTATTTATTTAATGCTTTATTTGTAAAGGGACAGGTACAATGAACATAGATACAACTGGGACAACAGCCATCCAATGCATGTATCATAGAGTTTGTAGCTGAAACTAATTTGCAACACTCCACAATCATCCAACATGCATGATGATTCATGCATGATGATTCTTGCTCACTTAAAATAAAAAAAAGAAAAAAATAACACACTTCTCCTCAACAAGCTGCTCAATTTGAAGCCTTATGTTTGCAACACAAACAAACAAATTTCATACATACAAATCATGTTCAAATAGGCAATTACAGGGGTTTTCAATCTTTTAGATGCCACTGACCCCCAAATAACCATCTTTATGATCAAGTTTAAAAGGCATCTATAAAGTTTATTGTTTAAAGACCCAAATTAGACTGTGAAAAAAATATAAAATATTAGAAATGTCTAAAATATTATATGGAAAATATTTAGTTTAAGTTACAGTTACCACAGTATACTGTGAATGTATTTATTTATTCATTAATTTGCTCATTTATTATTTATTAAATCTAAATTTTATTTAGTTATTCTAAATTCTGTTTATTTATTTTAATCTTATTTATTCATTTTCTCGTTTACTAACTTATTTGTTTCAGTCAAATTTTTATCCATTTATTTTAATTCAGTTTTCTTTTTGAATCTAAGTTTTATTTGTTAACACATTTTACACAGTTTTTCTCCAATTTTTTTCCACGAACCCCCTAGCACTCCCTTGCGGCCCCGCTGATGGTCCCTGGACCCCAGTTTGAAAAACCTCGGGCTATTAGAAATGCTCACCTTAACAAACGGCACACGCTACGATGAAAACAGCAACAATACATCACCGGTATAGCAATAACAACCGTAAAAGCAATGATAGTGACAACAAGAGTTGTAATAAAAATGCTGATAGCAACAACCAATAACAACAATAACCACAAAAACGACAACAACAATATATTGTTTCAGCTCATCATCTTCATGCAACCACCAATATATATGCGAGTTGGAAAAGCGTGGTGACATCTCTTCATCCATCCCTGCTCTCTTCTCCAGGGGAGAGTGAATGTGAAGTTTAACCAACAACTTGAAATGGGGCCCAGATGCAGGGTCCAAACCAAATTGAAGTGTGCTGGATTCAAGATAAGTGTAATGTCCTGGGGTTTGCGGCCCGTCTCATAGCGCGGCACTTCTCTTTGCTCTCGGTGACAGCTGGTGTGGCGTCAGCGCGCGCGGGGAGACAAGGTCACCGGGATTCCAGGCTAATAAATGGTGTGAAGATGGAACGGGCCGGTGGAGAGCGAGGCTGTGGAGCGATTCGCCACATACATCAACTCCACTGAGCAGAAAATTGAAATGGAAATCTGGGCCTTGAATGAGTGCAGATCCCATTGTCCCCAGAATGCAATCTGATGATGTATGATATCTTTTAAGGCGGCCGGTCTCTGCTCGCCGCTTCATTTTGAACCACAACTGGACAGGTGAGCTCATGTGAAACTTTGCAGGCGCGTCTGAATGAGGTTCCCCAGACAGAGTATGATGACGACTCAGTGAAAATTAGATATATATATATAAGCACATTATGGATTCATGAAGATCAAGATGAATGTCTCCAGGGAGTAAACTAATTTCTGTGTATATGCAGAGAAATGTGATAAACACTTGAGGTTCAATAGCTTTGATGAGAAAAGCAATAAAAGCATAAACATAAATCACAAATGCAACTGACGCAGTAAATTTCAACACAAGACTAAACATTTAAGTGTCAACGAACACGGCGATGGCAGTGTAGGACGATTCCTGAATGAAATAAATCATACATGAGTTGTGAATGTGAGTTCGCAGTCTGTGTAGATATGATGCAGTGCAAGAGTTTGAGTGCGAATCTTTCTGTTGAATTGTCAGCGCGAGCTGTGTATGTAAACTATCACACAACAGTGATATCACGCCAGTGTAGTGCGAATCCCGAACGAATTGCTGAATTCGGAACCTCTTACTAGTAGGCCTATACTACTCGTACTATCTTTATCATACCTTTCT
>NC_140215.1:6462197-6479697 GCF_951802725.1 Rutilus rutilus
TTTTCATAGTGATGCCATAGAATAACCATTTTTGGTTCCCAAAGAACATTTGAGTGAACATTTTTTTTCTTAGTGTGAAGAACATTTTAATAATCTAAACTAAAGAACCTTTTGTGGAATGGGAAGGTTCTATGAATATTAAAGGTTCTTTATGGAACCATCGATGCCAATAAATAACCTTTATTTTAAAGAGAGAATATTCAGAATATGCTGGTTCATTGGAAATAAGACTTTGGAACTGATGTTGCAGTATTAGTTCCAGTGCTAGATTCATATTTTCATTTTCAGTAAATGTTTGACATTCACATTTAAGAGTGGTGTAATTGGACAACTTTTTGAGAAGTAATGTCTGTGTTATCAATTCCTTCATATTTCACTTGATAGACATCCTCAAATATGATTAAGTTTTATATCTCTCAGTTGTTCTTAACAAGAGGACTGAAGGTCCATTCACACCAAGAACGATAATAAGCCTATATTAGTGTCCACACCAACAGACAATAACGCTTGATTTATTATAAGCACGCACTGCAGTTATAATGTCGTCTAATGCTTCAAATGCTCGAATGAGCTAGGTGAATTCTGACTGTCAGTGTTTTCATTGTTCATCTGCTGGAAAAAGTTGTTCTGAAAGTGATTCCAATGATAACCTTCCTCTGTGCCATTATTGTTATGGATGCGGTGTGGAATGACCTATTCTCGTAGAATAAGAAATATTATTAAAACTATAGTTACAGTTAACGTTCTTGGTGTGAACAAGCCTTTACCTTCATCTGAAGAACAAAAAAAGATGACATTTTGAGAATTTGGGGGTTAAATCAAACTAAATTCTTTTAAAAGAAAGATCCACATACAGATTTGGAACAACATGAAAGCGATGGCAGATTTGATCATTATTAGGTCCCGTAAAGTGACTATTCACCCAGACCATTTTTTGAATGAAGAGATTTAAATCACGTGCTGTGCAAAATTTCTCCATTAAGACACTCATCTTGTGAGCAAGTTTTCCTCTAACCCGCTCGCAAAAGAGGAATATTTAGCCAATGAAATCTGAAAACAGTGCAATCTATGCAGTCCAAATCTATAATTCTCTGACAGTTCTAGGCTTTTCATGAGCGTGGAAACCTCAATTGCAGTGAATTTACCTCCTATTTCTCAGCCCATATTAGCTGGTGAATAATTCCCTCTGGTTATCCAGATGAAGGTGAAGTACCCAGCACACGTGGAAGAGAAGCATAAACCTGTATGTGCTTAAGATCTCAGCAAGCGCAGAAGACTTCAGGGCTTCCCGGGACGACTCCGACTTGAGAAAGAGATCAACTCCCAGCCGAACATCATAAGCAGATCCCACCGGGCAGACAGGCTTTTTGAGTGGGTCTGTGCCACTGGTTACTGATTCATTATTAATACGAGCCCCATGCATCTGACTACTGAGCCAGACTCAATGAGAAACGCTGCGTTTATCCGAAGGAGGGGAAATGACAACATAATAAACACTTGCACTGTTTGTTGGTTCAAGCACCCAGTGGTGCACCTACTGTAGTCTGATGACTGAAGATTAATCAAGTCCATCAGATTCCAGTTAATTCCCACCAGCAAGAAGTTTTGGAAGAAGTTCTCCAGCATTGCCGTCCTGAAAGTACCTCAGCAAACTTTACAGGGGCTTGTGGGAGTGAGTGCGGAGGATTCCTAAACCTTGACAGCAGCAGTGGCGACTGCTGAGTTTCTCAAGCAAACAGACTTTGTGCATGACAGCGCCTAGATCAGCAACAACAGCGAGTGTCACAGACACACACTCACTTCCACTGCGTTCCTGTTTGCATGAATGAGGCCTTCATAGGGAACTTCAAAGGACGTGGAAACTTTACTTAAAAAGTGCTTTACGAATGAGTTAAAGTTTATATGGAGAAATAGGGACCTGTCCATATACCACATATTACAATTTATATTGCTTAATTGATATAAAAATATGATAATAGAACAAATTAGGGTTACACTTAAGGTGTCCACGTTACAGTGTAATGCATATAAGTACTGAGTAATAATAATTAACTACATGTACTTACTAGAGTTAGGATTGGAGTTTGGTTCAGGGTTAGTTGCATGTAATTATACATAATTTATGGTTATTAGTACAATGTAATGTGTAATTACCAAAATCAGATTTTTGTGTTTGTGATGTACAGTGCTGCTCAGAATTATTTGCCCCCTTGGTAATAAATATGATCAAAGATGGCTGTAAAAAATAAATCTGCATTGTTAATCCTTTTGATATTTTATTATTAATAATTTTTTTTTTTTTTTTTTTGCCATCTTTGATCATATTTACCAAGGGGGCAGATAATTCTGACCAGCACTGTATACCTTGTTTCAAAATATGTAATTTATGGAACACATTTCAGATGCATCACTGTGATTTTGATATTTCAGCACAATCTATTAAACATAAGCAAAATAAATTGATGAAATGCTTTACACAATGTCTGATTTAGTATTATACTGACACTTCTCAAAAAACAACCTGCCCCACCCGCCCAAAAAACTATTATTTTTGTTTTTTAAAGCTGATATACACTACAGTTCAAACGTTTTGTTTTATAGATGTTTTTTTTTTTTAAAGTCTCAGTAAATAAAAAAAACACAGCAAACACAGTAACATTTTAAAATGTAATGTATTCCTGTGATGCAGGATCATTACTCCAGTCTTCAGTGTCACATGATCCTTCAGAAACCATTCTAATTGGCGCTCAAGAATCATTTCTTATTATTATCAATGTTGAATAGAGTTCACGAATACCTCATGAGATCACATTGGACCGACTCCCTGATCAGTGGAATTACTAGAGCTGAATAAAATGCACACACGTTTGAATGCATTTATTATTAATTTCTCAGCTTACGAGCACACCAAACGCCACAGAAATCTATTTCGAGTTGAGTCTCCCGTGTGGAGCACTATTTATATGGCGCACAGAGTTATAAAGAACACCAAATCACTCACTTATGAGGTTCCATTTCGCTTTAGAAGGAGCTGCCCTTAGGTAGCTCACACTGAAACAGCCACTGACATCATAATTCAGCTTTTATAGTTTTATGTGAAGTAGACACACAAACACACACTCTTCAAATAAACCAGAAAGAAGGGAAAAAAGAAAAAAAAACACGACACTAATATGCAAAGGTAAACTAAGATCTTTTTTATTTCTTGAATTTTTTCATTTTTTTATGTATAGATCTATTTTTTTTGTTCCTTTTTTCTACATACAAGTCCTTTTTTTTTTAAAGTATGTCGTCATGCTGGGTGCAGCTTCGGTGAAGTAGCTCATGCAGGTGACCCATGTGGATATTACGAAGGACAGGCAAAAGACGGGGTGGACCGAGATCGAGCTGGACCACCGCCGGACTCCACTGTACAGTCACCAAATCACAAGACGTTTAGAAACGGGCTGGCCAGGACCAGGGGGACGAAAGTCAGGACTCTTTGCTAAGACACGGCTCAGATTCCCAAAAGAACACAATGAAGAAAAAGAAAAAAATTAGTAACATCATCCGCTGGCGTCTCACGCCATCAAAACCATCCGTAATAGAAGACGACAGATAAAGAGAAGGTGAAGATGAAATTAGGATGATGCAAAACAAAGAAAAAAATATACATATTCGCATTTGTGTGTGAAAAAAAAAATCCCATAAGTCTCCCGCCCTTGAAAAGTGTCACCAGCAGAAAAAGCTACTTTTTGCTGAGCCACATTTATGTAGAACCGACTGTGCTCATTAATTTCAGGCCGTAATCCTTTCCATTAGAGCAAAAGGGAGTCAAAGTCTACAGTCATTAATCATTACAGTACTGCAGATCCCCACACGCTCATATATGGGGCCGTCACAAATACATTACGGCCTCTGCAAGGACACGGCAGCCCTGGCATTTTGAGTAAAGACCTTAAAACGAAATTGCATGTTGCTTTTTGAGTGAAAAATTAAAATCAGTAATACATATGCAAGGAGTCTACTGTAACAGCATTGGAGAGGGTCACACTATATTTACAGCAGTGCACCAGAATACTGAGGATGACGAGCACGTCCCAAAGCCAGTCCCGACTGATCCAACTCAAATGCACATAATTAAAAGACAAAACAAAACAAAAATACATTAGTGAATATTATGAAAGAACAAAACCTCAACCAAGGCTGAACTGTAAAATGCTGAACAATCTTTGCACCAATAACTTTCTCGTCTTTTAAAAAATATTCTCAGTTTGTTTAAATGCTTGAAAAGAAAAAGTAAATTGACATCTTTGGTGAAGATTCCACAGCAATCTCTCAGTCTTGTTGCTAGAATGCCAACTGGGCTCAGCAGCAGGTGCACAAACAGACACACACTCGAACCGACGGACGGACAAACACGCATACTGCTGGTTTCTTTAAAAGGTTTAAAATCAACAACCAATCCTGCCGGAGAAACCTGACGCCATCGAGCGGGAAATGGAATGATAGCACTGGCAGAACGAAGCAGGTCTGATTTCATGGAAGTATTATGGAAGAACAGGCTCTGCGACCCCATCAAAGGAAAAGCTCACCTAAAAACACATCCAAACCTGTATGTGGTTTATCTTTTCATTGGGATAAAATATGAGAGCTTTTAAAGAATCTTAATGCAGCGTTTCATGGTGACCGTTAAACCACCTTAAAAGTAGTCAATATTCAATATTTATGACTTTACTAATGGAAAATATTTCCTTCTGCTGCACATCTCAAATGTTGTTGTTTTTTTGGATCATACAGCAGTTTGGGGTCAGTAAGATGTTAAAATTAATTTTATTAATCAAGGATGCATTAAACTGATCCAAATTTCTATTTCAAATAAATGCTGTTTCTTTTGAACTTTCTATTCATTAAAGAATCCTGGTTTTCACACAAATATTAAATCAGCATAAATGTTTTAAACATTAATGATGATGTTTCACTGAACCAGAATGTTAGAATATTCAAATGATTTCTGAAGGATCATGTGACACTGAAGACTGGAGTAATGATGCTGAAAATTCAGCTTTGACATTTTTTTATTTTAATATATTCTAAACGTGTTATTTAATATTGTAAAAAATATTTTTACTGTATTTTTGATCAAATAAACACCGTCTTGGTGAGCATAAGAGACTACCATTGAAGGTGGTAAGCATTTTTAAGTGTAAAAACCTGGAAATGTATTAAATTGATTGAATAATTCCTTACATTTCAGTCTATTCCTCACACAAATGATTCCTGAGGTCTGAAACATAATGCTTGAGTTATATGTTTTGTCCTTTTTGAGCTCGACTGTCATTGAACTGCTGTTGTAGTCATAAGAGCTGCATAAAGATCCTTTAAAAATCTCCTTGTGTGTTCCAAGGAAAAAATACAGGTACAGCATACAGGTTTTAGGGTGAGTAACTCATTTTTTGGGTCAGCTACGCAGCCTTGTATCTTTCATTTTGTGTGTCAAAATCATATGTCTGAAATGTTATAAATCCCACCAGGAGTTTATATTATACAGCAACACTCCTGGAATCCGAAAACCACCAAAGCTCAACTTAAAAAAAAGAAAAAAAGAATGATCGGTACAGAAAATAGTTCTGCTTCCTAGCTCTCTATAACCTTACCAGTCAAACATGCTGCACTGGATAAGCCATAAATCAAAGAGCGCCTGAGCTCCTGGCTCAGACCTTCCTACAGCAGAAGTCTGCGGAGGGAAAACCTCTTCCTCAAGGACACGGCTGAACTCAGCCTTACAGAAACCGTCTCGGAGGATTCAGGTCTATGCAGGAAAAGAAAAGATCCTCCAACTAGACGGCAAGGATGAAGTGAAAGTCAGAGTCGCCCCTGCAAACCCTCGCTTCCGCATGCAGAGATGACTTTTGTCAATAATAAACGTGCATCGTTTTTCGTGAAAAACTCCCACAATGCCCTGCTCTCGAATCTGCAGTGACTTAATGCAGCATGAATGCTGAAGGACGAGTTCATCCAGAAACAAACGGATTATCATCTCACCTACATGTCGTTTCGAACGGTGTTCGTCATGCAAAGCTATTATTTGACTTCGGAAGATTTGGAATAAAAGTCACATGGAGTGCTTTTATGGAGCGACATGTGGGGGAACTTTCGTATTTAGATTAATAGATTGAAAAATTAAAAATAACTTTTTTCCAGTTAAAAATGACATTACATCCTGCTATCCGCGGAAGGCTAATGCCGCTAACTTCAAAACAAACAAACAAACATACGTTAAATGACAACCTGCTTCTACATTACAAATTATAAAGGCAAAGTCATGATTCACACAAAGAGAGCAAAATGACAGACTCTAAAGGGCTCTTAGTTTGTCTGAGAACAAACAGCAACAGACACACACACACACATACATACACACACCCGCACATCAAGTGAAGTATTAACAGCTGGTTGTTGTCATGTCCTGGTCTTTTTATGTCCCCTGTTCAAGAGTTCAGTGAGAACTGGTCCTGTTCTATGGGCTTTTTCACCCAGGCACCCAGGCCCGCTTTGTGAAAGGCCTTGATGAGCGTTTGCTTCGCTGTGTGATACTCCTCCGCTGCTTGTTTGGCTTCGTGGTACGAGCTGGGCTTGGGCACTTTGATTCGCAGGGTTGATGAGAGCTGCAGAGACAGAGAAAAAAATGACAGTCCGTGATGTTTTTTTTCCACTATTTTGTAATATAATACAATACTCATTAGGCAGCTCTATTTTACACTTAAAATGCAAAAAAAAAAAAAAAAAATTCACGTTAAAGCGGTAAAAATATTGTTAATCTCCTGTCTGTGTGATGGACGCACAAGACTCGTACGCACAGAAAGCCGCTTTGAGTTCTCTTACGCGCTTGAATGAACAAAACACACAAAAGTATGCCAAAATACCCGTTTTCTCCAATATCCTCGTAAGCACATACTCTTAAATGAGTTAAATAAAGCCTTAAATGACCTCAAAGAGTAGTGAGATAACTTCATTCAATTTCTGCTTATATCCTACGTGTTAGATCAAATATACTATCTTTTTGTTGTTTCTACATTTAAATGTGAAATTATCAAATATAAAAACTTTAATTTTAGGTGTGATTATGTTGTTCACTATTATAGTTACATATACGGCCCAATCCCAATTCTATTTTATACCCCTTCGCCTACCCCTAACCCTTGCCCCTTGAATCAGAGTGTCAAGGCGTAGGGGTGAAAATATTCCCCTAAGAAATGGGACACCACTACTACACCGTTACATGTCATTATACATCGTCGCTAGCGCCTACGTCACAGGAGATGCGCCAATGTTGATCACAAACTTCCAAGATGCCGTCGTCAGCTGTAGTCTTGCGTGAGTTACAGATATTTTTTGTATTTTTCTTCTGAAGTTTGCAGAAAACAACTGAGATGACGATATCTTCGACGCCTAAAGCTGCGTTCACACCAAACGCGAATAGAGCGTCTGGCGCGAGTGATTTCAATGTTAAGGCGCGTTTACGCGCGTCTGTAGGTCTTGCGGCGCGAATGAGGCGTTTAGTGCGGCGCAGTGGACGCGAATTCGCCTCATTCGCGCGTCCACTTCGCTTCAAACTTTTGCTTTTTACACGCGTCATATTGTTAACGAACTTTAAAGATTTTTTTGCAACCGTTTCTTTGAAGAACATGACCGTAAATATGAACACAAGATTGAATGTGACAAAGAAAATGATTATTGGCAGTCATGTTCCCTCTGTAGCCGGTGTATGCAGGTACATTTCTCATACCCCTTCGTTTGAAGTGTGGTCCCGAAAAATCTTCGTTTCAAGGGCTATCTGGCCCTTCCCCTTCCCCCTACCCCTCCAACCAAAAGAGAATTGAGACAGCCCTTCCCCTTCACGTGCACACGCAAAACAGAGGGGAAGGGGAAAGTGAAGGGGTAAAGGCCTCATTATACTTCTGCGTCGGACCTACGCCGGAGCCTATACGCCGTAGGCAACGTGTTGGTTTTAATTTATACTTCTGTGTCGTTGTCCGCGTTGACGCGCACCTAGGGAGCATGTGAAACCCCCGAGGGAGGGGTTCTGGCAGACCAATCACAGCGCTTGTGCCCGCGTAGAATTGACGCGTTGTTACATTTTTGGAGAGGTGCACGTCAGGGTACGCCGTAGGGTACTACCGCGCGCTACACACAGCCTACGACGTAGCTACGGCGGCAGTTCGATGCAGAAGTATAAATAGGCCTTAAGGGGTAGAATTGGGATTGGCCCAAAATAATACACACACTGTATAATCGATATACTATACTGTATATTACGTATAACTATAACTATATGTAATTACACAACTACAATAGTGAACAACAATTGCGAAAAACGCAAAGGAAACGCTTAACCGTTTTTAGTACATGGTTGTCGTGTATATTATATTTCATATTATATTTTTCATTCCTGTTCTGTATACCATTAAATATAAAGGATTTGTTGTGGAAAGAGGTACCTAAATCCTTGTTTATAGTGTTTTTAACATGCTTCAAATTTATATTCACATGCTTCGTTTTGAAATTTGTGATATAGTCTTACCTTAGTGTGTAGTGGCACCCAGCGGCTGTATATGGCGTGCTTACAGAGACGTGAGGGTCTGCCCATGTCATCCTTGCCTGTGGTGGCGTTAATGACTTCTAGAGCCTGATCTCCCACCGTCCAGTTCACACTGAAGTTGGGGGCCTTTCCTGGCTGCCGGGCCTCAGCGTTACTGATTCCTGCAAACACACAAATACACTCATCATAGTAGAAAACTAAACCCGGAGATGGTGTTTGGTGTATTTGGTGCAAACATACAGTCTGGCCTTTTTATGCAGACGACTTGATATAACTAAAATATTTCCTGAACAAATGCAAAAAAAATTATTTCAAAGCTTGTTTTTTTTTTTAACCAGATAAAACAATGTGTCCAAGGTTGTTTAAATAGTTTATTTTGAATAAACAGATTTAAACAACTGTACTTACGAGTGTAATTGTCTCCAATAAGATCCTAAACAACAGACTAATGACTTTTACACGTCTTACACAAGAACTCAAAAAAGCAATACCAAGCCAACAAAAAATGTTAGAGGACAGACTAAACCGAAAACAAAGAAGAAACTATATTAACTGAATATTTACTGGTAATTAATTTAAAAATACTTGAAGGCTGTACGCTATTATTTTAATCTTTTATAAATATAATTTGTAATTTTATAAGAATATTTCCATTAAGCATTCAATAAATGGTTCATTGCATTACGCATTACCTCTTTACTGGCAGACCAAGACAACAGGAAGAAAAAGAGTTGATAAATGCAGAAGGGTCGTTATCAAGCATAGGTCGAGTATGTTATGCTTCAACCTCCCACAACACATCATCAAATGGAGATTTTCAGCAGTACGCCATTAAAAGCAAGTTCTGCAAGGAATCTGATGTAACCCACTGCAAAAGCAGTGCTGTGTGTTTCTAATGAGGAACAAAAAGTGAGAAAGGATATGTTCTCTCCAAGAGCAGCCAACATCTCCCTGATGACTCTTTGAAACTCAAGCAAATATTTAATGAGGAAACCTTAGTGTCTAAACCCAGTGCGTAGAAACTAGCAAAAAGTTGTGATGCTACTTAACTTACAGTACCAAGGTTTTTCAGAAGCATTAAAAAAGTTTTATCAAATATACCTCAAGGATTGGTATCAGGGCCGATCAGGCATCTGCTGTGACGCAAGTGTATTACAGTAGGGGATGATAAGCGCCTTCAAGTGGGTTTGCCAACCGCCATTAAAAGGAAAACAAGCTCATATGTGCGCGAGTGACGCGTGAGAACCAGTGAGGTCTGTTCTAGTATGTCACATGCACCTTCGAGCTTCTGCGGTAAGTATATTTGATGTGCACTTTTATAACGAATCACTCGAAAGTCATTTATTTACTATTTATTTTTGTCTCCAGGCCATCCGAGACGTTTTTGTCATAACGTGTTGCAATGGGTTACGCCTTGCTTGGGATTTTATTGACAGCTTTCTAACCTTAATTCTACAATTTTTTTCTTTTTGTTGCAATTACTGCTTATTGTGCATATAAAATGTGACTGATTAAATTCAAAACTATTTCATGTGATAGTTAGGCAATTAAAAGATACTGCCTCTATACGTAGCTTCAAAATAGTTCGCTTTTAGTAGGTAGTTTTTCTAACCACTAAAAGTGTAGCTTAACTTATAGCTGAACCACTTTACATTTTGACAGCTTTTCCCAACCAGCAGGGGCATCTGCGATTTCAGGCATGGTGTGAATTACTGAAACAGGTCGTCGGTGTGTGATGGCGAGATGGAGAGCAGGCCCATCTAAATTCCAGTAATTCATCAAACCACAAGGAAATTGGAAGAGAGTGGGGGGAAACTGTCCATCTAGTAAATGGTAATACAATTTGACATCGGTGCCGTTTTCAATGATTCGGGAGTGTAAATGCGAGCCGGCCGTATGATGTTGTCTTACCGCTGAGCAGGGGGCGGTTGAGGGAGAATTGCTGGGGCAGGTCTTCGATGTCAGCGATCCGCTGGTACATGGCTCTGGACAGATGATCAGCGTGATACAGGCTGCCCAGGATGATGCTGGAGAAGTAGATGGGCTCAGTGAAGTAGCTCATCAGAGAGCCCTGGATGCCCACCACGTTCCACCTGCAGGAACAAACACAAACACCTTCAAGACACAGATAGCATTATTTTATATGGACTTTTCTCTCTGATGTACGCAACCCCCATCAAAACGAACCTGGGGTCCATTTTTATTACAAATAATATTTTTACTTTTTTTATTTGGCATTTTGCATAGTTTTTTTCCTCTAATGTACGCAGCACCATCAGAACAGACCTGCAGTTGATTTTTATTTTAGTCAATTAGAATTATTGTTACATTTAATTAGAATGTAATTATTTTACAATATTATAATTTACAATTTCATTAACTTCCTCCCTGCTGTTCGCAACCCCATCAGAACAGACGTGTGGTGGATTTTTATCATGATTAAATACAATTATTGAATTTACTTATAATTATTTTATTATTAACATTTTGCATTGCTTTCCCCTGCTGCTCGCCATTAGAGCAGACTTGCCGCCCAATTGTATTATATTTAATAATATGATTAATTATAATTATCACATTTTATATTTGGTAAATAATACTTTCTATCTAGGTCCAACAGTGGACCTTTTTTCACCAAGCTGCTTGGCAATTTCCCCGTAGCCCTTTCCAGCCTTGTGGAGGTGTACAATTTTGTCTCTAGTGTCTTTGGACAGCTCTTTGGTCTTGGCCATGTTAGTAGTTGGATTCTTACTGATTGTATGGGGTGGACAGGTGTCTTTATGCAGCTAACGACCTCAAACAGGTGCATCTAATTTAGGATAATAAATGGAGTGGAGGTGGACATTTTAAAGGCAGACTAACAGGTCTTTGAGGGTCAGAATTCTAGCTGATAGACAGGTGTTCAAATACTTATTTGCAGCTGTATCATACAAATAAATAGTTAAAAAATCATATATTGTGATTTCTGGATTTTTTTTTTTTTTGATTTTGTCTCTCACAGTGGAACCTACGATGACAATTTCAGACCCCTCCATGATTTCCAAGTGGGAGAACTTGCAAAATAGCGGGGTGTTCAAATACTTATTTTCCTCACTGTATATGAAGAGTTCAGATGCAAAAGCCTCTAAGTGCCATCTGAAATTTTCTTCTAGAATGATAATTTTTATCAAGCTTGTATATTTAAGTTCAGTAATTTCACTTAAATGACAATTAATAGGTCATTTTCATTGCCATTTAAGTGAAATTACTGAATTACTGAACTCATATTCATATATAGATTTTTTTTGTTTTTTTTGTTACTAGCCTGAAGTACTTCCAGCACGTTTACATAATGGATTCCTAATCTCACCATCTAAAACACTACAAATTACCATGTAGATGGAGCAGGTTACAATCAGGAAGTACAAGAATCACACAACATGAAAACAACAGAGCAAAAAAAGCAATCTGGCCAGCAGCCCAGATATGAATGATTTTCACACGCCTGATATATAAAAACAGCACCCGTGGAATCGTGGATGAATTGTTCAATTAGAGCTGTTCTTACAAACCACCTCATTTACATATTTTCTTTACAGGTCCCAGATTCACCCACTGGGTCTCCCTCCTCAGCCATTCACAGTCAAAAGGCCTAATCAAGCCCAAAGCTGCTTCCCCAAAACAACACCTGCTGTACGCAGCTGAAAAGATCCCAGACTCAAGTGATTAGAGCTGTTCTTTTCAGCCTGACCAATCAACAGCCTCCCATGCCAGAAAGACACAGCTCAACTTTAGCTATTGCTACTGTTAACTACTTTGTTAACCAAGCACTAAACGCACTGCAGCGCATTCAGAGTTCCTGCTGGCGGATATCCAGTCTACCTGCGCAACTAGATTTCTTTTTAAAGGTTTGATGACACATCCTGGATAACATTTGACAAATCCAGACTGTAATGTAAAATGTGAATATTTCAATTATTTGATGAAATGTGTTCGAAGTCTTTAACTCTAAATTTAAATCAAAGTCAAATGTAAAAAAAAAAGAACAAAATCCATTTACAAGTATTTATTTCAGGAGTTGTTTTGCATTTAATTCTGTTCTAAAAAAAATTAAACGGGTGATCAGGAAGAGGGTTTATGCACGATAGACTTAAGCTAAAGACATGGCATCGACAAAAAGACATTCTGCCTGTTTTGGAGCTACTGTTTTTCTTATTTCAGACGTGGCCGGATCAGCACCTTCCATTAAAAATTCACAGGAACACCAGTGTGTCCCGGTTTGAGACTCACACCTAGCAGAGCAGGTACAGGCCCTGACGGAGGAGACACAGCGTTCTATCAACACCACATGCTCATTCATCTCGGCAGATGGGCTGCTTTTCCTTGAGTGTGAGCTGTGAACATCAGTTCTGCTGTGTGTGTGAGTGTGTGTGTGTGTGTGTGTGTGTGTGTGTGTGTGTGTCAGGCCGTCCCTGAGCAACACATAAACTAGCCCAGCCCTCACTAAATACCGCTTTCCTCTAAAAACCAAAGCAATAAATTGAATCAGCAAATACAGTATCAAACAGATACTGAAAACATGAAAGCTTTATTGTCTCTCTATAGTTCAATACTTCAACTGATGCATTGTATATAGACATTAATACTAAATAGGTTAAGGTTAACCCAGGGCCATCAACATTGTTAAAAAAAAAAAAATCATTAAAAAGCTCTATTAACACACAATCTTCAGTGAATAACATATTTTGTTATTATCTCCTTTAGTCCGACAACCAAAAAAAATAGGGCTATCAAGTGATTACATTCTTTTAATCTAATTAGACATAATAAGCAGATCAATCAATCGAATTAATCGCAAATCAATCCCCCCAAAATATCATTTTAAGTCATTATTGTGTTAGATGAGAAAAGCATTCAATAGACATTACAAAAGGTAGCTTTATAAAGAAGTATTTTGAACTAACATAGAATTTATTACACAAACATTTAAGGCTACAATGTGGCCATAACTGGCATTTAAGTACAGTATATTTACACAGCATGTTTAATGCAGCTCAGAGGTGGCATGAATATGAATACAAATAATTAAATTATACTCTAAATTTGAATCCAAAACATCCATTAGGCGGTGGCAAGTTAGGTGGTATTTACACTGCAGGTCTTGATGCCAAATTCCGATTTGTTGACTATTTATGATTTTTTTGACGACCATCTTACATCTTTTAAAAGTGACCCATATCCGATATCTGTATTTTCACTATACTTTTGGAGAAACGACACAAGGTAGACGTACAGAAAAGCTTAGGTCAAAAAGGATGTTCCACATATGAATGAGGATATCGGAATCCATGTGAATTTTTCCATTACATTTCCATTATTTGAATCATGTAATGTATATGTGGCCTTACTGTCTTAATGACTGAGTCATTCATTCAACCGATTCATTCCAACGGCTGATTCATTCCGGAACTAAGCAAGTGGCCGTCTTTATGAAAGCGTCATTGAATCAACTGCTCACTCGATTCATTACAAACCGCAGATTCAGTCAGTTCTGCTGTGGCTTTGTCTGGAACTATTTTCATTGGCGAAACTGAACAAAAACAGACAATATTGTGTGGTATTGCTAAACTATATCATGTGATATACTTAGACAAAAACACATAGAGGGGCATTTTTGCCCTCATATCTTGAATTTTAGTGGCATTTTAAATGCATTCTAATAGGCTTCATCACAGTCAGTTGTTGCCCTGCATCATGTTCATAACTAAAGTGCATGTCATTTAAGATGATGTACAGGTCTGGGCCGGGGCGTTGTGCATTAATCATTTTAACACATTATTTTTCCCCATAATTAATCGTACCAAATGAATATGTTAAATTGACAGCCCTAAAAAATATTAATAATTTAAAAAAAAGCAGCTTTGCTGTTTTTAAAACAAAAACAACAAAAGGTTTGTAGTTTCAATGGGAGTCTAAAATAACAAAATAACAAAAAAATTAAATGAATGAATAAAAAAAAAATTAAGTACAATTAAAAAAAAAAGTAGAGTGCAGGATGAGGTTGATATAAACGTACTGCAGAGTGACAGTTAAAGTGTGAGTGTGTGTGCTGAGGTGGAGATGCACACTGGGTATTCTCTCATTAGCAGAGACAGGACCTGTGCTCTCTGGTCACAGCTGTCTCTGACATGTTCTTATCTCTTGGCTAACAGCTGCTGGGCGGCAGGGACAGACGCATCGCCACATTGACCCCACAGGATAAATGAATGCTCCCTCCTACTCTGATAATACTGTCTTCTTTATTTAACTAGGGTTATAGTAATGTTGAACCCATGCACCTCTTTCCCTGTCAATTATGAAGTCCGGTAATAGCCAAAGAGCAATTAAATTCACAAAGCCCTTGTTCTCTTCTCGACGGTGACAGGTACAGCGTCTACCCAGTGCAGTGAGATTAACCAGAAGGTTCCAGACTACTGCTTTTGCTGAGCTGTCTATTATTCTAATGAAGAGGGCTGACAATACCTTCACTCCAGAACTTAGAGAGCTGCTTAACTAGGCAGCAACTTCTAACATAGCTATCATAGAAGCAAAGCAAAGGTAGGCAGGAATTTATGCTCATTATGGCCAAATATCAATGCAACATTACATCCTTTACAGACAAGGACACCCCAGAATGCATTGTGATGAGCTCAGTGTAGAGAGTTGGAATATTTTCTTATTTTGTAAACTAGCAAAAGAAAGAAAGAAAAGTATTTTATATGGTTATTAGTATGTACTGTGTTTCTGCCTTTTCTCAAGGCCGCGGGAGCATGGTAGTGGGCTTGTGTTTTGATACGCACTTCATTCCACCAAGCGTCGTTTGTTTTCTTCTTATTTAAATCCAGATAATTGATTTACAAAACATCGATCGAAATTAAGGTACAAATTATACAAAACGAAAAAACTTCAAACAAACTAATGAAGTGGTCAAAAATCATCTCAGACCCACTTCATATCTCCCGACATTATGAATTCAATCCATTTCTACGCCCTTTTTGTCTCCCGTTTTTTATATTTTCTTTCTTAATTAACAGATTAAATTAAAACAAAACAACTAAATAATATCATAAAATTGTAAAAAAAAAAAAAGAAACTAAATAAATGTACTTAAATGGCTACAACATACTGTATCATTACCTAAGGAACAGTTCAGGCTCATAAAATGGCTTGCCAACGTTTTATCATTTTTAATATTCTCTCTCTCTCTCTCTATATATATATAAGTTTGGGACTAATGTTTGGTGCTACGCCTTTCCATCCCCTTTATATATTTATTTAATTTGTCTATTTGTCTTGCCTACGTATTGTTTGTCGCATGGACAAGATAATAGATAAATCACATTGGTAGAAGCTCATGTAACAAATTGTTTAATCTTATATGTATGGTTCGTTATGCTACTACAAATGGAAAAACACCTTCTACGGAAGTGTCTACGCACTTAAGACAGGGAAAGAAACCAGTGTCCTTGTTTATACGTCCATCAGGACAAGTCTTTATGAAGGTGTTGGATTTGTCCAAATAATGCCTAATGTTTCTCGCTCTATAATATGAAAAAAGAGGCGGGACTCTCGCCCACTGGATCACACTTAACCTGTTAAGCTGCAACCCCACTTTTGAAAAATCCCCAGAAATGACATACCCAAACTGAAACAGATACAGTTCATGAACCCTTTGCATTAAAAGCACAAGTATGATCTCATTTGAAAGCTGACACCTGGCAGTTTATTGTAAATGTAGAATTAATTATTGT
Organism: Rutilus rutilus; assembly: GCF_951802725.1. Lineage (NCBI taxonomy): Eukaryota > Metazoa > Chordata > Actinopteri > Cypriniformes > Leuciscidae > Rutilus > Rutilus rutilus. The sequence continues at coordinate 6,478,548 of NC_140215.1, forward strand.
CATAATGACAAAAATTGTTATAAATAGCTTCAAAGTTTTGTAAAATTATTAGAAATTAATTTTTATGAAACATCCTCATGAAAATAAAATTGAAGTTGGCACTGGAGCAATCTAGAAATGCACTACAGCTAAAGCCATATGTCTAAACATTCTATGTTTAAAATCTGAAGATAATAAGTCCAAAACTCTGTATTTAGTTAAATGTTTTTCAAGACCATGTCAAATGACTTTATTTTGATTTGACGCTAAAATGCTACTGATGTTTATTGTCATCTTCTAACCATCTATCCAGTATATTGTCTCTATTGTTTTGTGGTGCAGACGATCCCCATTCAGTCTCAGTCTCTCCTGCACACATTCACACCTCTCCAGCCTGGTTATGGCTCGAAATATGCATTTCTTTTGTCTGCATTATAGCTACTAACGACTGGCTATTCACAGGCTATTCATAGGGTTTCAGTCCCTAATTTCTTTTCTCAAAGTTTACCTCACATTTTAAACTGTATCAAATGCATTTCTTGAATAAAGACACATTTCAGGTAGCATTCAAAAAATAATAAAAGTATAACTTCTAGGTAGCAGGTGCACCTAGGGCTAGCTAGCATGTTAGCTTAGCACACCATCAATACACGACAATTTATGAGATTAAAACCATGTTTGTGCTCTAAACTTACTTTTTAACGCACGTTGAGTATTTTAAATAATCTTCTGTGATCTAATTTGGCTTCAGATAAAAAAAATCAGACAGAAAATATACTATTGGATAGTGTTCTGCACAATGATAGTCTATATAGATTAGCATTACATTATAAATATAATCTATTATTATGAAAATACCTGGCATGGCTTGAAAAACACAGGTAACTCAAATATCAGTGCAATCATGTTTATTGTCTTCAAAACATCTGTATCTGCATGTTACAGCGCGATCTCTTGTTAGCTTTGTGTGTATCAGTGACGTCCTGGAATGTCACATGGTCATGGCTCTTCTTCATGTTCCATATATGGACTATTATTGTGCATGTAGCGCCCTCAGGCTATTGGTATGAATTAAAAAACACAGTATCGGTATACCAAATGCTCATAAAGATTACATCGACGCATTTGGGTATAAATTCAATAAATATTATTCCTGTCTATAGAAATCTGA